>NC_143213.1:949269-1265692 GCF_030267445.1 Bombyx mandarina
TGCGTGCCGCACGACGGCGCGGCGTGCGGCACGGTGGCGGCGCCAGGCTCGCTGCAGTCGCACCACCAGCTGCTCCACACGGGCGCTACGTAACGCTTCCAATTCCCAAACCTATCAATCAATATATTTTAATCAGGTCAATATATTTATTATTAAAATTGTACACCTCATTGAAATTCGACTAAATTTTATATCATTATGTCTTTTACTCTACTATATTCTATTATGTCTGTATCACCTTATTCATTTTTATAGGATCAATACATTAATAAAATTTCAATTCCCTCTCTTTGTAATTCAGAACCATAAATCTTGTTACATCAGAAGCATAAAGTTGGATATGTTAGTATAATTCGCGTTTATGTATATTCAAGAGTTTTTTATTTGCTTTTAGTCTCAAGACAATAGAAAAGTTATAGTAGCCCAATATTGGTCGTCAAGATAACTATGTATAATACAGTGGAAACAGTAATTGTTTCCACTGTATTTGAAAAGATAAAATTATGGATATCCAACAGTATAGATCTGATATCAATAAAATGTTAAGACATGCAAACCTCATAGATGACTTGGTTTAATCAAATACTGGGGTCAAGCAAGCTTCTTACTGGTCATAAAGCCCAGCCTAGCTTTACAGTAAGGGCTTTCAGTAACTCAATTTATATGATTTTGCCAATAGAACTCACCGTCCGGGGACTGCGAATGAATACTTTCGTCCGTCCGTACGCGAACTCCGCGCTCGGGATGGGCAGGGACCGCAGCAGCGCGCGCGCCGCCCGCAGCGGGCAGTCGCGGGGGGCGGGCGAGGCGCGGGGGGACGCGCTCGCCGAGGGGCCCCCCCGCGCCCCCTGCAGCACGCCGTACCGCGCCACCAGCGCGCGCGCGCACATGGACTCGCACCAGCCCGCGCGACGCAGCAGCGCCATGTCGAGGATGCCCTGTGGCAGACACACAACGTTCGTTACAGATAGTTCAAACATATTCTTCTTCATTGTTCCCTCACTGCTGAGGGTTCCGACCACATGTGACTTTCCTCCACAGTGTTCGGACATGGGTGGCACGGACCGCATGGTATAAACTACCACAAACCGCTTTTTTTAATAAAACATCTACTTGCTGTTTATTAGAACAATAATGGTTAGATTATTATGCATAAAAGTTCTGGTTGCGGAATGGTGCGTGTACCTGCGAGCGTAGCTGGTGCCTGAGCAGCGGCGCGTCCCAGCGGTGAGGGCGGAGCCCCGCGTCGGGCCGCAGACAGCGCACGAGCCGCGGCGCGGGCCCCAGCCTGCGGACCAGCGCGGCCACCAGCGCCCTCTGCCTGCAGGCCAGCGCGCACACGCGGCGCGGGGACTCCCGGCCCGCGAACAGCGCGGCCAGGAGCGGCTCCCGGGCGGCCCCCAGCACGGCGCTGAGCCGGGCGGACACGGCGTCGCGGTTCTTGTCCACGATGCCGCGGGCGCAGTACGTCACGGCGCCACCGAAGTGCACCACCCTGGTCAAGCGCAAGTCACTCACATGACTCGGGGGGCGCGAGGTGTGGACTACACCGTGCCACGCTCCACAAATTAGAAGAATGGGAACTGGTATCCCTACTGAACTCGCTCCTTTCTGTGTGTCTATGCACGGAGTGTACTATGCACGGGCCGATCGCGGTGTCGGACATTTTTGCCACAAAACAATTACATGTTACAATTTGACAGATAGGGTAGTAGATGCCCATGTGTTTAAATTTATATCCCAAGGTGGGTGCTGGAATACGCGTTCTACTGTGCATGTGGTTCGATATAAGCTGAATATTAAGCGAGCCGCGAATAAGAAACAGCGCTTACTGGAAGCGGTCAGGTGGGTCGGGCAGCAGGCGCGGGTGGCGCCGCCGCTGCAGGCGCTGCAGGAAGGCGGCGTCGGTCCTGGCGTCCCGGAGCGCGGCCAGCAGCGAGTCGGGCCCGGCGTCCAGCAGGTCGGCGTGCGCCTCGTGGTCGGCGTAGCGCAGGGGGCGCCAGGGCAGGCCCTCGCGCGCGTAGTCGTCCTGCTCGCGGCGCAGCGTGGCGCCGGTGACGGCGGCCTGCACGCGCTCGGCCGCGTAGTTGATGAGCAGGCGCTCCAGCCCGTTGCGCGCCAGGCGCTCGAACCCGTACACGTCCAGGATGCCCAGCGAGCACCGCTTGCCCGCCGCTGCCGGCTAACACACGCGCCCGCTTTAACCGCGCACCGAATCGTTTGTGTGAGCTAGCATAAGGTTTATGGCACAAGTCTGCCTATTTCTGCCACCATTCAGATTGCCTTTATTATCAATTTCGGTGTGACATGTCCATTTTAAGTCGTTGTGGCCTGACGGATAAGACGTCCGGTGCATTAGTGTTGAGCGATGCATCGTTGTTCGAATCTCAGGCGGGTACCAATTTTTCTAATGAAATACGTACTTAACAAATGTTCACGATCGACTCCCACGGTGAAGGAATAACATCGTGTAATAAAAATCAAACCTGCAAAATTATAATTTGCGTAATTACTGGTGGTAGGACCTCTTGTGAGTCCGCACGGGTGTAGGTACCACCGCGCTGCCTATTTCTGCCGTGAAGCAGTAATGCGTTTTGGTATGAAGGGCGAGGCAGCCGTTGTAACTATACTTGAGACCTTAGAATTTATCTCTCAAGGTGGGTGGCGCATTGACGTCGTAGATGTCTATGGGCTCCAGTAACCACTTAACACCAGGTAGGCTGTGAGCTCGTCCACCCATCTAAGCAATAAATGTAGTCTGTCCGTGCGTGCGTCGACCCTCACCTTGATGGCCTCGTTGACGGAGTTGATGAGCCAGGTGAAGAGGCGCGAGTACAGCGCGCACAGCAGGCGGTCCCGCAGAGCCGACGCCCACTCCGCGCTGCCCTCGCCGTCCTCCTCCCCCTCAACGCTGTCCTCCACATCTTCACTTCTTGCCATTTCTTCTTCTTCTGTATTCATTCATTCATAAATAATTATTTTCTGTTGCTTTTACATCCCCACATGCATTGGCGTCCTCACAGGGGGGCGCGGGGCAACGGGCTCGAGACAAGTCGAGTTACTACGCGTTAAACAGCGTGTGTTAAGAATATTTATTGCAGTTTTGCAGGATAAACTTCACACAGAGGCATGAATATAAGGAAACCGGTGAAATTAATGAACCTATTTAATTATTTGTGGTAGGGGTAGGGTGGGGGTCTGATGGGAGAGGGGGAGTGGTGGCGTGCCCACTTCTGCTTGGTTCTGGATTCTGTTGCGAGGGATGGGACAACCAGTAGTAGTAGTAGTTTTTCCAAATGGAAAGGCATAGGTATCATACCATACAGTCTAGTCTTTTATATATATATATATATTTTATGAAATATGGTATTATGAAATGAAATGAAGAATTTGAGACATTAATCAACTGGGATGAAATGAAATGAAACAAGATGAGATGATATGGGATCAAATATAATCTCAGTAAAATGGTGGTCGTTAACTGAGATTTTTTCAGTGGACTTTTTGGAGTTACGTCCAACGGCTTTTGTTCACCCTGTTTCTTCCAACTCCTAAAACCGTCACTAGAGAGCGCTGTAATACGCAAATCCGTTGTCATGATACCCTTGTCATAGGTGACACTGTAACCGTAGATTATTGATTTTTTATTGAATATACAAGTTTTTTCTAATCCAAGTTTATTTTCATAATCATCCCTCGGAAAGTCGAACATGGTCCTTCGAGCCGGATAAGAAAACAACTAATGATAAACAACAATTTTAAGTGCAAAAGAACGTTACAAACCGTAATTAACACAAAACTATTTCGTTGCTAAGTACTAGTGAATGTGAAGAATGGGCCCGGAAAGTTATATTAAATTACAAACCGATGTTCAAAATAAGATATTTAAGGCACAGGTTAATTTCAAAAAGTCACCGGCGTCTAGAATAACAAGGGAATATATCGAAACGAGATTGCAATTATCGGAACAACATTGGTTAAAGTTTGAAGAAAATCACCAGAATGTTATATTGGGATGCGAAAGTAACGATTATAGCTATTAAACAAAAGGTACAATAACAAACGTTACATCGCGAACTGCATTCTGGCCAGGCTGGTTGGGCAAAAGGGCTTTATCTTCAGAGTCATCCAACGGTGTCAAACAAATATTCGATACGACAAATGATTGCTTGCACGCTTTATCTAACCTTGGTATACCTGTATCGACATGGGACATCTTGATTATATATCTCATCACAATAAAATTGGATAATGAATCCCAGAAACAATGGGAACAAAAACTATGCGAACAGGCTGATCGATTGCCTACACTAAGCGAGTTCCAATCATTCCTGGAATCAAGATATCGAGCACTCGAGTTTTTAGAACCAAACCAAAGAAGAGAGTCTAGAGGCAAAGATGCAGTGGATAAACCGAAGGTGTTCAGCGTGACGACGTCTGTATCCTGCCCATTCTGTTCGGAAGATCACTTGCTTTATCAATGCAAGAAATTTGTACAAGAAGCCATCGAGAATCGCCGGGAGTTCATCCAGAAGAGAAAACTGTGTTTCAATTGCTTCGGAGCTAACCATTCGGTAATACAGTGCAAACGACGCACGGCTTGTCGGTGCTGTGGCCGACGTCATCACTCGCTGCTGCACCAGGAAGGCGGCACTCACAATCCGGCCCTGGCGGGCCCTAGTCAGCCCACTAATCAACAGCGGGAACCAGCACAAGAACCGCAGGCGGCGGATCATGTGGAACGTGTTGTCAGACATTTTTCTAACAGTGAAATGAGATCAAGTAGTCAAGTAATGTTAGCTACCGCATTAGTTAATGTATCCAACAAGGGTATGTATCACACACTTAGGGCATTGTTGGATCAGGGCTCTGAAGCCTCGTTTATTAGTGAACACGCAGTTCAACTTTTGCAGCTTCGAAGGTTGCCAGTTAGAAGTACCGTATCTGGTTTAGGAGGAGACAAATCTAGTATTTCAGTAAAACATATGGTTCAATTTAAAGTACAGTCCACATATAACTCTTTTAGCTATCCCGTTCAAGCCTATGTTTTTAAACTGCCTAACATCCACTCTTCCTTCACAGCAAATTAAATTTCAGGATTGGCCGGTATTTTTGCAATTGCAGATGGCTGATCCAGGATATGGTACACCAAGCAATATAGATCTTCTACTAGGCGCTGATGTGTATGGTCAGGTTTTGTCAGAAGGCATATTGAGAAATCCACCTGGAACCTTGACAGCTCAAAATACACAGCTGGGATGGATTCTGTCGGGACGAGTTTAGGTTAGTGGGGATACTCCTTGCATTATTAGCGCACATACCCATGACAAATCGATCAATGATTTGCTGCGTCAGTTCAGGGAGATTGAAACTGACTAGCATCATCCACTTTTATCCAAGGAAGAAGAATCCTGTGAAAGATACTTTGAATCCACTACAACTAGGGACAGTTTGGGTCGTTATGTTGTAGGTCTTCCTTTTCGCGACAACAATCCACTTGCTCAAGAAGAAACTTGAAAATAATCCAGTCTTGAAGCAAGAATAATCCAAGGTAATAAATGTAGCCACCTGGCTATGAATCATATAGAAGTAATTAATGACAAACAAGAAGCTGCTAAGCCAGGATGCGTTTATCTACCTCATCATGCAGTTGGTTGTTCGCGAGGACAAAAGTACAACGAAGGTCGGCGTTGTTTTCGACGCTTCGTGTAGGGGTACCAGCGGCAAGTCATTGAACAATGATTTATTGGTAGGTCCAAGGCTTCAACCAGAGTTACGACACATAATTATGAAATGGCGTACTTATCCTATATGTTTCGCAGCGGACATAGCTAAGATGTATCGAATGGTCAAGGGCGTACCAGAGCATACTGACTTCCAGCGAGTACTGTGGAGAGAGAATCCTAGTGAAGAAGTCAAGGACTGCAGGCTGTTAAGAGTTACCTTTGGTGTTTCGTCGGCCCCATATCTAGCAGTTAAGAGTTTGCAACAAGTGGCAAAGGACTGAACCCACCATCGCTCTGGTTTGGCTGAAGGGACAACCAAATCGATGGAAGACCTTCGTCGCAAATCGAGTGACTGAAATCTTGACAGTTTTTAAACAACGACCAATGGTCGCTTGTGGAGTCATGCCAGAATCCAGCCGATTGTGCATCCCGGGGGCTGGCTCCACAAGAATTTATCCACTGTGAACTCTGGTTCCATGGCTCTACGTTTTTAAGAGAATCCACGTATGTATCGCCAACGGTAAACATATCGACTGATTTAGAAGCCAAGCCGTTGAAGTCTCATCACCTAACTATTTCCGAAGTAGCTAGGTCAGATCTCCAGACATGGACGAAGTATTTATTTTTATAAAAAATGGTTAGAGTGGTCGCGTTTTGCATTCCATTTATTAATAAATTAAGGTCAAAGCGATATCCTTCTTACTTGATGGCTTCCGAATGAGATCATGCATTAAAGATAGGAATTAAGGTTTGTCAGACTCAGGCGTTTTCTAAAGATATTGAGCAAATAAATAATACAAAAAATGACTCAGCAGTTCTGGCGTAAGTGGTCTGCCGAGTACCTCACGACTCTAAATCAGAGATATAAGTGGACTAAAACTACACCAGAACCCCATTTAGGTGACGTTGTTCTTGTTAAGGAAAATGGCCTCCCTCCTTCAAAATGGTTATTCGGTTTGATAGAAGAGAAGCACACTGATCCAGATAATGTCACAAGGGTACTATCAAATGTAAGAAATCTAAAATTGTAAGACCAGTCTCCAAACTTTGCATTTTGCCTATCGCTTTTTAACATTACTTACCTGAATAACTGTAGATATTTCATGTAATGTATGTAACTTAAATGTATCTTTGGATGCATCAGCTATTAAGTATTTTGTTATTGTTTAGTTGTAAGTAAGTACGAACTGTTTAAAAGCAACCCTTGACTGAACTTTGTCGTTATTATGGTTTCTTTAATGTGTAAGTTTATATTTAGTTCATGTTGAGCAGTTCTTTATTGATTACTATTAGGTTAAGATGTTACGGTTTCATGGAGATGTTAATTGTACATGTAAAATTTGATGGCCTCATTGTTGGCTATGAACTTTTGTAGTTCATGGTGGGCGGAATGTTCACCCTGTTTCTTCCAACTCCTAAAACCGTCACTAGAGAGCGCTGTAATACGCAAATCCGTTGTCATGATACCCTTGTCATAGGTGACACTGTAACCGTAGATTATTGATTTTTTATTGAATATACAAGTTTTTTCTAATCCAAGTTTATTTTCATAATCATCCCTCGGAAAGTCGAACAGCTTTGTTTCATTTTCCTACATTTGTGCACTTTCACAGATACTAAACAGCTAATAAACCACCGTTATAACACATTTAAATCTGAAGAAACACTAAATAGACAAAATAAAACAAATCGCACAACTTCACACCTCGCTTTTCCACCAAAAAGTCGGAGACAAACATGTGTCGCACTGACTTTTAAATGTCAGTTATTAGAGCATCGTGCAGACACTACGGAGCAAATTTTTAATCAAACTTCTTGTGTTTCACATCTTGTAAAATTGTTCAAATAGTACAGCATGTGTGTAAGTAAATAAATAGTAAATTCCTCACCAGCATCAGGATCCCGGTGCGACAGTGGGGGGGCGCCCAGGGCTGCGGCGAGCTCTGCTGCCTCCACCCCAACTAGCGCACACGCTTCTACCAATTCTGTAATAATAATTATATGGTGTTGGTAGTCAGACGATGTCAGAGGTTCTTACCCCGATAATGTACATATATATATAAAATAACGGGCCGTCCGGATGTTCGACGAGGGTACGTGAGCGCGACCCGACTCCTCCAGCTATAGCCACTACCTTCGGAAGCCATAGACATCACCAACTTCAAACACGAAGTTGAAGTCTCAACTGTATAGCACATCGGCTGTCAGTATTGAAAACTGCTTCGCGGCAAGAACGGGTAAGGTCCTGCCCGTGGGGATATCCCGTACGCCGCACCACCAGTGACACCCACATATGTGGTTGAAGTACTGTTTTGCAGCGGGACAGTAAGCGGGATAGTTAGCGGCACAGTTAGCGGGACAGTTGGCGGGATAGTTGGCGGTATAGTTAGCGGCACGGAATAGATAAATAAGGTTGGAATGGTAATGTAGGCGGGGCAAGCGTGCCACAGTTATGATTCTACAAACATAACTCGACCGATTCTTTCATTCACCGCGCTTACTTTGGACTACTTGGGCGAACAGATCTCCGCTTTATAATGCCCTGTTGTGCAATTATAACTTGTAAAACAAAAAGTCAGACCTCAAGTATAGAGCGAGGAGGTATATCTTTCGATCGGTAAGTCGAAATTACCATTTAATTACAATATTATTTGTCTAAAACATAAAAATATACTAAGCATTATGAAATTCCAAACATTAACAATATTATTGCAACAAGTTATAAATAGCATACATTGCGCGATGTGTACTCGCCCAATGCACGCAATGACCAAGTCCGCTTCCAATGTACTACATGCATTGCGTTCTCTACACTTCAATCTTTGAAATTTCGGCCTTTGCCCTGATTGGACGGCGCTAGTTTGTCGATAGTGAGGTGACCATGTGGTGAAATAAAATCATCGACAGAATTCTCGACTATATTTACATTTGACATGGATAATTTTTGTATTATTTTATATTTAATTAATGATACCTAGTATATTTTTAGTGAGACGTATTTTGAGTAAAATAAATATGTATTATTATTATTGAATTATTATCATTGAATTAATTTGAAGGTATAATATAAAGAGACATGTAGACCTCTCATTTACGGGTATTTACTATATAGTCTAAGATTTATTAAAATATAAGTAAAATGCTATTTGACTTATGCATTAAATAAAAAATTTTAGGTTTCCTAAAGAACCTAACGCCAGGGAACAATGGATTGACGTGACAGGTAGAGGAAGCTGGAGACAAAGACGAGTACTATTTGCTCTAAGCATTTTACTGAAAATGATTTTACCATAAAACACTTTGTTTTGAAAAATTCATTCGCAATTAATAGCAAGCGCCAACTGCTTAACAAATACGTTTTATTCCAGGGACAGTGATTATTTGTAATTAATAAAAGTAAAATAGTTTTTTTTTCAATATTTATTTCGTGTATCATTTTTCAGATAATTTATCGTTAAAGAATATCGGTTTTATCAAGCACTAACGTGTATGAACATTTTTATTGCCTTTTTGCGTGTGTGAGTGTGTATGCCGGCCGTCTGGTGTAGTGGTAAGTGACATGGTCACTACACAAGGGGGTCGCGGGTTCGAATCCCGCCAAGGAAAGATATTTGTATGATAAATATAAATGTATTTTCCAGGGTTATGGATGTATATTAAATATATGTATGTGTATAATAAAAATCTTACATTTATTTCCGTTATCTGGTACCTGTAACACAAGTTCTTTACGAACTTATCACGGGACTAGTTAACGTGGCGTGATTGTTAGTAAAGCTTTATTTATGCCTACAGGAGTTTTGTGCTAGTTTGCGAACGAATATCTGCCCTGAGATTTATGTGTGGGTGTTTTTGTTGTGTGCGAAATACTTGTAATGACAGTATGTGTATGTGTAGAAATTAAAATAGTGGGGATGAAGCGGCGACACTGGTTCTAATACAAAATTAGAGCAAAGGCCTTTCCAACCTTATTTATCTATTCCGTGGTTAGCGGGATAGTTAGCGAGTCAGTTAGCGGGACAGTTAGTGGGACAGTAAGCGGGACAGCTAGCGGGATAAGACAGCTCACCGTACTGCTGCTCGAGACGCACGCCGATGGAGCCGTCGATGTTGTGCTGCGGCTCGAACTGCACGTTGCCCAACTTCAGCACGAAGGCCAGCACCCGCAGCACGGCGCCGCACTCCGCCCCGCTGAACCCCAGGGACGCCATGGCCGCCTGTGGGCATGCACCAGTTCCTAATCCACTCCAAGCGGCATTCTTGTTAAACAACATTCTACACATGTGTACGGAGCTGCGGGAACCTTTCGCCACCTCACTCGTTTTGTTGTCTGCTAACTACCCACCACCAGATATATAAGGTTTTAAATTTATTTGCTCTGAAACGGAATGGATTGAGTTTTTTTTATTGCTTAGTTGGGTGGACGAGCTCACAGCCCACCTAGTGTGAAGTCGTTACTGGAGCCCATTGACATCTACAACGTAAATGCGCCACCCACCTTGAGATAATCGAGATACCTTGCGGTAATTTAATAATGAACGAATGAGTCTTTAATTTTGAGAATTAGTGCAGCTTATATTGTCTATGCCTGTGGCATTATTGAGGTCCAATAGCGATAGCGGCCGGTACACTCGTGTCTCACTGTAGCCAAATTAAACAGACCTTAGTAAATGCGAAGTGTTCGTTGTCCCGCGCATGTTCAGGGGGCGCAGCGCGGGGCGGGGCTGGAGAGCGGCGCGGGGAGAGGGCGGCGTCCAGCGCTTCGCCCCGCAGCACGCGGTAGTGCTCCCACGAACGTTGCAGCCGGAGACGCTCTGGGTATACATCATCACGTAAGCCTTACAACATTGAAGAGTGGCTGCACAATACACGTGCCATGTGGCACACACACCGACCGGCATCTCCACTAACGATTCTTCAACCAATCGACTAAAACTTCTAGAGAGAACACACTCATGCGGTCCGATCTTGCAGTCGTTTGTAAGAAAACGTCATAATCTTTTGTACGTCTTTATCGACCACTACAACGAATTTCAACGTGGCATCGACGACTTTGGCCACAGAGCCGTGAGCACGCCGTCCAAGGAATCTCTCGCTTTCTCCCTCTCGTTTCACAGGGTTTATTACCCTAAGCTAAGCCAGATCATAAATTAAGAGACCTAAGAGCTAAAAACAAGAAAATGATCAAACAACGGACCGTGTATAACGCTGTACTATTCGAACCAGGAACATTAAGACCCTAGCGACTAATTTGGTACTACTTCGGCCTGTACGAGGTGCGGTTGATTTGAGATGCTCCCGATCCTGCGGACAGAATGAAAAACAGTCGATGTTGCCCAAAACACGTTATTTCGGATCCTCCCGATCCACTAACGGTACTTTTAGGTACCTCAAGCACCGGTCATCATTTTCGTCGAACCCATCGCTTGCGTCGAAGGGCTCGACGAGTAAATTAACCCACAGACACAGCCCACTGAGTTTCTAACCGGATTTTCTCAGTGGGTCGCGTTTCCGATCCGGTGGTAGATTCTGCGAAGCACGGCTATTGCTAGGGCCAGTGTTAGCAACGTCGTCAGGTTTGAGCTCCGTGAGCTCACCTACTAGTTAAGATTACGCTGAGGCTCTCAAGGCTATCAGCTTAGGTAGGAAAAAAAATGAGATGTCGTCGTTTCGGTGGTTACCATAGCAACCGAATGGGCTTATTGCGCTCCACAAGAACTCTGTTGGTAAGACGCGAACACTCACTGAGCAAATGTACGTCGGCGCCGGCCAGCAGCTGGTAGAGCACGTGGAAGTTCCTCTCTCCCTCCGACACGCTACAGGTCCGCTCCTGCATCCAAATAAGTATTCCGTTTGATCCCGACAAAAACATAGCCATTGAAGTCGTCGAGGCCTAAAGGATAAGACGTCCGTCCGGTGCATTCGTATCTAGCAATGCAACGGTGTTCGAATCCCGCCGGTGGCTACCA
Organism: Bombyx mandarina; assembly: GCF_030267445.1. NCBI lineage: Eukaryota > Metazoa > Arthropoda > Insecta > Lepidoptera > Bombycidae > Bombyx > Bombyx mandarina. The sequence goes on from NC_143213.1 coordinate 960,965, forward strand.
ATTTTTCTAATGAAATACGTACTTAACAAACGTTCACGATTGACTTCCACGGTGAAGGAATAGCATCGTGTAATAAAAATGAAACCCGCAAAATTATAATTTGCGTAATTACTGGTGGTAGGACCTCTTGTGAGCCCGCGCGGGTGGGTACTACCACCCCGCCTATTTCTGCCGTGAAGCAGTAATGCGTTTCGGTTTGAAGGGTAGGGCAGCCGTTGTAACTATACTGAGACATTAGAGCGTATATCTCAAGGTAGGTGGCGGCATTTACGTTGTAGATGTCTATGGGCTCCGGTAACCGTTAACACGAGGTGGGCCGTGAGCTCGTCCACCCACCTAAGCAATAAAAAATAAAAAACAGTTTTGTCCAAGATATAAATGTTTTGTTTCATTTTTCCATATATTTTTTTACCTAAGCTCACGGGGCTCAAACCGGAGTGATGCTAACACTGACCCTAGCAAGAGCAGTGCTTCGCAGAACCTACCACCGCATCGGAAACGCGACCCACTGAGAAGATCCGGCAAGAAACTCAGTGGCCTTTTTTCCATAATGAGTAATAAATATTTATATGAATGAATATAACGATAGGCAGCGGCTTGGCTCTGCCCCCGACATTGCTGACGTCCATGAGCGACGGTAACCACTCACCATCAGGTGGGCCGTATGCTAGTCAGCCTATACGGCAGTAAAAAAAATAAAAAAAAATAAACCAAAAGTTTCAAATTTAATATATTGGTATAGATTGTGTTTTTGTGATTTCACATTTTTTTTTTTTTTTGTTTTTTTTTTTTTTTTGCCTTTGTAGGCAGACGGGCATACGGCCCACCTGATGGTGAGTGGTTACCGTCGCCCATGGACTTCAGCAATGCCAGGGGCAGAGCCAAGCCGCTGCCTACCGAGCCAAGCCGCTGCCTACCGCGTTGACTAGCAACACATGAAGTGCTGAGTCTAACTATAACAAATCTTATATTATGTAAGTACATAAACATTTCAGAAACATTAATATGGTCTTACCTTTTCTAAAAGATCTATCGGAAGCATTAAAGGCAAAAAATACATTAAATTCAACAAAATATATAGCTTTTTCTGTCCTCCCAAATCAGTACTATGGCCATACTCTTTTTTGCAGCAAAGAAATCATGATTTCATGTCAGGCTTGTGGATTCACCAGAAGCCATAGACCACAATATAAGTAGCGCTTCCCACCTTGAGTACAAAGACGGAGTCTCAACTACACCACTCAAACTAGAACGTGTAAGTGCTTCGCGGCAGAAATAGGTTGGACGCTGCGACCAGTTCGGGTTTAGACCACGCCCTGCCAGCACTTAGGACAAGTATTCAATAATATCTCATTGAGTGGATCGTGGACTATTCTTTGAGAGAAACACTTTCTTTTTTTTTTCCTACCTAAGCTGGTAGCCTAGAGAGGCTATTCCAGCATAACCGTAACTAGTAGGTGAGCTCACGGGGCTCAAACCTGGCGACGATGCTAACACGAACCCTAGCAAGAGCCGTGCTTCGCAGAATCTACCACCGGATCGGAAACGCGACCCACTGAGAAGATCCGGCGACAAACTCAGTGGGCTGTGTCTGAGAGTTAATTTACTCGTCGAGCCCTTCGTCGCAAGCGACGGGTTCGACGAGAACGGTGACCGGTGCTTGAAGTACCTAGAAGCACCGTTAGTGGATCGGGAGGATCCGAGATGACGTGTTTTGGGCGACGTCGTCTGCTTTCCATTCTGTCCGCAGGATCAGAAATGTAGTTACCGGCGGCCACGATGAGAGGGTTCTCGTATCGTGCGAGAAACACAATGAAACGTTAGCATTAAGGAAATTGAATGGTAATGTAAATAAGTTATTTAGGTTATTGAGATGATTGCGCTTGCCCTTAATTCGGCATATTGACGCAAAGTGTTGCCATATAATCTGTATAGGACACATGAATGACGTCATCATTCAGTGCCTCTCTGTCTAACGTAGTATTATAACGATAATAATTTCCTTATTTCCGAATATATGGTTTCTAATTGTTTTCGTGGATCGGCTGAATGAAGATTAAGTTTTTTTAGAAATCTTAGTACTGTTATAAGTCTTTGAAACGTATGCAAATGTTCATTATAATCAAATGTCTTGAAGTTGATGAAACTTTGACAAATACCGGTACGTATAATACATACATTAATAAATAGGTTAAACTCATAAAGGCGTATTTAAAAATATGACGTGGATTCTTGTAATGGATTCTAAATAGGAACATTAATTTCCTTCGGTCGTTGCGTCTAAGCAACAATAATACAATGCAACAAATTACTTACAGTGCGTTATGTGACCGCCAACCGGTTCGCCTTTGAAATCAAACTCTATCTCCAGCAGCTTGCCCTGCGCAGAAGAACAATATACGTTCAAAGAGCGACATAGTGTCTCGCTCCGTCGCTGCACAACGGAAGAGAACAGAAGGAGCGACACGTTGCGACATATTGTCTCGCTCCGTCGCTGCACAACGGAAGAGGACAGAAGGAGCGACACGTTGCGACATATTGTCTCGCTCCGTCGCTGCACAACGGAAGAGGACAGAAGGAGCGACACGTTGCGACATATTGTCTCGCTCCGTCGCTGCACAACGGAAGAGGACAGAAGGAGCGACACGTTGCGACATATTGTCTCGCTCCGTCGCTGCACAACGGAAGAGAACAGAAGGAGCGACACGTTGCGACATATTGTCTCGCTCCGTCGCTGCACAACGGAAGAGGACAGAAGGAGCGACACGTTGCGACATATTGTCTCGCTCCGTCGCTGCACAACGGAAGAGGACAGAAGGAGCGACACGTTGCGACATATTGTCTCGCTCCGTCGCTGCACAACGGAAGAGGACAGAAGGAGCGACACTTTGGTGCACTCACGAAGCGGCTGGCGTTGTGGTTGCGCGTGGTGGCGGCGTTCCCGAAGGCCTCGAGCAGCGTGCCGGCCGCCGCCAGCCGCTCGCCGCCGCCGCCGCCCGCCACGGCCGCGCACTGCAGGCACACGCGCGCCGCCTCCGTCTTGCCCGCGCCGCTCTCCCCTGCGAACCCATCACGTCTGCTAATACTTGCTTTTTTTTTCCTACCTAAGCTGAGAGCCTTGAGAGGCTATTTCAGCGTAACCTTAACGGGCTCACGGGGCTCAAACCTGAGGACGTTGCTAGCACCAACCCTAGCAAGAGCAGTACTTCGCTGAATCTACTACCGGATCGGAAACGCAACCCACTGAGAAGAACCAATGAGAAACGCAGTGGGCTGTGTCTGTGGGTTAATTTACGAATTCGACGAGAACGGTGACCGGGACGTCTGACGATAGTCTGATGTGCAATGAAGACTAATATGTATCACTTTGTTAATTTATAAGCCCACAGCTGCGCTACTCGGGGAAGTCGCTCGTAGTACGTTTGGCGAGTTGATGCAAGTGTTAGCCCACTGAGTTTCTCGCGGGATCTTCTCAGTGGGTCGCGTTTCCGATCCGGTGGTAGATTCAGCGAAGCACTGCTCTTGCTAGGGCTAGTGTTCGCAACGTCCTCAGGTTAGAGTCCCGTGAGCTCACCTACTCGTTCGGTGAATTTAGCATGCCCCTCGTGGTCACTGAATTGTTAGGAAAAAAGTCAGATGTCCGGTTCACAGTACAGAAATACATACAACTCGAAGTTAAGCACATAATAATATGCTCATGCCTTCTGTGTGCTTAGTACGAGTTTTGTAACGTTCTCGACAGTGTAAAAGTTAACTAAAATTTGAATGAAGTTAGAACGTTTGCCTACGTTTGCCGCTAGGGGCGCTGTTCTAACTGCATACAAATTTGAGTTAATTTTACGCTATCGAGAACGTTACAGAACTCTCACTAAGCACACTGGTTAGTGATTGCGAAGCAATAGCATCATTATAATTACTATCGTTTATGAATGTAAGTTGCAAAACTAACAAAAACTTATTCGTTCTTATGCCAACAGAAAGACAAAAGTAATGTTCCAACCTGTAATCACTATGCACTGACTCTCGTTTCTATCACGCACCCAACGGTAAGCGGTCACTGTTATTGCATATCTGTTGAAAAAATAAACCTCACATAAGTATTTCTGAGGTCAGAGGCTAAATCTTAGAAAGTATAAGTGGAGGAATGATCCTTATAATTAAATTTTGCATCATGCATCCCTAGTAATGGGGTTATAACTTTATTTTTGCTTTCACTTCTACCCTTAGTTCTAATATCAAGTACCGCATGTCTGATCAACCTTGTGCCTGTTTTTGCCGTGAAGCAATGATGATTCCGAAGTTGAGCTGAGTTGTGCATCACCACATCTCTTCCCACCAGTGTCATAAGGCGTGTCATTAGTGTCATTAGTTCTAATATCAAGTACCGCATGTCTGATCAACCTTGTGCCTGTTTTTGCCGTGAAGCAATGATGATTCCGAAGTTTTGCTGAGTTGTGCATCACCACATCTCTTCCCACCAGTGTCATAAGGCGTGTCATTAGTGTCATTAGTTCTAATATCAAGTACCGCATGGCTGATCAACCTTGTGCCTGTTTTTGCCGTGAAGCAATGATGATTCCGAAGTTTTGCTGAGTTGTGCATCACCACATCTCTTCCCACCAGTGTCATAAGGCGTGTCATTAGTGTCATTAGTTCTAATATCAAGTACCGCATGGCTGATCAACCTTGTGCCTGTTTTTGCCGTGAAGCAATGATGATTCCGAAGTTTTGCTGAGTTGTGCATCACCACATCTCTTCCCACCAGTGTCATAAGGCGTGTCATTAGTGTCATTAGTTCTAATATCAAGTACCGCATGGCTGATCAACCTTGTGCCTGTTTTTGCCGTGAAGCAATGATGATTCCGAAGTTTTGCTGAGTTGTGCATCACCACATCTCTTCCCACCAGTGTCATAAGGCGTGTCATTAGTGTCATTAGTTCTAATATCAAGTACCGCATGGCTGATCAACCTTGTGCCTGTTTTTGCCGTGAAGCAATGATGATTCCGAAGTTTTGCTGAGTTGTGCATCACCACATCTCTTCCCACCAGTGTCATAAGGCGTGTCATTAGTGTCATTAGTTCTAATATCAAGTACCGCATGGCTGATCAACCTTGTGCCTGTTTTTGCCGTGAAGCAATGATGATTCCGAAGTTTTGCTGAGTTGTGCATCACCACATCTCTTCCCACGCGGTGTCATAAGGCGACTAAGTATACCAGGGTTAAGCCAAAATAAATGAGAAATTTTAAAAACTATACAGGACTAAGTTCACCCAGACATAGTCAACAATCCATTTCTGCTGTAAATCAGTAATGTATTCAGGTAATAGATAGGAGAAGTATTATACAATACAATTGAGACTGCAACCCACAACACGGGTAGTAGCTTTCAGGCTGTAAGGCTTATCAACTTCAATAACTACAAAACTACAGATGTGCAAAGGGCTCATCTGCACATATAGGAGTAAAGTATCAGTTAAAATTATAGGTAAAATGTGTAAATTATGTTAGTAAGTAAGTGCTTGTTCAACATTCAGTGGTGAGAAGTGTGGCCTTTTTTTATTGATTTATGTACAAAATCAATCACAATCATTACATTACATATTAACTAAATAGTATCTAAATCTCTAAATGATATATGCACTCAGCAAGCCCGCATTAATGTACATAGTGAGCAAGCCTTCCAAATGATTATTGAAAAAAAAAATACAAATAAAATTACGAGTTCCAGGGAAAAAAAGGCTAAAAAAACGAAGTATTCATATAATATGTAGACAACTACAATACAACCAAAACAAACATTCATCACTTTCCATGCTGAAGATTAATTTTCATACATTCTATATCGGTAACTAATCATTGTGAAATATTAATATTTATGTACTTACAAATGTGGGGGCAACGTGTATGGAGGTCGGGCGAGATAGGCACGCACCAGGTCTGCCGAGTAGAGTGGCAAGGGCCGGCATGGATTCACCGAAATTAAGGCATTGCCAACATAGGTCTGGGAACAAATCAAAATGACACCAAACGAATCTGATGTCGTGGTCTAAAGGATAAGACATCCAGTGGATTCGTGTTGAGCGTTGTATCGATGTTCGAATCTGAGGCGGGTTGGTACCTCTAATGAAATACGTACTCAATAAATGTTTACGATTGACTTCCACAATGAAGGAAAAACATTGTGTAATAAAAATCAAACCCGCAAAATTACAATTTGTGTAAGTACCACCACCACCACCCTGCCTGTTTCTGCCGTGAAGCAGTAATGCATTTCGGCTTAAAGGGTGGGCCAACCGTTGTAACTATACTTGAGACCTTAGAACTTTTATCACAAATTGGGTGGCGCATTTACGTTGTAGATGTGTATGGGCTCCAGTGACCACTTAAATCCAGGTGGGCTGTGAACTCATCTATCCACATAAGCGATAAAAAAGATAAATAGGAATAGAATAGGGATATATGCAAAACTATTGTGACTGAGCTCTTTTATTTTTTTGTTTAGTTACCTTACACTAAATTATGAACTAATCAACTTTTGGCCATGTCTAAACTAAAAGTCGTTATCTGAGTAAAACAAAATAAAAGCAAAATGTATAGCAGGTTCTTAAGTTTTCATGACGAAAGTAAAAAAGCTTTTGGAGAAAAAATATTAGGAGAATATAAAATATTGATTTAAACTTTCAATCAGATGTTTCTAAGGTGTACCTGTCTCTTTTAGTCTATTCATGGTGGTAATAGCAACATATGATTTAATTTCCATATTTCCAATTTTTTTCTTGCCTGCCTTTTCTACAATATTACAATGTACTTACTATCTGTTGCTGCTTGTTTAAGATATGTGCCAGTACAAAGGGTAAGAAATTTCAAACGTAATAAGAACCTCGAATTAGAATCTAAGATTTCTTGTGACCATTTAGCAACATTCTTGCTTCTACTTAACAGTAATAAACATAATCTCGATTCATACATAAATAACATCACGCTTGAAGCGGACATGCAAGTTGTGCAGAAACGTGTCCTCTGTAAGTGGTGCCAGGAGCACCGCGTCTGCTACACCTGTCGCTTCGCCCTCCGCCATACCGTACACGTCACCGTCGTTTCTGAACTGACACTACTGTATCCCTTTGGCACATCACCTGTAAAACATATTTCTTCTTTTATTTGTGAACATTACTGCTTCAAATTTAGACAAGTTATAGTCCAGAAAACAACGACTAGTTTTTCAACTGTAACATGATCATTGGTTCAAAAGATACCAATTAAATTTATTTTATATTAAATATATTATAAAGAAATATTTAAAAAACATGCAGTTTTAAAAACAATAAAAAGTGTGATAGTCCAACTATTGTTGTTCCTTTTCTTCATTTTTATTTAGGAATTAACATCTATTGTGGCACTAAATTTAAAAATTATTTTCCAATATATATTATATGGGTACAATCCTATATTTTCCTAAAAAAATAAAGTATGTTACACTCATTCTCATAGATAAATTATTTTCACAATTTAAGAGTGAATCTTGTCTATTGTAAGTTTCGATGATTGACAGAAATTTAATTGAGATGATAGTGGTAGTTGACATTTTGTTAATAAATTAAAAGAATCTCAACAACTCAATGATGAATTAAATGTACATGATAGTAATAGGGGTCAAGGTAGGTAAGCCTTGAAGGCTTGAAGGCCGCCTGAAAGTCCTTAGAACTTATATCTCAGGGTGGGTGGCGCATTTACGTTGCAGATGTCTATGGGCTCCAGTAACCACTTAACACCAGGTGGGCTGTGAGCTCGTCCACCCGTCTATGCAAAAATAAAAAAATAAAAATAAAAACTTTAGTAATTGATAACCTTGTATGTAGGTAGGTAGAGTATTGACGACCTGAACTAAATTGAAAATAATATATGTTGGACCCATTGGTTGTCCAACTTGTATAAAAAAGTGGGACTAACAGTCATACTGAAAATGTTATTTTTGATTCCTAAGAAAATTATGTTTTGAAAATAAAATATTTATACACTGGCAAAAAAGTTCAACAATGTTTTTAAAAAACTATTTACTTAAATTGATATTTAAACTAATACACTTCAAAAAAGCAAAATAAAGGTGAGATTAGTTTTAGCCTTATATTTATGGCTTGATCATTGTGTCAATTAATATTGTTTTACATTGATAATGATAATTTATTGAATGAAATGATGATGTGTGAAATGTATGTATTTAATTGTGATTCTTATTATAGATTTGATTATAATTACAATCTCATTTTACGCAAAAATATTTATATTTTTAAATGTAATTTCAGTCATAATAATATTTTTTTTTTTTTTTTGCTTAGTTTGGTGGACGAGCTCACAGCCCACCTGGTGTTAAGTGGTTACTGGAGCCCATAGACATCTACAACGTAAATGCGCCACCCACCTCGAGATATAAGTTCTAAGATCTCAGTATAGTTACAACGGCTACCCCACCCTTCGAACCGAAACGCATTACTGCTTCACGGCGGAAATAGGTGTGGTGGTGGTACCTACCCGTGCGGACTCCCAAGAGGTCCTACCACCAGTGATTACGCAAATTATAATTTTGCGGGTTTGATTTTTATTACACGATGTTATTCCTTCACCGTGGAAGTCAATCGTGAACATTTGTTGAGTACGTATTTCATTAGAAAAATTGGTACCCGCCTGCGGGATTCGAACACCGGTGCATCGCTACATACGAATGCACCAGACGTCTTATCCTTAAGGCCACAACGACTTCAAAAATATAAATAGGCATTAAATATGAAATAAACTTACCCTATTGGTTTCTTATGAAAAATCGTTAATAAATTGTAGAGAAAACTGCAATTTTATTTAGTCAGTAACAATTAATTAACCGTGTAACAATTACATTAAATTATCGCTATTTCGATGTTGTTTGTTTTATAATTCAATAGTTTCAATAATTATTTTAGTGCACAATTTCTCCGATTTCATTTCGCATTCCGTTCCATTTTGCATGATATTTACAATATGTTAAATATTGTCATAAAATTCTTACCATCGTCCGACGGTTTTTATTTCAATTAAATATATTCTAATTTAATAATCTTAGAGTTTGTAACATTTTAAGCTTTAAGCATTATGTTTAAGGCATAGTAGTGTAAATGAACCATTGACTCTTCCTCGATTTTAACATTTTATCAATCACCTGCAGTTTGACATTCCCTTCTTTCGTAGGTACTACTAGGTACCTACATAGTTAAATTTCTGACTTAGCATACATAATGCCAAAATCGATTAACCAAATCTTGCTATCTTGATTAACTTTAAGGAAATGCAGTAGTACTCTTTAAAGCTACATTTGTTAGGATTTGATGGGTTACATTTTCAAAAAATTGCTTTTTCTTTAATATAAACCTCTCTACAAGTATTTAAAAACATACAAAAAAATATACTTAAAAAGGCTGTTTGAAAGCATTCCTTTTGTCATACATAGATTATACACCAGTAAACGAGAGTAGGTACTTTATAGCGCTTTAGTCACGTTCTATTACGGCTGTACGTCAGCCCAAGGCCGCGGTGCTGGATGCAGCATACACACTATCGTGCGCGCATCAAGCGTGGAGAGAAAAATTGGTCGTGCAAATCCAGCAAACAATTAATAATAATTATCGACGTACGTCAAGCCTATTCATGGTACTTTTGCATCGTGCATCGTGCATGGCCTTGGCGGGATGTACAGCAAGATGGATCGTGAATAAGGCGCTTTAGTGTGGTTAGTTTATAGTTATTAGTCCATGATAAAAACAATAGATTAGCCGCTGAATGTAACTTCTTGGGATCCTCCAAAAAGTCCACTAAAAAGTCTCAGTAAATGAACACCATTTTACTAAGATTATACTCATCATGTATAGAGATCTCGTGGACGAATCCCCATGCGTTGGACTGATCAGGTGAAAGACCTTGCTGAAACCCCACTTAACGAGTGTGTGCGCCGGGCCTCGGTTCGCAAACTATGGAAAACATCTCTCAAGGCTTTAATAAGCAAGAATTCCGCATGACTGCTCTGCCATGAGCAACCGATTATGATAGTAATACTCATCTCATTTCATTTAATTTTATCCCAGTTGATTAATGTCTCAAACTATTCATCTTCATTTCATTTCATTTCACATTATCATTTTTCATAAAAGTAAGAATAGTAAATTGAAATCAAGACTTGACCTAAAAGTCTTAGTTACCAGGTCATAAAATCCCTTAAAAAATTTTTGTCGGTAAAGATGGATGAGCGGCAAAAGAAAATTTTGATTTTATTTAAATTTTTTAAACAATTAATTATTTTATACCCTTGTGGTATACATAATATTTTGCATCCAAATTTTAAGATGAGTTCAAACCCCACAAAACGTAAGAGAAGAAGAACACGTAAGTGCTTAGATGAATTAAGGAAAAGATCACGGCGTTTAATTTTCTCAAACAACAGCAGTGAAAAAGTTTACGAAAACAACCAATATCTACATAATAATGTAAAAGAAATGAATTTCCATACAAGCCGTTTAACTTTAGCAATGTTTCCAAAAGCTATTCAATCAGAAACTATAACTAGGCCTTTACTCGCAGAAATGAGCAAAAGATTGAAAGTAGACCTGAGTGATATAGTAGGTAATAAAACCTGTGAAAGCAGCGAGAAATCAAAAAATGTAAAAAATAAAAATAAATTGAGAGATCTAAATTTAAAAGAGGCCAATGAAGACTCAACCACTGACAATTTTTTCAAACAAAACGCGCAGTATGTAACCGACACTACTAATACTTCTGGTAGCTATGTATTGTTAAGTCCAAATAATTTAGAAACTAGCCAAACAGACTCTGATACTCCAGAAGGTCCAGAAACACATCACAGAATACAAGATTTATACGAAGATTTTTTATCTGATGCATCATCATACATGAAAGCAAATGCATCAGAAGCTCTGCTTAAAGACTACAATTTAAAAAAGGTTAAGCAGAAGCTTCAGGAGTTATACATAAAAAACAATATACATATAACAAGTACTGCTACTTTAAATCAAAGAAATCAATTATTTCAAGTAGAAGAATCTTTAGTTCAGAATCCTATGGATTACATTAGACAAAAGTGTGAAAAGTATCAAGGACTCACCGCTTTTAGTAATAATTTTAGTGAGACCTCGAGTTTATCTGTAAATAGTCCACAGTCACCATCAGCCCCATTATTATCGTCTCCAAAATCAATTCATTATGAAACACCTGAATACATTTATTTTCCTCATAAATTAAATTAAGCACAGTATCTTTAAAAATGTATTTTTTACATAATAATATAATATAAGCACAATATAAATTATAATTGTATTATATTACCAGTCTGATATCAAGTGCACCCACAAGGATTTACATTTAGATTTCCCTTTATTGCATGTAAGTACTCATTTCAGAGAGAACTAAAACATATCCTATTAAAATTATTCTAATGGTTTAATCTTGGGTTTCATTTTTTCATTACATTATTTCTGATGATTCAAATTCTTTGGTTTTTATAAATCATGGACTAGTAAACAGATCTTTCCACACACATAGTTTTTTATATTTTATACACTGAATAAAATAAATGCATTTTAAAGTAACATGTTTATTATTCATCTAAGTCAAACTGATGTTTTCCAACTGTGATATCAGATCCACGTGCTTGAATGTGTCCGGACTCTTTGTGAATGATTTTAAAAGTTTTAGCCTTTCTGGATCTTTGCCACTATAGTACATTTGGAATTGATTTGCTATGCACTGTGCTTCTTTACCATTCAGTACATTCTGAAATAAAGTCATAACAGAATAAGTAGCAAATTCAACAAAAGTTTAAACATACTATTATGAATGTAATATTAGAAGTGTATGCTATGTAGTATTGATTTCAAGCTTAGGACATTATAAACTTACAATATATTTACTAAGAAAACTAAAACTTAAAAAAACAGCTAGAATATATTTTACGATGAAATAGTTGAGTACACAATGTTCTTGTTGACAGTAATTAAGTCTGTTTACTGAAACAGCCAATGTTCTAGAATGAAAACAATTGATTGTTAACTCTAGTATCAGAATAAAATTCATTTTTTTTTTTATCAGACATGTCATCTGTAATGTATGTAATAAAGCATTTTTTTATATTCCAAACTAAAATTATTATGTGTTATATTTGACTGACTTAGCAGTGCAGTAGTTAGCACCTCTGACTGTTGTACTGGGGGTTGTGGGTTCAATTCCCACATCGGCAAACATTGTCTGATGAACAAGTTTGTTTGCTCTTTGTCTGGTTATTAATTATCTATATATGTATACATTAAAAATATTATATAAGCATGTAGTCTCCGGTACCCATAACACAGGGAATACTAAATTAGGGCCAGACGACTGCATGAGTTGTTCCCATTTATTATTATAATATATAAGAACTAACTTTATCATATTCTCCTCTCATAAGTATGATCCCTTTGTCACTTAGTTCTATATAGTGGACCATGGTTAGACATTCTGGTGCATTTTCTTTGTGGACCTGTTAAGAATATAACCATTATTCTTTATGGCACAAGTTAATTTATTATATGTATATCTAAAAATTGCTAGTATTGTTTTTTTTTTTCATAGTTCTGAATGCACAAATTATATAAAGATTAAAAGAAAATCTATAAATATCTACAAAAACATTTTTTCTTTATTATTTACACATGAAATTTATCAAAAGGTAAAGATTGGTAATTTATTGCTTTATGTAGCAGTTTACAGTGGGAAGTAATTTAGCTGTGACAGCATGTGTTTACGTGAGCTATAGGCTAATCTGTCTTTGATAAGAATAAAATAAACAATTTACCTGATAAGCTAATAATGGAGTAAAATGAACAGTGTGTCCATACATCTGGCACATGATAAACTCATAGCCCTGTGAGCGTGGAAGAGGAAACAGGAACACTGGGAAATGATTCATTGTCTCTTTAATATTTGAGTAAACGTCTACAGGAATAGTTGCCGATATGACCTCTTTATTTTGATGATACTCTTCCCATATACTTTTAATTTCTGTTGAACTCTTGTCAATGACAAGTTCTATTTTAAATATGTCCTCCAATTTCTTGTCTGGCACATTAATTTCTTTTCCGAGTGCTTGTTTTGGATTAAGGACTGATGAGAATTGCCTGAAAAGGAGCTTACTATAGTATTGCTTTGGATTTTATAGATTATAGATGATATTGGTAGATCCTCCGACTAATAAAGCAACAATTCAATTTCAACTTCGATTATTTATTTTATATAAGGTATATTTTATTTATATAAAAAAAAAAATACTAACCTAGTATCAACAGATGCAAATTTCTTTTTTGTTTCATTTTTCTTAGCCTTGTCACATTGTTCGACTCTTTCCATGAATTCCTCTGGCGATGTATTTTGTAACTCTGCTATTCTGTTAGCATATTTCTCATAGTAGGGATTAGTTTTCAGATTCTCAAGTGCCTTCTCCATTCTCATCGAAGTTGTTCTAAAACTGCGTCTAGTTATATAACTGTAGTGTGTGAACCGCCCAAACAGAGCTCTTAGCTCAACAGCCATGAGTAAAATAAATACCTATCTTGTAATTATGATTAATAATCTCCGATTTTTTCTAATAGATAAGGTATGGGTACATTTGCAAAGAGTCTCGCGTATTATTTTTATCTATGGTAAAGACTAAAGAGGAATGACACTTTCCTTGTCCTGAAATGCATGGGGATCTAAGCCCATACCGCCCACTGCCATAGATAATACACATAATTTAGATGCACCCATGGAGTTAATAAGTACCTATACTAACTCTATGGATGCACCATACGTATTTTTTTATTTTGGATTTTATGACATGGTATTTACAACCTTTAGGTCAACTCTTATTTGACCCATACGTAAATGATAATATAAATAGCCTATGGGCTGTTTAAATTAATGATGCCAATCGTAAAAACCAAAATTCGGTAAATAAATCCTTTTTACAATTTTTTTTTAATATAATTACCAATATTTCATTTGTAAACTTTTTATATTCTCCAGAACAATTAATAGTGGGAGGGAATATATTTCATGATTGCTAGGCTGTAATCGTTCAGCCACTGCTGCAGATAGAAGTCAACCTGGCGGGACCACGGTTCCGACGGGCATCCAGCCTCCGTCGGGCACATAATTACACGGGCTCCACTGTAACTATATTTGATACCTTAGAACTTATAACTCAAGATGTCTATAGGCTCCTCCACCCATCTAAGCTATAAATAAATAAAAATACATAGAAGACCAGGGCTTAATGAAAAACTAGGAATGTCGATGAACCGTGGAAGAAGTCGTGAGGAGGTGGTCATGGACATTCGTTCCCAGATAGTGAAGGGAGAGCGGGCGGTGCGGCAGATGGTCCCTGCCCGGCTTTTGCTGGGGCCGACGCATGAGTGCCGGGTGTGGAGGCATCCGAAGTTTTTTTCAGGTTTAAATTTTTTTTATTTTTTTATTGCTTAGATGTGTGGACGAGCTCACAGCCCACCTGGTGTTAAGTGGTTACTGGAGCCCATAGACATCTACAACGTAAATGTGCCACACACCTTGAGATATAAGTTCTAAGGTCTCAGTATAGTTACAACGGCTGCCCCACCCTTCAAACCGAAACGCATTACTGCTTCACGACAGAAATAGGCGGGCCGGTGGTACCCACCCGTGCGGACTCGCAAGAGGTCCTACCACCGGTAATTACGCAAATTATAATTTTGCGGGTTTGATTTTTATTACACGATGTTATTCCTTCACCGTGGAAGTCAATCGTGAATATTTGTTGAGTACGTATTTCATTAGAAAAATTGGTACCCGCCTGCGGGATTCGAACACCGGTGCATCGCTACATACGAATGCACCGGACGTCTTATCCTTTAGGCCACGATGACGTGGTTAATTGTAATAATTAAACATTACACATTACACATTAAATGTGTAATAACGGTAGTTTATTAACTGTTTAGTATCTGTGAAAGTCCACAAATGTGTGTAAATGAAACAAAGCTGCTGGATGTAGCTTCTTGGGATCTTCCAAAAACTCCACTGAAAAAGTTTCAGGAAATGACCACCATTTTACAGAGATTATATTTCATCCTATAGGATGATATATCATCTCATCTCATTTAATTTATTTCATCTCATTTGATTAATGTTTCAAGTGAATCAACTTTATTTCATTTCGCTCCATATCATTTTTCATGAAATAGAATAGAAAATACATAATAATATAAAAGATTAGGCTGTATGGTGTAATACTTTCGCCGTTCCACTTGGAAAAATAGAACTACCACTGTCAAAAATGTCAAATAACAACGGCGTGAATGAACATTAGGCTGTGAAATTAAGTTATAAATTAAATGAACTTTTACTTCAGCCGCGATTAGCGTCAACATAGTTAATGGGAAATCTATATTGAGATCAGATGGAGAATTTTTCTACTGTAGAAAAAATAGGGGAAGGAACATATGGTGTAGTTTACAAAGCCAAAGACAGGGTCACCGGACAAGAAATCGCGTTGAAGAAAATCAAACTTGAAAAGTAAGTTTTGGCGCGAAAAAATGACAGCTGCCATCATAAGCTACCTTGTTGATTCTTGGAATTGATTAAAAATCGTACTTATTAAAATAATATATTATCAGACTGGTACAATCTTTTTCTGTGTAATGTTAAAAAAGATTTATTACCAGATAACTTTAATTTAGCTCACCTAACCAATTAAAATACCTATAATTAAAAGTAAAAGACAATGTGATAATATTCTTCTGAACACTAAAACATTATCTTAAACAAAAAAAGAGTATTCAAGTATAACATTTTCATACTACAGTATCTACACAACATGGAATATTTGAAAATTAAATTAAAATGATTTATTACTACAGATAATAAATACTTCTATTGAATTCTGTCCAAATACCTGATGACAATTTTTCATGATGTAATTGCTTAAGTAAAAAATCTTAAAAACAGAATCTTGAGTCATTTCATAAATGGCTCACATACATATGAAATCTGACAATGTGGTAGGTGAGATTGGCATTTCTATGTAAATGAGAAACAAGCCTACACATTGCGTTGATTGACTCCTTTAGATAGGAACAGGACTAGCATAGGACAGCTATAGATAGGAAGGAAGATTACTATGACTTATAAGCTTATTTAATCTTATTTAGTGCTTAAAAATTATCTATAGTCACCGGCATTCAAAATCTGGTCTATCTTAATTGATTCTTAATTTGACGTTTGGAGAGGTTGAGTCTCTGATGTACACTTATTTCCTATGAGTTGATTAGTGGCAGGATAGGAATGTAGAATCCATATAGCAATGTGAAAGAGTAGTCAGAATCTGTAGGTTGCATAGTATTCAAATTTAATAGAATGGGCTAAATGTAAAGAATCCAAGTAGAAGTCTGTAACATTTGTTATTATATTCTTGAGTGTCTCAATTTTTGCTCATCATCATAATCCATCTACAAATGTCCACCACCTGCACACTGCACACTTGCCTCTCCCAAGACTTGTCAATGTAAGAGACAAGGTAACAATGAGAATGACTGATTATATTTTGTATAAAAAAAGAAGTATGCATCTTTTTAAAACACATGTTGAGATAATAGAAGAGAATGGAAGAGAAAAATTAACTGTGCCAACCCTACCTAGTGGGATAAGGTGGAGAAAAAGAAGAAGATAACTTTTAAAACACAAATATTAAACCACAAATAATTGATTAATATTATTGTCACTCTTTTCATATCTTACCTACTCTTATGGTATGCTATTCACTGAGCGAATATTGTAGAAATGTTAATTCTAAACAGCCTTGCTGTGATTAATGTAGAAGTTGTATTCTCAGTGAACCTGAGGGTGTACCATCAACAGCCTTACGGGAGATCTCAGTGCTGCGAGAACTTCGACATCCAGCAGTTGTACGGCTCCTTGATGTTATGCTGGCATCTTCAGACAGTAAACTGTTTCTTGTCTTTGAATATTTGAATATGGATCTCAAAAGACTCATGGATCTGACGAAGGGACCACTACCTATTGATTTAGTTAAGGTAAACAGAAACTATGGCTCCTGTAATTTGTTTTAATTTGAATATTTGTAGGATACTCATTTATTACTCTTTAGTTATTTCATCATCTCATTTCTTTGCTTGCATGTCATAAAAAATTACTTAGAGATTAACGGTGAAAGCATTGCTGCGCATACTTACGTTAATGATTAACCTGACAAAGGGTTTTTTTATTGCCCTTGTAGGCAGACGAACATACGGCCTACCTGATGGTGAGTGGTTACCGTCGCCCATGGACTTCAACAATGCCAGGGGCAGAGCCAAGCCGCTGCCTAAAAATTAGTAGGAATGCTCAGGTATTTTATCAGCTAGTTGTGATCAGCTACAGTGCTACAGTAAAAACTTCGATCTAATGTCTCAAGGTGAAAGGCCTCATTCCTGGTCTGATGTCTATAGATCATAGTAATTACTAGCTGGGCTGTGGGTTCAATTGCCCATATCTGGAGCAAATAAAACAAACTTGCAACCTACAAACAATCATTTTAAAACTATTTATTGCCTTTATATGAGAATACAGCCCACCTGATGGTAAGTAGAGTGTAGGTTGCATGGACATTAGCAATGCCAGGGGCACAGTCAAGTTACTGCCTACCACTGAGTACTCTCTGTATGCCTCATTTGAAGTAGGACATGTCATAGTGCTCAGGAAACACTGGAGGAGAGTTCATTCCACAGTGGGATGATATGTGGTAAAAAGATCTCTGGAAACACACTGTCGATGAATGCAGCATATAGTATGGATGAACTCTACTTTGGTGGTGGAAGCTGTGATGGTAAAAAAAGGAAATGGAGTGATCATCAGGGAGAGGGAGCATTTTTTTTCCCCTAATTATTCGCTGGTCGCCTAAGGGCTTCGCACAAATGGTTAGGTGAGCTCATAGGCTCAACCTGAGAAAGTTTGCTAATACTAGCCCTAGCAAGAGCAGTGCTTCGCAGAATCTACAACTGGATCGGAATCGCAACCGAAGATCCGGCGTATAACTCAGTGCGCTTTGTCTATGGGTTTGCTCGTCGAACTTTTTGACGTAATCGTGTTCGAGAGTCTAAAAGCCTTCGATCAATAATAGTACTAGATTAAAGATCAGGAACAAAAATAAGACGCTCCAGTGGCCACGTTTGCAGCCATGAAAACATCTTCATTTCTTAGAAAAAAGTTTAATAATGTTAACGACTTCAGTTTATTCTAAACCTTAATACTTAAACATAAAGTTTAATTACCATTGCAAAATATATGTATTTAGGTCCTTTCGTCAGAAAAAGAATATTATGGAATAAATTTAAAATGTCACTTGAACATAAAAAGACATCAGTACAAAAATATTTATTCTAAAATGATACTTAAAGCCTAAATTATAAGGTTAAAAATATTTGTTTAAAATTTCGTGCTTATTGTATTGTGGAACTAGATGTAGTTCTTGGTATTACATTTCAATGCTCAGAACACAGTAAGTATTGAAAGACATAGAGTTGCAGAATATACATATTTGTTTTAGGTTTGTTTTGTATGGTCGCAACTATTTTTGACCGATTCAAAAAAGTAGTAGATAATATTTTACATTGCCGCTATTACAACAAATAGGTGATAAAAAATAAAATTGAATAAAGTAAAAAAAATATGAAAGGAAACACGATACATGTTTTCCACGTATTCTTTATACAGAAGTAATTAAAACAATAATGTAGGTTTAATTACCTTTAAACAGATTCAGTTTGTTATAAAGCTGTCTTTTAGAAGTCATTTTTATATGAGCTGTTTCTTTTTTACAAATATAATGTAATCTTATATCAATGAATTTGTCTATAATCAGTTTAATTTAGGCTTATTTTATGGCTGTGTTCGTTTCCCCCAGAAAACAAATCCTTTTCAGCATATACGCTTAAAATATTTACACATACATATAAAGTTTTTTTAATACTTTTTTGCATTGATTTGCCACCACCATAGAACAATTCTAGAATTTTTATAAGGGTTCTATATTTCTTCTCCTCTTTCTTTCGCGACAATAGATATCCATTGTGCACAGCGACAAGGGGCTACTAGGAAATCTACAAACAAAAATAACATTATAAAATAACAAAACTACTCTATGCATTCCCTGTTCAAGAATTGGTGATGTTTGTTACAATAGTTGGTGCCTTGTAGCAAACATTGGCCAAACAATTACAATATTCGTAAATTGTGTTTTATTTACAATATAATTGTGTTTATTATTTTATGAAAAACACTTAATAATATAAATTTACCAAAAAAAGATATTCCTTCCAAAACCTTGGTGTTACGGTGGTTTTTTACTCAGTTTTTGAACGCGCATTGCAGCGTTTTGACGTCTTAATGTTGGCTATGATTGGACCATACTAATTTGAAATAAGACCACAAATTTATTTGTGGTCTTATTTTTCGGGCCGTTTTTGAAGCGCTAATCGCGAATCTAGTACTATTATTGATCGAAGCTAAAAGCATTGAGAGTGGATACGTGGGATCCGACAAGACATGTATTAGGCGACGGCGGCTTGGCGTTTCTCCGTTGCCTAGGTTGGATAAGTAATAAGCGACGGCCGCGACAAGAGGGTTATCATGTCGCGCCCCCTACTCGAAGAAGCGTTCTGATGCTACATTAGATACTTACGTATCGGTAAGGTCGTCGTGAACATCGATATTCCTGACGTACCATGGTGCTCTGACGGCTATCCTACAGAAACGGTATTGGGTGACCCGGAGAGAGCTTATGCACATGCGGCCGCATCAGCGAAGACTACACTTGCATAGGTCATGACGAAACGTATGCAAGTTTTGTAGAGGGTCACCTTGTTGCGAAGGGAAAATTTACTTCGCTTGCAGATCAGGGTGAGTCGATCGAGTTGGAACGTGGCTGGGTCGCGTACTGTCTTAATGTCAGAACACTCTTCATGGAACATACGGTACGCGAAACACCGAGGGAACCGAAGTCCCTCCGTAGATTCAGAAGTTTCAAGTAATCCATGAGAACCGGATTATCGACAATCCTGATGGCCCTCTTCCGTATGGAGTCAAATGGAAGTAGCTGGTACTTGGGTGTCGCCGGACTTGCGCTTTGTAAAACGCCAGTCTTTGTCCAGACGTGAAATTCCGCATCGTTCTGTTGACTCCCAACATTTTCGAGGCCTATTTGGCTTTACCTTTCAAATGATTGAGAAGGCTACAGGGATACTTAAAATTGTAGTATTATGACAAAAGGATCCTTCTTCGGAGTGAATGAGCAAACCACGCAAAATTTTAAACTAAATTGATGATAACTTAGAGATACTCGACTCGATTCGACTCGATTGTGGCTCAAGAGCAGGCCAGGCTCGCGAGTAAGGCGCGACCTGAGATAATATTCCTCGTGCTTGCAATAAATTTTACTATACCTTTCAATGCCTATTTAATCTGTAAAATTATAAATAATCTAGGTACTTACGTATTAACGCCATCCCGGTAAAAATTTAATGGTTAGCAAGTGTGGACAACTCGAAAAATATGGAAAAGCGAATCAGAGCACCCACACATGAACTCTTTTTTATATTCTTTGCAGAGTTATTTACGACAGTTACTGGAAGGTGTTGCGTATTGTCACGCCCAACGTGTTCTCCACAGAGACCTGAAGCCCCAGAACTTACTAATAGACGAGGAAGGTCACATTAAATTGGCCGATTTCGGTTTGGCTCGAGCTTTTGGTATCCCTGTGCGTGCTTACACACATGAGGTGGTCACACTATGGTACCGTGCACCAGAAATCCTTCTTGGGGCTAAGTTCTACTCAACCGCCGTTGATGTTTGGAGCTTAGCCTGTATTTTTGCAGAGATGGTGAGACAATTTTTTATAGATATGTATAATAATAAAAATGCTTTTTCATTCTTTCGTTAACAAAAAGACAGTAGTAAGTGAAAAGAGGCTTCCTGAAAGACTTTTTCCGATATGTTGAAACAGTTGGCCATCCTTGTGTTTATTTTGTTTATTTATTTTTTTATTGCCTGTGTGGACGAGATTACAGCCCACCTGGTGTTCAGTGGTTACTGGAACCCATAGACATCTACAACGTAAATGCGCCACACACCTTGAGATATAAGTTCTAAGGTCTCAGTATAGTTACAACGGCTGCCCCGCCCTTCAAACCGAAACGCATTACTGCTTCACGGCAGAAATAGGCAGGGCGGTGGTACCTACCCGTGCGGACTCACAAGAGGTCCTACCACCAGTAATTACGTAAATTATAATTTTGCGGGTTGATTTTTATTACACGATGTTATTCCTTCACCGTCGAAGTCAATCGTGAACAACTGTTAAGTACGTATTTCATTAGAAAAATTGGTACCCGCCTGCGGGATTCGAACACCGGTGCATCGCTAAATACGAATGCACCGGACGTCTTATCCTTTAGGCCACAACGACTTGTGTCCATATCAGACCCAGACGAAGGGGCAACGCAAAGCCGTCGTCGCCAAAAACATGTCGGATCCCCCGTATCTCGGGGCGAAGAGTTCGACGAGTGACCTAACCCATAGACAAGCGCACGGAGTTATTTGATGGATCTTATCAGTGGGTTGCGATTCCGATCCAGTAGTAGATTCTGCGAAGCACTGTTCTTGCTAGGGCCAGTGTTGACAAATCTCTCAGCCTGAGAGCTCATCTACCAGTCCGCGAGAAGCTGGAATAGCCTCTTAGGCTACCAAGGAATAGGTAGGGGAAAAACCCTTGTGGTTAAGTTACCGAAGCTGATAGTCGTTTGTATTAGATAATGTAATATCTAACTTAATTGTTTAGAATAACTAACCAAAACACAAGATTAAGAAATAGATATGATGATATTATCTACTCATGTAGCCTCAGAAAAAAATTACCCCTATGAAAGGGGTTTTATTATTATTTTTATTGCATTTATGTACAAGTTCTGTGCCCACTGCACGCTATGGTTACTAAAGCCGGGACACGACTGAAGTCGACAGGTCTCATTTTTATCAAAATGGCGCATGTCCCAGCCACTAGACTAGTACGCAGAAGGGGTAGAGTGGTGCTACCAACCCATGCTCACTAGACACTAGCTTGAGTAATTGCATAAAGTATAATTTTTGCAGGTTTGGATGTTGATTACACTTTCACTATCATTGTGAAGTATGTATTTCATTAGAAAATATGCTGGGAACGATAACCGGGCCTCTTATTCCTTAGGCCACGACTTTCACAGTTTCCACGGTATAATAAATAATACTAGTGTATTTAATTACAGGCAAGCGGTCGCACTCTTTTCCCCGGTGACAGTGAAATAGACCAGCTATTCCGCGTATTCCGAGCGCTGGGTACACCAGGCGAGGCACTATGGCCGGCAGCGAGAAGACTTCCTGACTTCCGAGCCGCCTTCCCGCGATGGCCTGCCCGACCTGCCCGAACATTGCTGCCAGCAGGACTCCGAGCGCACAGTTCAGCGGCAGCGTTGTTTGAGGCCATGCTGCGTTATGAACCTGAGACCCGAATTCCTGCCCGAGCTGCTCTTACGCATCCTTACTTGGCTGATGCGACTCTGGTGCCGCCTCCTCTACATCCTTAATGTATTGGAATCCTGTAGAGGTAGAGGTAACAGATCAAAGGGGACGGGTAGGGTACTTTGTGGAGTTTAAGGAGTTTTGTCATTGGACCGATGACACCCACAACCTATTGGGACAGTCCAGGGTTTGTCATTTTATTATGAATTGAACCAAAACTAATAAAAATACCCTTTGAAACAAATCTGAAATTAACAATATTTTTTTTTATTTATTGTTGTGACTCTGGATATTGGGCCAAAGTAATAGAATTATTGTATTTTCATCGATCCTTGATACGTTAAGAAATTTATAAGTTATTCAGACGTCTTGGAGTTAGTGGAAATGACATTAATGGATTCTGTTGCATACACATAAAACTATAGTAGAATTATTTTGTCCGTGCAGTTTGGGTCATAAAAAATCGAAGCGGTGAAGCGAGTATTTCGCTCTCTCTTCCACTCACGAGCCTTATGGACGGGTATAGTGATGCGCATTATTGTTGTCGATAAGCGTTATTGATAGTGTATTTAGTTTTTTTATTTTGTGGGTTAGTGAAAAAATGAAAGAAAAAATCACTAATCGAACACTTACACCACATATCACCGCAGCAAGTTAACGAGGACGGCAGAAATTTATTTCAGTGAAAATTTTTAACACGTTGTGGATAACAACACGTGCAAATATTATTTTGAATAAATTCTGCCGTTTGATACAAAACAAAGGAGTAGTCATTGTGTCACTAAACAAATTCAGAGAACGAATGCAAAAAATTATTTCTCTTCGACATAATGTACTATAATTTGCAGGTTAAGTACAAATGACTCATAACATAACAATGTCTCACCACCCTTCGTATCCCACCCCGCCGCCGTGTACCTGCCTTCGATGACTCATTTGTTTTTATCGATAATGCTCACCGCCCTAGCTGGCCTATGTTTTATGACCCAAACTGCACGGACAAAATAATTCTACTATAGTAAAAGTGTTGAAATGATTTTCAGCACATACAGATTATGAAGCACAATATTCTGTTCGGAACTTGTATGTGCTTAATCTCTTGAAAATCGGTTAGATATCTTGGTTGATAGATGGATGAAGAACTACTAAAGAACAAGGCTTACAATGAGTCGACTGTCGTGCAGTTTCATTGTGTAGTATTCGGAAACATGTAAATATAACTGTAGTTGGTCAACTGACTGCAGGAAGAGTTGCCCAGCCTGAAACTAAAACCCCAGTTATCCTGCTTCCATCCAATCAAATCAGTCATCCTCTCAGTTCTGACCACTAATTGGGGACCAGGTTATTTGTTGGCGTCAATACCATAAAATGAAACAGCCATGATGATAAATGGTTATTTGTTTGGTGTCAACCAATACTATGAAATGAAACAACCATGTTAATAAATGTATTATGGATATTTAGACCTGACGCATGAGACTACCGCCATGTGCTATGTTGATTCAACCATTGTTGTTCCAGTAGTTGTGTCGGTACACGATCTGATAGCGAAAAGTTTCGACCAACACCAAGAACTTTCGTTTTCCAGCCGGGTTAGGTAGGGGCCTGATAGAAAAAGCAGTTATCCTTGATACGGCGCGTATTGTGAGGAGGTTTCACACTCTGGAGCCTCAATCACCGGTGACTTGTGTCGTAGACACTGCCATCAGTGGCAATCTGTTTATATAGTGTTTCTGAAGATTGTATTTTTAATCTTTTTTTTTTTTAATATAGTTTAATTAATAAAATTTTAATAAACATGTATTAAGTATAGTTTTTAAGAAGACTGATATTACATGGATTGTTCATGCATTTATTGTTTCTTGTTTTGTATGCCCAGAGAGTTAAAAAAATCACAAAGTTAATGGCGTACTTGGCCTAGAAAACGACTAATATACCAAAGTGAGAACATCCTCGTTGAAGTCTGGTAAAACTACACTTCTGAAATCGAAAATATTCCATTGGTTTTGAAGTTGAAAAATTTTGCAATTATTGCGAAACCTCAAAAGAGACCATTACTATGTGGCTTTAGCAAACAAACTACATACTTTAATTTTTAATTGTTTTTTTACAAGTACCTCAAAAAACACCTTAAATAAGCTAGATAAGACCTTGGTTACCTGGTGTTGAGGAACTTCATGGAAACCCAAATCTATCGTGCTCGTAAACGGCATCAAACTCGAGTCGTGAGATTCAAGTCTTAATTGCTTTGAAATATTCGTAGATAAAACGCTGGCACCTTTTCGTCATAAGATTTAATATGCGGACGGCTAGTTTTATGGATACCGCTGTAAGCGAGAAGGCAGATGGATAAACGGGAATTAGTCATATACCTATCTATAAATTGTGATTGTCCTATAGGCAGACGAGCTTACGGCCCACCTGATCCACCTGATCCACCATCCAAGTCCATACTTCAGCAATGCTAGGGGCTGAGTCAAGCTGCTGCCTACCGTTATATTTGACAGTAATTTGCCCGGCAGAGAAGTTCGTACCTGCTCCTGCTTCGTAAACCCTTCTGGGACTTTGTCACCGCGAAAAGCATTCTCGTCAACGAGCGCGAAGCTCCATTCTTTCCCCGTTACTCAGTTCAGTATATATTTTAATAATACACGCTAGTCGTCAGAGACCCTTCTAGCTCTCTTCGGCGATGATACTAGTTATTACTGGAGTGAGCTGGGAAGATGTCGCTAATTCATCGGCGACTCTAGACCGCAGGATCAGGAGCTTCGGAAGTGGCGTAATTAGTGGTGGTAGAACGTCTTGTGAGTATCCTTGTGAGTAGTGAGTAGACTTGTGAGTACCTACCGCACGGGTAGGTACCACTACCCTACCTATTTCTGCCGTGAAGTAGTAATGCGGTTCGGTTTGAAGGGTCAGGCAGCCGTTGTAATACTGAGACCTTATAACTTACATCTCAAGGTGGGTGGCGGAATTAACGTTGTAGATGTGTATGTGCTCCAGTAACCACATAACACCAGCTGTAAGCTCGTCCACTCATCTAATCATTAAAAAAAGAACGATCCTGATGACCGGACAATATACAGTCGCCCTCAGTCTTAACCCGTTATTTCGGGTCAAAGAGTCGTGGGTCCAATTTCCAGAATAAAATGTACTATGCGTACATCGCAAGCTACTAGGCAGGATAAAATGCGTAATGCATATTAAACATAATAATTAAGGGCTATTGGTAGCATAGGAGGCATTGACCATACACTTCACGTTTAGTTTGTAGTCATAAAATTAAATGTTATGTGGGCAACATGGAGTAAGGTTGTAATAGTAACTCTATGGTGGGCAATCTATGTATGGCTTGTAGCTAATCTATGGCGCTGAACTTGAATTGTGTTTATTTCCTTCTGTGTGATTTTATTTTCAATAAAATTTTAGACATTAATTTTGTGACATTGTTTATTATATATGTAAAAATATAAACCTTCAAATTCGCGTAGCAAGTTTTCTGTGGTAACTTCGTATAAAAGACGTTTTATACACAATGTCCATTGAGATAGAATCAGCCGAGTGAGTTTACTATCAATGTAAACACGAAATTACTTTAAATTATTCATCAAATATTTAATTTAGTGCCTAAAATATATTTTTATTTCAATTGCAGTGTTATCAGACTGATACAACAATACTTGAAGGAGTCAAATTTAACCAAAACATTGCAGACTTTGCAGGTTAATTTTGTTGATATTTAATTAAACATATTTTTTTAATGAATAAAATTAGCGTCAATTTTTTAAACTTTACAGATTGCACTTACTTTACTTAATTATATTTTGTGTACATTTATGAGAACTTCAATTGTATCAAGTCAGTAAATAATGCCAACATATTATTGATTAACTCTTAAGCTTTAACACTTTGGCTAGGATTAATGTTACATACGGTTTTTTTAACTTCAGACAGCATGCAACTTTTAGTAAGATCCACCCACATTGAACAATTTGGGGTTGTGGATTTTTTTAAAATATTGATACCATTCCTGTGCCACTGAAGCTTTAACTTTCAAGATTAGTAGTGGTAATGACCAAATTATATGAGATGTATGCATGTTTTTCACTACTGTTAGGGTGTCTTGTGACCCCCCAATGGTACCTATAAGTTCCTGCCTATTTTTCCGTAGAGCAGCCATGTGTCCAGGTTTGATAGATGTGACAGCTGTAATACTATGTATAACATTGAAATTTATACCTGAAGTCTCAAGTTAGAAGGATGGCAGTGTTGATATGTCTCAACTAAAGACTCAACGCTTAGTTGGCAATTAGCTTGTTCACAATTTTATGCAATAATAAAACAATAAAATGTACATTTCATTAATCAGATGTTATCTCTTTGAATTTTGGAAGTAAATGATTTTTAATATATAGGAGGAAACTGGAGTGACTCTAAATACAGTAGACAGCGTGGACGGTTTCTGCGCAGATATTAACAATGGCCACTGGGACACAGTACTTAAAGCTACTGCTTCACTCAAGCTCCCTGACAAGAAGTTGATGGAATTATATGAGCAGGTTGTGTTGGAGTTGATAGAATTGCGAGAATTGGGTGCTGCGAGATCCTTGCTACGTCAGACACATCCTTGTCTGTTGATGAAGCAGCATGAAACAGATCGGTATATGCATCTTGGTGAGTCAAAATTGTAGTATATGTATTTGGCTAAAAATACATCCAGTCTTTAAATCAGATTTGTATCTTAGAATGCTAATGAATATGAATAATATAATATAAAAAGATATAATATTTAAAATAAAAGTTATTGCAATACAATAGTAAGTAAATAAATGCAATATGATTAAAGTAAATAATACTACTGCTGTAGCAACTTGGCTATGCCTTTGGAATTGTTGATTCCATTAATGTGACCAGATGGGTGGTCCTAAGCTGATCTACCTAGAGGCAATAAAAACATGTTTAGTTTAAGCAATTTTTATACACATTTCCAATTGTTTTAATCCATAGTTATATCTGTACGTGTCTGAATGCTTATCTTTATATGACAGAAAACCTGTTAGCACGTTCATATTTCGACCCTCGTGAGGCATACGGCAGCGGAGGAGGCAAGGAGCGGCGCCGCGCTGCCATCGCAGCGTCCCTCGCCGGGGAGGTGTCCGTCGTACCGTCGTCCCGTCTGCTGGCACTACTGGGCCAGGCCCTCAAATGGCAACAGCACCAGGGTCTGCTCCCTCCCGGCACCACTATAGATTTGTTCCGTGGTAAAGCCGCAATAAGAGACCAAGAAGACGATCTCTGCCCCACCCAACTGTCCAAGATCATCAAATTCGGTCAGAAGTCCCACGTGGAGTGCGCGCGATTTTCTCCTGATGGACAATATTTAGTGACGGGCTCCGTAGATGGCGTCGTTGAAGTTTGGAACTTTACAACGGGAAAAATCCGTAAGGATTTGCGTTATCAGGCTCATGATGAGTACATGTGCATGGAAGAGGCGGTGCTGAGCCTGGCTTTTGCGAGGGATAGCGACACATTGGCTGCTGGGTCTAATGATGGAAAAATTAAGGTAATAAATGTTTTAAAACCTCATACTAGTTAACCTTTTGATTACTGCTTCCGTGTAAAAAGTGTACTTATTATTGCTTCCTTATATATCATTATATAATGCTATGTATATGAGCTAATGAGCTCCCAATTCACCTGGGCATCATTAGGCGGTAACAGACAAAAACGGAAAACAATATATATTTCCTAAGATTATCATATACTTTTTGTTGAACATATCATGCAACCGCAATGTAATGTGAAGTCAAGAGACCTTCCCCTACCCCTTCCCCCTTCCCTTCCCCTTCCCTTCCCCTTCCCCTTCCCTTCCCCTTCCCTTCCCCTTCCCTTCCCCTTCCCTTCCCCTTCCCTTCCCCTTCCCCTTCCCTTCCCCTTCCCCTTCCCTTCCCCTTCCCTTCCCCTTCCCTTCCCCTTCCCTTCCCCTTCCCTTCCCCTTCCCTTCCCCTCCCCCTCCCCCAACCCCAACCTCTACGGTCTGACCGTTGACTCCACATGTCACCTGATGTCGAAATTGAGTTTTAATTAGTATTTCAGCATATAGTTTTTATTTAACAATATTTCTGAAGGTTTAACTTCTATTGTGCGTGAACTGTACACATGTTTCTTTAATAGTTTAGTAAAGTCGACTGAACGCATTTAACTGAGACCGCATTGGACCATACCTGCTGTTAGCCAGGTAAATCGGACATTGTTCAATACCTTTGAAATTTCAGTCTCTTGTTTAAAGATTAATGGTAGAGTCCACATTGTCGTGTGCACGGGCTGCATTGAACTTTGAACATGAAATTTTTTGGTCGTACAAGATTTGTATTGTATCCTTTGTTCAATACATGGGTCATTAAGTAAATTCCACATAATTATTCAATAAAATTTTCTGTGAACAGGTCTGGAAAGTGTCAACAGGTAAAGTCCAACGCAAACTGGACCGAGCTCACTCTAAGGGCGTGACCTGCCTGCAGTTCACCCGAGACAACACTCAGATCCTCTCGGCCTCCTTCGATCGGACCATAAGGTATTTATTTATAAAGTTAAACCTTAAAGTGTACAGAAGGCGTCGATAATCTAGCACTGCACTCAGCTGCTAAACGTCTTACTGATACAGATACTGACATCTCAATTTTCATATAGGGCAGGATTTGGTTGGATCTCCATGGTTCAGCTATTGCGACGAGCGCTTCCGATTATCGTACTGTATCCACCTTTCATCACAAGTTGATTCGATTTAAAATTCCTTCATTGTTGTGTCGATTGAGCAAAGTAACACAGCAGTCGACGCGCGTTTGCAAGTTCCATTTACCCAATTCATGAGGTACCCATCATCCAAGTGCATGCATTTGCTTCAAATTGATTAATACAGCTTTATCACTGACTCCGAAGCCTGCAGCTATCTCTGAAGTGCTTTGTGATGGATCTGTTTCCACAATAGCCTTTAATTCTTCATTTTCCACTTTGGTCTCCAACCGTCCACAGGGCTGGTTCTGAAAGTCGAAATTTCTAGAACGAAAACGTTGAAATCTAAAACTTACCGCGCTTTCTTTTGCGACACCAGCGCCGGACACGTCATTCATCCTTCGAGCTGTTTCTGCATCACTGCGTATTCTTAACTATACCGATATTTCATGTTTTCTGTTGTGTGGTAATAAGCGACGCCAAAGGAAAAAATAAAGAGAAAAAACCAATAAAGGACTGTTTTTAAAACTCAAATGTACCAGCTAAATGAATTTATAAATTTGAATTTGTAATTCTTAACCAAAGAGGAGATATTTCAGATCAGACAAAACACTAATTTCACATCTAAGGACCTAATATTATTGTTGACTCCGAGAACTACCTGCCCCTCACATCTTGCTCAGTAGCATTCGTATTTACAATAGCGGTACAATATTTCACAGAATCCACGGCCTAAAATCTGGTAAAGTCTTGAAGGAGTTCCGAGGTCACACTTCGTTCGTGAACGAGGCGGTGTTCACGCTGGACGGGCACGCGGTGCTCAGCGGCTCCTCCGACGGGACCGTGAAGGTGTGGGCCGTCCGCTCGGGCGAGTGCACGGCCACGCTCAAGCCCCTCGGCAGCGGGGAGCCCCCGGTCAACACCCTGCTCCTCACCCCGAAGAACCCGGACCATTTCGTGGTGTGCAACCGGACGAATACCGTGGCGATAATGAACATGCAAGGGCAAATCGTGAGGTCCTTCTCGAGCGGGAGGCGCGAGGAGGAGGGCGGCGCGCTGGTGTCGGCGGCGCTGAGTGCGCGCGGGAGGCTGGTGTACTGCGCCGGGGAGGACCTCGTGCTGTACGCCTTCTGCGCCAACACCGGCAAGCTGGAGAGGACCATTAATGTGAGTGCCCCTGTACTTTTTACTGGTGGTAGGACCTCTTGTGAGTCCGCGCGGGTAGGTACCACCACCCCGCCTATTTCTACCGTGAAGCAGTAATGCGTTTCGGTTTGAAGGGTGGCGCAGCAGTTGTAACTATACTGAAAACTTACAACTTATATCTCAAGGTGGGTGGCGCATTTACGTTGCGGATGTCTATGGTCTCCAGTAACCACTTAACACCAAGTGGGTTGTGAGCTCGCCCACCCATCTAAGCAATAAAAAAAAATATATAGCCTTCCTCGATAAATGGACTATCTAACACTGAAAGAATTTTTCAAATCGGACCAGTAGTTCCTGAGTTTAGCGCGTTCAAACAAACTAATATTTATTATTTCAGATTCACGAGAAGGCGGTGATCGGGCTGACGCATCACCCGCACCAGAATCTGCTGGCCACGTACAGCGAGGACGGCTTGCTCAAGCTGTGGAAACCATAATTCATACGCTTTAAATTATAAATTAATTAAAAAAATATATGTGTACAATTTGTGTCCTAATATACCTAAGTACCGACCGAACTCGTCCGCCAATCTACGCAATAAAAATATTAGCCTTTTATTTCGGAGATGTATTCAATGCGTGCTCTCACATAAACGTGCCACGTTAACCTCAAACTAAGATTGTGACTGACATTGGCAGACTGACGATGACACTGACATTGGCCGAGAACTAGACCCGTGCAGTAGACAGGGTTGTTAGCTCCGCGGTAGTCCTATGTGACCGCGCGGACACAGAAATCCAATCAAAAGGGTTCACAGGTGGAGGGGACAAAAAAAGGGGGTCCGGTGAGGGGACAGGGGGTCCCTTGGGCGGGTGGTCCGGGGGACAATGCAGTAAATCGATTTCCGTTCTCATCAGCGCGCGCCCACACGCTACTCCAACGCAAGACGCGCTTGGGCGTGGTGGTCTACTCCCTGCTGTTGTCCTTCTCAATCATCACGGGAATCTAGTGCTTGCAAGCAGCACTGTCTCGATTTGATTTGATTCACAATTTATCGTTATTAGAGCATCACTATAACAGCTCGTCCGGTGCCACTGAATTATTATTTTTCGTGTCCGTAATTGTCAGGGCAAAGTTCGTATAAAACTATTATTTTAGTAAAATGCACGGGTAAAATCTAAAACTAAGTATTTGAAATATTGCCAAGCATTTTACAATCGCCATAATTCCTCAGTATTGAGAAATACGAGATGAAAGAAGATAAAATAAAACGTTTGAGTGTTTAGAGTAAACTGACCGGGCGACTGTTTAATATAGGTAACCTCTATACGATTTATGACATAAATCTTAAAAGAGGTTAATATGTTATAAAGATGACATAAATGATAATTTGAATATTGAAACATTAGAAATATTAAAAATTTTTGAATATTGAAATATAAAAGACATAAAAACTGGTGAAGCAATAGCTTTAAATGTTGTTTCTCTTTATAGAGCAACTCAGTTTGTGCTATAGTTTTACTAGGATAAACTTTATTTTGATTTGTATTGTCACACAGTAAAAACTTTTCTTTTAGAATGCTGGCCACAAAAAAGTTTATTGAATTCGAATTTCGAATTGTTCTTGAAAATAAAAATGTATACTTTTGGAATTTTACTCATTTTTTAAATATGGAGTGGACGCTTAAAGAAGACCGTGTTGCAGTTATTGCGTTGCATCGTTGCGATTACGCGCCAATTCAAATTTTTAACATACTGAAAAATTTGAATATAACCAAAAGATTCGTTTATCGTACCATCAAACGATATAATGAAGACTCTTAGTGTAGATGACAGGTCAAGAAGTGGTCACCCTCGGTCTGTTAGGACTCCAGCAGTGATAAAAGCTGTGAAGGCGCGAATTCAAAGAAATCCCAAACGTAAGCAGAAACTTGGCCCTTCAGATGGGGTTAAGCAGAACCACGGTGAAAAGGGTGTTAAATGAAGACTTAGGGCTTCGGGCATATCGAAGAAAAACAGGACATCGTTTGAATGCTCGTCTAATGGACCTGAGACTGAAGAGTTGCCGCGCTTTGTTGAAGCGGTACGCGGGAAAAAAATATCGGGAAATTCTTTTTTCGGATGAAAAAATTTTTACCGTAGAAGAGAGCTACAACAAACAAAATGATAAGGTGTACGCACACAGTAGTGAAGAAGCGAGCAACCGTATTCCGCGTGTCCAACGAGGTCATTTTCCATCCTCGCTCATGGTATGGTTGGGAGTATCTTATTGGGGCTTAACAGAGGTACATTTTTGTGAGAAAGGTGTAAAAACGAATGCAGTTGTGTATCAAAATACAGTCCTGACGAATCTTGTGGAACCTGTTTCTCATACCATGTTCAATAACAGGCACTGGGTATTCCAATAAGATTCGGCGTCAGCTCATAGAGCGAAGAGCACACAAGACTGGCTGGCGGCGCGTGAAATCGACTTCATCCGGCACGAAGACTGGCCCTCCTCCAGTCCAGATTTGAATCCGTTAGATTACAAGATATGGCAACACTTGGAGGAAAAGGCGTGCTCAAAGCCTCATCCCAGTTTGGAGTCACTCAAGACATATTTGATTAAGGCAGCCGCCGATATTGACATGGACCTCGTTTTTCATTTTGAATAAACTTTAGTGTCATAAGAATCTATGTTTTGTTAAGTTCATTTTGGTATATGAATGGTTACATAATGAATAAACTTGTTTCAATTATTTTACATTAAACATGTGACAGAATTTATGACCTGACTAGGTATAAAATGTTGGTAATTTAATAAGTCTAGTATAGTATAAAGAATACTTTCAACAAAAAATACTTAATAAAAAAAATGGCGCGTGTACAACTTGCTGTACGTGAAAGAAGTGAAACTTCTTTTGCGCTGTGTAGTATTGTGGCTTTTTCATTTTTCATTTTTAAATCAAATTTCTCTTGTAATAAGAAATGGTGTTTATAAGAGAAACGACCTAGCTCGCTTTGTCCTTTCCTTCTCTCCATGGTCGAGTGGTTCGGGAGACGCTTTGTCTGTTTACTCACTCTCGCTCGTCTTAAACTGTATCTTTTCTCTCTAGCCGTAACGAATCTACCGCGAGTTAAATTTGACTCTCAACGCGCCTTAAGAAGTTTCACTTCAAATAATATTCCCGTGCACTCCGCCCGAGACATGGAACGCGTCAGAGCTACATGCGTCGCGTCGAATCAATGTAGTTTTATTACAAAATCCATAAATAAATTCTGAATGTGGAGCGTACTTGTACAATAATTGATGTATTTTTCTCGCATTGTCTTATCTAAGTTTATTTAATTAAAATTTTAGGAGTCTCGCTCACTTGTCAATTCAGGCTCAACTGTGTGGCGGCTCGGGTCGGGATGTCGATGTTGAGGGACAAGCTCTCGTGTCACCTGATACTAAGCGGTGACGGGTGTTCATAGACATCACAGCGCGAACTCAGTACAGCTCACCGTAAGGTCGAAATTTCAGCCTTTAGATTAGATGCCGCAGAATTAGGCGTGGTAATGGATAAGACTTGTGCGAGCTCTTAATAATTGCTTACTACGATTTCTAACGGATATTTATACCTTTGTATGGTTGATTTATTTATAACAAAATGTTGAATGATGTATCATCTTGGACGTCATCCGTGGACTCTTAGCTACGTTAGGTTAAGTACATGCATGTTTACTGCATCAGCCGAAGGACATGTTTTTAGTTTTTTTATGTATATAGCACAGCGTTTTGTGATAAGAAGACTAATTAAGTTTTTAAACGAATAAAAGTTACGTTGGAACGACATTTTTTCACAATTGCCAATTGAGATACCTCGTAAACGTACCTACTACACGGTAGGTGCGTGCTCAGAGTTGAATCTGCGACACCTCGCACCGAAACCACGCAATTTACCACTGGATAATGAGCGCGTAAAGTAATAAATGCCCAGGGAAAATTAAACCGAAACATCGACCATAAAATCGGGTGACTCGAACGTCCATCAAGATATTTCCTGGTATTGATCTGTTACGGACACGGCGAATGAGCGATCCTCTTTAAAACCCTGTGATGTCGGCTTCAAAGTTTGTTAAAAATTATAAACCTGAGTACACATCGGTTGAGTGGTATTTATCCGAAATTAACTTAGAAATAAGCCAAGGAGTTTCGTAAGTAAAAAAGGATATTATGTCGTGCTGCTTCGAAATACTTAGGCGGGAGTTTGTTTACTCAAGAATAAAAAATAGCCGTGACCATTGTATAACAATAAATGCCTTATAAATATTATTAATTAACGGGTTCTTACCACGATTTTCATATGTAATAAGTTATTGACCTTTCGGCGTGTCGTAAGCGCCATGATCACGGGTAGAGTGAATACTGCGGGTAGGATGCTAAGAGCAGATATCTGCCTACCCTCTTTGTAGTTCGTTTTTCCTGCTAAAATCTGGGGAACTCCATAAATATGAAAATCGTCGTAAAAACCCGTTAAATAATATTGTTTATAACGCAGATAGCCGCGAAAATTTTAAGCAATGCGTAGTGCATGGGTTGTACGTTTGTGATACAACATAAACCATAGAAGGGCAGGTTCCTTAGTCCTTAAAATAATTCAAGGGAATGAATATTATTAATGAATTCTTCTACACACAATTGCTGATAGGGTGTGTTGCAAGCTCTCTGTTTGTAGTAGATGTACTCGCCAAGCAGTAGCCCTTGAGCTGTTAGGTTCCCTTCGAAAGCCCTCCTGCCCTGGTGAAATTGTAAAGGCCTTTAGACCATGGGATATAACTTGTTAAAAAAACAACTGTATTGGCCATTGTTGTTTACCGAAAAGGAATCATGGATCTCATTAACATCACTTACGTGAGTCGAGTCAAATCGAGTCAAATCTTGACCCCTAAGATGCCAAACCGCTTTGGGTTTCCACTTTCGTATATAAAATATGATATTTTGGGAACTAGACTTAGAGTACATTTTTAACTTGTAGTTTTCAACAAAGCGTCCGTATAAATATCCATTATTCAGCCTTTTCAATACAAGTTAGCGACGTTCATTTGCATGACTGAGTTATTATTGAAAATAAATTGTTTAGTTCATTTCGTTTTCGTCAAAGAAATACCTAGTTTGACTCGTGATGAACTGCTGGAAACATATCTAAATGCTTCTGAAAATAATTCTTTTGGAATAGATACAATTAAAGCTACACGACGTTTTAGAGAGTGGTACTTTGTAAACATGACTTCGAATAATAGTTACGTTAACACAGAAGATAATTATGATATGAAACGTGTAAGTACCGTGGAAAGAAGTCATGGTTGGGAACCAGAATGTAACTCACACGAAGGGAGTTACAGCTATGAAGAAGCCATTAATCTTGCAGGTCAGTATTGTCAGTATGTATTGCCTGAATAGATAAAGGTCCTCCTTGCGTCGTTCTCCTCATTACTGAGGGTCGTGACCCCCGCTGAAGCTCTCTTGTACGATTGTTCTCCAACTGTTGCTATCCTTGGCATGGTGGAGGGCATCGTGGAGCTTGATGTCCAGACAAGACCGAATTTGGTCCGACCAGAGGACGGAGTTCCACAAGATTGTGGAACTCCGTCCTCTGGGACATTTGCCCCTTATCGTGCCCGTCACCGACAATCATTCAAGATTGTGACCCTCCTTTTGAGAAATGTGTTCAGAGAACTCCAATACTCTACGAATGCATACTGTGGAGAATCTAGTGTTAACATTAAGCTCCTTTACTATTGACACATTGGTGCAAAAGGCAGTTCAAGGAATCTGTACCAATTTCGTCGAACACCCCATTTCGAAGGCCTTTATGCGGTCTTTGTCGCCCTTTTGTAGTGTGGAGGTCTCCGCTCCGTGATTGAATATGGAGAAAACCATTGAATTCACCAACCTGAGTTTTGTTTTGCGCGAAACGTTTCGGTCTCTCCATATCTTATGCAGTTGAGACATTGCATTTTTGGCTAACCCTATACGCCTCCTTACCTCTTTTATTCTCCATCCTGCCTCTTTGGCCGGAAAGCCGTTGTGTCTCCTGTTGTAAAGGGTGGAACGTTCGCCTGCGATTGACATCGTGCTCCACAAAACAACAGTACAATACAGATTTGCTCAGTAACGTAGACCTATTTCTGAAAACATTAAACGCGAGACTAAATCGCAAAAGAAATTTAAGTATTTAAATCGTATCTTTTAATAACTCATCCAATATAATTGAGAATTCGACCTCATGCCTCAAGGTGGTAGGCGGCTTTCGCGCTGTGATGCGATAGGTTCCTACTAATACTTTAGATCAGGTGGATTGTGAGCATATTTATCTACGCGGCTTTAATGTACTGATTTAATTTTCTTGCAACCTTTCTGTACAGTGCGAAGAAAGATTCATCAGATTGTTTTCAGTACATGTTAAGGTCTCTTTGATTGGGTATATTTTATACAATATCATCGAAACGTCAAGGTCTTGTCGCGACATGACCCACGCGGGAATGGTACTCGATATGATGCAATACTAGAACATGCCAGAACTCTTCTTCCTAGCATTTGCTCGGTCTAGGAATCTAGGGCCATGGTCCGCTTTCCTATTGAAACTCCTCCACTTTGCTCATTCTATGGCATTCTTCTGAGTGAGGTTATTCTCCTCTATATCCGCTTTATCACATTCAACCAGCGTTTATTGGGCCTACCGCGGGATCTCGGACCTGGTACGCAGAGGTTGAAGTATCTATTTCCGACGTAGTCTGGGTACTGGCCAAACTGCTAATAGAAGAACGTGTTTTTTTTCAGGCAACGGCTGGTACAACCGAGGTCTACTCGCGGTCCTCAGCATGGCGCTCCTAGGGATGGGCATTGACATATTCGGTTTCTCCGTCATCGTGACCGGTTGCACATGCGACTTCCAGCTTGAGCATTACCAGAAAAACATACTCTTGTCCATGTCTTTTGTTGGTGGGTATCTCAAAATTACTTAACGTCAAAAGTACACGAGAGATAATCTTTGAAAAAGCTTTAAAAGGTTGCTATTGTAACTTAAAGTACTGACATATAGTTCTTATCAATAGTATGGCTTAGTTAAACGGAAAGACTAAGTCTAAGTACACATTCGGGAGTCGATGGAGACTAACGCCATCTTTCGCCATCATGCCACCGAAACTTCTTATTTCCAGGTCCAATTTTGACATCCTACCTGTGGGGCTATCTGTCAGATACCCACGGTCGTAGAGCAAGTCTACTGATCGGGCTTTGGGTCAGCTTTCTAGCGTCAACTCTAAGCGCATTCTCCGCTAACTGGATCATGCTAGCAGTCTTAAAAGCTTTCAGTACTAGTTTGTAAGTATTCGACTACTTCTGATAAGTTCTAATAAACAGACAGGGGAGTAGTGCCTACCCGTGCAGTACATGTTAAAGATTTCCTTCCACCGGAACTTAAGTCGCTTGGAGGAACCACAGGAACTTGAGGCTTAGGGACAAGGCGGTCCGGCAGGAAAATGATTAAGGATATTACTACAAAGAATAAATGATATGCACAAGTTGTCGTGGCCTAAAGGATTAGACGTCCGGTGCATTCGTGTTGAACTATGCACCGATGTTCGAATCTCAGGCGGATACCACTTTTTCTAATGAAATACGTACTCAACAAATGTTCACGATTTACTTCCACGGTGAAGGAATAACATCGTGTAATGAAAATCAAACCCGCAAAATTATAATTTGCGTAATTACTGGTGGTAGGAACTCTTCTGAGTCCGCGCGGGTAGGTACCACCGCCCTGCCTATTTCTGCCGTGAATCAGTAATGCGTTTCGGTCTGAAGGATAGGGCAGCCGTTGTAACTATACTTACTTAGAACTTATATCTCTAGGTGGGTGGCGCATTTCAGTTGTAGATATCTATGGGCTCCAGTAACCACTTAACACCAGGTGGGCTGTGAGCTCGTCGACCCATCTAAGCAATAAAAAAAAAATACAAATTTTTTTGACTTCGATTGTTTTAAGCGAATTTTCTCTTGAGGAGTATCTATTTATTATATTTTGTCAAAAGTTGCAGTTCAGCGCAGTCTTGTACATATACGTTACTGGGGGAATCGTGCAATCAAAGAGTCCGAGACTTCTACATGCTGCTGATGACGAGCGTGCTGATGTTGTTCTTGCTCTCCTACGTCGGTAACGTATCGTCATTGAACTCGTCAGTCTGAAGTCATGCTTAGTTGAGAGGAAACTTTTGACTAAGTTTTTGATATTTATGATAAATGGTTGTATTTTGAGATTGTGTCGATAGTAATGTGAGAAGGAAGCGTTATAAACTTCGATGGACTGTGTGAAAGAGGATAAGCTATTAAAGAGGATAATACTTTGAAAGAGAATAATCCTTTGCCCTACTTTTTGTTGACTGGTCGAGAATGCCTTAGGCATTAAGTCCGCCAATGTAAATTTTACATGAAGCAATAAATAAATAAAGTGTGCGAGAGATAAATAAAGTGTGGTAGGCAGCGGCTTGGCTCTGCCCCTGGCATTGCTGAAGTCCATGGGCGACGGTAACCACTCACCATCAGGTGGGCCGTATGCCCGTCTGCCTACAAAGGCAATAAAAAAAAAATAAAAAAAAAAGAGAAGGGTGTGAATCTGAAGTCTGAGTCACAAGAGGTCTGAATGGAAAAAAAATGATAATCTGGGATAAGGGCAAGAAGTAGAACATTGTGTTTGTTTTGATTTTTTGTGATAAACTGGTCTTCAAACTTCTCTTACCAGAGCACATAGACACCATGACGTGAATGCTGCTGATCCTCAAGATGGTCGAGGCCAGGTCGAAGTCTGATTAGTATAATGCTACCACTGTCCTTCGTCGTGGCCATCAAAAACATGACGCAGTTGAAACGTTCGACAATTATAAAACGAAAATAATAAAAGTCAGATTCAATCATAAAATAGGTTTAATGAACACACCCCCGATCGCCCATCGTCCTCCTTACTAAACCCCCCGAACGACCCAACCCTCCTTGAATACCCCTCTTCCATTACAGTTCCTGGATATTACATTCTAAATATGAATTTCTCCATTGATATCGGCCTGATGAACTTTACCCCGTGGAGGCTTCTAACCATTGTTATGGCTCTGCCCCTGGGCATCAGCGCGATTGGCCTGCAGCTGTGCATAGAGAGTCCCAAGTTCTTTATCAGCGTCGGGCGGCAGGACGAAGCAGTGAATAGTCTTCAAGCGATTTACATGAAGAATGGTGTAATCAAAAACAAATACCCGGTGAATACTATAAAATGCTTCATAAGTTTTTTGTGAGGTTTTTTTTTTGCTTAGATGAGCGAATAAGATCACGTTCCATCTGGTTTTAAGTGGTTAATCAAGTCCAAAGACATCTACAATGTAAATGCCACCACTCACCTCGAAACATGAGATCTAAGATCTCAGTTTTTACAGTACAATGGCTGCCTCATCCTTCGAACCGAAACGCATTACTGCTACACGGCAGAAATAGGCAGAGTGGTGGCACCTACCCGTGTGGACTCACAAGACTAGTAATGTTAAAATGAAACCATAGAAACGTTCAGAGTTCAGAAACCGTGATGAGGTTTATGTTCTTAAAAGGCTCACAGAAATTTGGGGGTTTCCCCCTTAATAGTTTAACGAAGGTAGACCAGCATACGGCCCGCTACATAGGGTTTTTTGTCCCCGTAGGATCCTGCACTTCAGGACTTAACGATTAAAACCCTTGTAATTTTAAATTAATCTAATTAAACTTTTCAGTCATAACAACAAAAGCAGTGATAAACTATATTTCCCTCTGGTATAGTCATGATGTAGTGTAAGACATTGGTCGTAGTTAATTATTTCTATATATAACTAGCTGACCCGGCAGACTTCGTAGTGCCGCAATCGATAAATGAAAGACCTAAACTTTTGTACAAAATAAACATAAATCCGTCCGACGCGTGACACAGCAAAGGAAAAACAAAATGTTATTTTGATTTAATTCCGAGCATTTTCATATTGATCTACCTTTTAAACCTTCTCTGGACTTCCAAAAATAATTCAAGACCAAAATTAGCCAGATCGGTTCAGCCGTTCTCGAGTTTTAGCGAGACTAACGAACAGTAATTCATTTATATAAATATGTAGAGATAATAATTATCTATTGCTAAGGTACGGAACGTGTATATAAGTCAGGAGACGAGCAGGAAAGGCGAGGGGAAGCCGCTACTGCAGTCCCTGAAGGACCAGACCTTCCCTTTGTTCAAGCCGCCGCTACTCCGCCGGACCGTGCAGCTGTTCTTTCTGACCTCCGTTATTTACAGCATGTACGTATTTAGCAGCAAAGTGACCCGTGTAGGAGCAGCTGAGAGACGCAGCGTCGGATGTTACCGACTTGTGGTACTCGTATTGTAAATGTCAGCGGGTTTACGGATAACGGATACTTTTCGTCTAGGCTCACATCATTTCGGATCCTCCCGATCCACTAATGGAGCTTTTAGGTACCACAAGCACCGGTCATCGTTCTCGTCGAACCCGTCGCTTGCGACGAAGGGCTCGACGAGTAAATTAACCCTCAGACACAGCCCACTCAGTTTCTCGCCGGATCTTCTCAGTGGGTCGAGTTTCCGATCCGGTGGTAGATTCTGCGAAGCACTGCTCTTGCTAGGGTTCGTGTTAGCAACATCGTCAGGTTTAAGCCCCATGAGCTCACCTACTAGTTAAGGTTACGCTGAAATTGCCTCTCAAGGCTCTCGGCTTAGGTAGGAAAAAAAAGTCTAGGCTAGCATGACCCGGGCAACTGTTTATGTGCTATGGTAAATACGACAGCATATCCACTTCGGGATTTAACGTATCAATAGCTGGAATATCCTCATAGGCTACCAGCGAATGGGTAAGGAAAAAAAAAAAAAAACTACCATCGGATAATATAATCGGCTGGTAGTTTACGGACCAGAGAGAGTGACATAACCAAATCTTTGTCCTGGGGAAATACGACGTGTTCCACACACGTGTGTTTAACGGCACACGTTTAGTTTTTGTCGTCTAAGGATTCATGCTCTCAAGAAATATAACAATATAAATGTACTTATTTGTATACCCTTAATCTCTTATTAATTGCTATCTCGAATTGACAATCTTTAAAACTACAAACCCCCTTCAAAGTGGATTGAGAGAAAGGGGACATAGCTGGTGAGCTGTAAAGACTCTACTGTTACAGCAACAACAGTCTCGTGATGTGGATGCCGTCCATCGTCCAGGCCTTCGCTTACGGGATGGACTCGGCCGGCGCCGGCTCCATGAGCTTATGTGAGA
Organism: Bombyx mandarina; assembly: GCF_030267445.1. Lineage (NCBI taxonomy): Eukaryota > Metazoa > Arthropoda > Insecta > Lepidoptera > Bombycidae > Bombyx > Bombyx mandarina. The sequence goes on from NC_143213.1 coordinate 1,002,789, forward strand.
TCATCATCAGCACGCAGTACCACAACACTCCTGTTGATTCTGTATGTCACTTGAAGATATATTGCTTTTAGCGAATTAAGGCAATCATATTTGCGTTTGCTTGTACTGGGATCAGTAGACAAACGAACTGACGGTCTAGTGTTACTGGTTACCAGAGTTCCTACATACGACATGATCCATCTGAATACAGGACTTATCCGACCTTTAGTGTTATAAAAGCGCTCGTAAAAACCCCCTTAAAGTATCTGTATAGCGAGAGAGAGAGAGAGAGAGAGAGTATTCTTTATTGTACACCAAAAAACAAATAAACAGTGCGATACATTAAAAACAAAAAAGTACAATTGGCGGTCTTATCGCTAAGAGCGATCTCTTCCAGACAACCATCAGGTGGACAAGATAGCAATAATATCCATGGACATTCTGTATTTTGTAACGTATGTCCATGGGGAGTGCTATGAGGAATTGTTTGAGATAATACCACCATCTCGTTTTTACCATCACACCGCCCGCCACTGGAGTAGAGTTCATCTAAACTACCTGGAGCCACTGCGTTCAACCACACTACGTTTCCAGAGATCTTTTCTGCCACGTACCATCCGGCTTTGGAATGAGCTCCCCTCCACGGTGTTTCCCGAGCGCTTTGACATGTCCTTCTTCAAACTACTAGGTAATTTTTGTGGCTGGCTTGTGGAGAGTACTTAACGGCTTAGCAGCGCCTTGGTTCCTACCCTGGCATTGCTGAGGTTCATGGGCGACGGTAACCATTCACCATCAGGTGGGCCATATGCTCGTCTGCCTACAAGGGCAATGAAAAATAAATAAAAAAAAGTTGTCCAATAAGTTGCCCCAAGTTGGGACTGAATTAAAAATATTAACGACTGACAATTGTGAGCCCTTTCACCGCGACATCTGGGAAAACTGGTGGTAGGACCTCTTGTGAGCCCGCACGGGTAGATACCACCACACCGCCTATTTCTGCCGTGAAGCAGTAATGCGTTTCGTTTTGAAGGGTGGGGCAGCCGTTGTAATTATACTGAGACCTTAGAACTTTTCTCAAGGTGGGTGGCGCGTTTACTTTGTAGATGTCTATGGGCTCCAGTAACCACTGAACACCAGGTGGGCTGTGAACTCGTCCACCCAACGTTTTGAAGTCGGTAAACCATTGCTCGTGTTGAATCCGTTATGACCCCCGACGAATTTCAGTTGACCTGTACCTCATCGCTCGAGGAACGCACGTTGTTCTCGGGGATTTTCCACGGCCTCCTGTTCTCTGGTATCACCGTGTGCGTGTCCAAGTTCGCGGCGCACAAGAAGGCGCTCCTCATAGCGTTCCTGGCGATACCGCTGGTGTCCAGCGCGGCCGCCGTGCTCAACCAGGACGAGTACGCGAGTCTGGTGCTGTTTGTCGGGATGATGATGACTAACTTGTGCATGGGAGTCTTGTTCTCCTATTACGTTGAGCTCTACCCGACTTCTCACAGGTAACTACTATACCTTTCTACGGCATCTTTATTTGGGAGTTTTAATAAGGAGAATGTCTATGATTATTTCTCAAAAATCCAAATTTATCTAAAAATCCAAATTCTGGATGGGTCAACATGACTTCATACAGCAGAGAAACTGTCAAACTAATTTTCTAACCTTTAAAAGTAATCTGTGTATTACGTCTGTATATGAATCTATCGTAAGAATTATGAGCGCTAGCGATGGCCGAAGGTACCGTAACGATTCCAGAAAAAAAGTTAGAAACTAGAGCTTAACTCCCCTCTGCGTTTAATTTTTAAGGGTCTTTAGTGTAGTCCAATAGAGATCGCCAGAGAGTGTTTTCGGGTAGGTAACTAATGTACCGTAGCTTCTCTGATATCTGATCTCGGTGATGATGGTCACATCCAATTGCCATCGAACATACAAGAGGAAGATCACGTCTACAATTCCAGAGGCATGGCCGCGTGCCTGGGCGTGATGGTGGCCAGACTCAGCGGCCTGGCGGGGGTCAACTTCATCGGTTCGTACGTGATGACGCACTGCGCCGCCACATTCTACGCGTTCAGCGCTTATCTGTTCTGTACGTAGCTTTAAATTGTTTGGTTATGAAGTCGTCGTGGCCTAAAGCAGCAGGAGCTGCAGGACTAAAGGGGGGCGGTAAGAGACTCAGAAAAAAAATGGAAAACTTTTGTAGAGGCTTGGGAGGCGATTTGTAATTTCATCTAGGACTCTTAGACACTGATTGAGCTCTTGCTATAGTGGTTTTTAAGTAGGTGAAAAAACGGGGGCACTAAAAATAATTTATTCTCAAAGTGGGCAGTAGACAAAATGAGTTTGAGAACACCTGGCCTAAAGGATAAGACGTCCGATGCATTTGTATCGATGCACCGGTGTTCGAATCCCGCAGGCGGGTACCAATTTTTCTAATGAAATACGTACTTCACAAATGTTCACGATTGACTTCCATGGTGGAGGAATAACATCGTGTAATAAAAATCAGACTCCCAAAATTATAATTTGCGTAATTACTGGTGGTAGGACCTCTTGTGAGTCCGCGCGGGTAGATACCCTGCCTATAGTAATGGGTTTCGGTTTGAAGGGTGGGGCAGCCGTTGTAACTATACTGAGACCTTAGAACTCATATCTCAATGTGGGTGGCGGCGTTTACGTTGTAGATGTCTATGGGCTCCAGTAACCACTTAACACCAGGTGAGCCGTGAGCTCGTCCACCCACCTAATTAATAAAAAAAATTACCTAGTAGTATTAGAATATAATCATTATGATACCCAACTGGAGAATTATTTATAGAACTGTGAAGTATGGCTTGGGATCAGATAGATCAATTGAAAGTTGTTTTTTTTTTATTGCCTTTGTAGGCAGACGAGCAAAGGACCCACCTGATGGTAAGTGGTCACCGTCGCTCATGGACGACAGCAATGCCAGGGAAGAGCCAAGCCACTGCCTACCATGAAGTTTCAACTGTATAGCAGCCCCCTCCCCCCCTTCCCCCCTCGAGCTGGAATACGTCACTATTCCCCTGCGACTTTACAAATGCCTCACCACCAGCTAAAATTGCCTTTTTGACTTGGATTATCCGGAGCAACTGTATTAATCAGATGAGTGTACGTGACCTGATGTGTTATTTTGCCGCAGGTGGTATAGTGGTAGCATATTTTCTCCCAGCGCCGGTCGCGAAAACGGACGCAGAACGTACAAATGAAGCCTGAAGTTTTACATCCTGCGCCAACTTGTTTCGTACCAATTAAATTTAAATACAATGTTGTTTTTACTTTTGTGTGATTTGATTTTAATCCGCGCCCGCAAAAGTCCGATAGACTGTTCTTTGGTTCATTCTGTGGCGGTAGCTATCATACAATGCAAGATATTTGACAGATGCCTAAATCTCGCTTACGACATTTTCAAGATAAGCTTGTGTATATACAAGTTCCGAACAACAATCGGACTGTCGGTCTGCCGAGTAATATCGCCAGCTCGGTGGAAGATCTTCCATCCGTCGTTAACTATCTCTAAACTTTTAAAGTTGGGGGTTTCAGGAAGATATGCTTTTCCTCCCTTAATTTTGTATTTGGAATATCGGTATGGGGTGCTTCAGATGCATTTATATACAACCCTACCTACTACTACTGTTTGATTTAGAAACGATGCGAATCGCTCGCCTGAAGTTGGTTTAATAAAAAAACCGTTATTGGACAACATTAAGATTATTGTTTATTTATGAGTTGCACGAGTAAGCTCTGTCGACAAAGTCGCGATATGGCGCTTTCGTCTTTACGTCGCAGCTTAGCGGTCAGCCGCGCCAGGCTGAACTTCGACCGGCATCGGCTCTCGCGGGGTCCACCTGAAATATTTTACTGGTAGTAGGACCTCTTGTGAGTCCGCGCGGGTAGGTACCACCACCCTGCCTATTTCTGCCGTGAATCAGTAATGCGTTTCGGTTTGAAGGGTGGGGCAGCCGTTGTAACTATACTGAGACTTCGGAACTTACATCTCATGGCAAATGGCGCATTTACGTTGTAGATGTCTATAAGCTCCAGTGACTATGGGCTGTGAGTTCGTCCACCCGACTAAGCAATAAAAAAATTTAATAATAACGGTCTGGCTGATCTTTATAATCATCTGGCCCAGCTGGCGAGCGTGGCTGCTGTACCACGCACGTGTGTTACCGGTGCCCAATGTGCTCAGTGCGAGTTTTTTAACTTTTCGATAGCGTAAAAGTTAACTCAAATTTGTATGGAGTTGGAACAGCACCCCTAGCGGCAAACGAAGGGAAGCTGTTCCAATTCCATGACAACAAATCTGACAATGTTAAAAAACTCGCACTAAGCACACAGAATATAAAACTCAAATCGCAGAAAATTTCTTCTACAGGATTTAAAAAAATTGAGCAACAAAGGCTTCGGTCGAATGTCTCTCGGTAACCAGCTCCACTGTGGGCTCTATACCACTTGACATCAGGTCGACTATGAACTTGCCAGTTCATATAAGCGAACGAACATTACAGATTTTCGTGAGGTAATTTAACAGATGTTAGCGCTGTGGTCTGGTGACGTACCTCCGGCCACTCTGTGCCATGCCTCTCGGTCAACGTTCACCATCCCCGTGGAGGCACTCCTGCCGAGTCCCGAAGACTCCTGGGAGCCGGAACCTTGAGATTCTGCTACATTACTCTCGCAGCTCATTCTGCTTGACCTAATTGGAGTTTGTTAATTAATTAACTTATTTCATAAATATTCGCAAATGGTATGGTGTGGTGTGGAACTGGTATAGCCGTAATAATCTCGGACAACTTACACGCGATCATCTGGCCCTAGACTAGAATTCCCTGTACTATGAAAATCAGAGACTAAAATAGATACTCATTTTACTATATTTTACGATTGGCAACGGCTTCGCTCTGCACCTGGCATTGCTGACGTCCATGGGCGAGAGTAACCACTCACCATCAGGCAGGCCGTATTCTCATCTGCCTACAAGGGCAATAAAACTTATATACGTGAGTCATACAGACATTAGTCAGTACAATCGGCCTATTACTTCTGTATAGCCATCGTTCATGCCTTAACCCCACTGAGTTTCTTGCCGGTCTTCTCAGTGAGTCGCATTTCCGATCCAGTGGTAGATTCTGCGAAGCACTGCTCTTGCTAGGGCCAGTGTTAGCAACACTTCCGGTTTGACCCCTGAGAGTTCACCTATACGCTAGGGTAAAGTTGAAATAGCCTCCAAGGTTATCAACATAGGTAGGGAAAAAAATATTCATGCGTTTTGGTTTCAAGAGTAGAATAAATATTTTTTCAATACAGTTAACAGCTTCTTCCCTAAGTTTATTTTTAGATATGGTCCACGGCATTCGGTTCTTACCAGATGTTGTACATTGCCAGATTAATTTTTGATTTTATTGGGGTAGGTTGTAAGTCCGCACGGGTAGGTTCCACAGTCCTGTTGGACCCTTCGTTTAACTGTTTATCGGCAGAAATAGGCCGGATGATAGAAATAGACCAGTAAACTACGAAAAGAGACAAGTAGTATTAGATGGTCTTACCTATCGCCAGGTCTCAAATCATTGGCAGAACTGGTCCCCTCGCGCCTCATCGGCAAAGTGGACGATAAGAATCGTTCTCTGGCAGCCTTGATCCTGGCCGCTCTCTCGGACAGGACCATGCTGTTGTCGTGGTCGTACTGCGACGGCGGGTCAACGGTCGATATAGATCGTCCGAAGCTCGGGGATGAAGCGAGCTTGGTTATGTTAGGAGGATTGGTATCTGACATTTGCCTTAGAGCCGGCAGAGATTGCACATCAGAATATTTCGAAGAGGGTAAGTTCCTAGTGCGGTCCGGTACAATGGTGTCGGTGCTTGCCGCCCCCTTGATTGTTTCCTGACTGTCTTCCATTTTCTTCGGCGGTTTGGTGTCGTCCCCGGTCTGCTCGGGGTGTAAGGCGTTAGCACTGTAGGACTTCAGTACTCCATCGACGGCGGACGGCGTGGGAGCCAGTCGGCTCTCGGCGGATGTCTGGTCTCGCCGCGACAGCTGACAGGCGCTTGCGGATTTCTGCACTTCTCTTTCTAAGAAGGGGTTGTTTCTGTAAAAATAATATGTGTAAACGTACTATGCAAAATTAGAAAAGAGGGGAGATTAAACGAGCGATGTGTTTGTGGATTTATCGAGGATTCACTTGTAATTCATTGCTTTTCCTTGGTCCTCCTTGTCTCCCTCTTCCTTTCTGGAGGAGCCGGAATCTGACATAACCCGGTCCGCTACCCCACTCGACTGGGCTCGAAAAACAATTCCCCAGCGTTGATTCGCTTGTAATGAACGTCTATTTGGTGGTGGACGTCCAACATTTGTAATCTATTTTTTAACCGACTTCAAAAAAGGAGGAGGTTCTCAATTCGACTATGTTTTATTTATTTATTTATTAATTAACTATATTTACTAAAGTACCTGATGTTAACTCCGACCGGCATGTCCGGAGGTCTTTTTCTTTCGGCAGAAGGAGACCTCCATGCTGGAGACGAAGCCCCACTGCTGTTTCCTGAAGGTGGACCTGTAGATATAGTTAAAATAAAAATAATATGGTTTTTTATTTATAGTATTTTGCACTTTAAGCAGATGAGCGTATGGTCCACTTGATGCTGAGTGTTTACCATCATGGATGTCATCAATCTCCGGGGGCCAAGTGACTTTATACCGCGAAGTACTTTACGCAAGCCTCGTTTGGAAAAGGGCATAGTGCTCATGAAACACTCTAGAGGGAGTTCATTCCAATTTCCAAAGCATCCGGCTTCAATCCGGTACGAAAATGCACGGTGGATAAAGGCAGTGGTTCTAGGTAGTATGTAGAAACTCTGCTCCAGTGGCGAGCGGCGTGATAGTAAGTGGGAACACACAAGAATCGAATTCCCTCCGTAGACCAGGTGGTTTCAACCGAATGGAATTATCGACATTCAGAACGACCCCCTTCTGTTTGGAGTGATGATATTTACTTACAAGTTTTAGAGAAATCTTCGCAATTATTAGGATTTCATAACGAACTGTTTAATTTGAAGAAGTTAAAGAAAAACAGAAACAAACCTTAAACGTTTAAATGTGAAGGAGATATTTATGGACATGCAAACTAACACAAATTCTTTGATTTTAATGTAGTCGGAAAGAGTACCTTCTTCGTTAATTTTCTTATTGTATCTTTGTATCATGATGCGGATCGATGGAGCTGTTTCTTTGAGTTGAGGTTTCCTCTGTGACGACGGGGACAGCGGAAGAGGCGGTCGACTCCTTTTTTTCTGCTCCTCGTTATCCAGAAGATCACCAGAACTCTTGGAACGTGTCTTTTCTTTCTTTCCTATTTTCTCAGTAAATTGTTTCTTTGTTTCGGGGTAATGTCGGTGTTCGACCGTTCTCACGTTGTCCAAGTCCTCAACGTTGACGGGTATCACCGCCCTGGGGACGGACTCGCCGCTTCTAACGACCGGCGAAAATATTTTTCGTGTGGTCTTCACTATTACTTCCGGTGTACCTTCTCTCGGCTCTGGCGCTTTGAATTTAAGCACGAAAACCTGTAGGGAGTTTATAACTACTATAAATTCACACAGTTTAATCAGGCTTAATACGTCGTCGGGTAAACCCATTCAAGTTTTGAAATGACAAAATCCAAATTAATTTTAGTTGAGACTCCTAGAAACTAGTGTGCTTAGTGCGAGTTTTTTAACGTTCTCGATAGCGTAAAAGTTAACTCAAATTTGTATACAGTTGGAACAGCGGCCCATAGTGACAAACGTAGGCAAACGTTCCAACTCTATACAAAATCGAGTTAACTTTTAAGCTATCGAGAACATTAAAAAACTCACACTAAGCACACAGAAGTGTAGTGTGCAACAACACGTTACTTTAGTTGTAGTATAGGTATAACCATTGTATTTTGTATTAAGTAATTAGTAAGTCAGTCAATAAACGATCGTCGACCAAAGCACTCGTTTCATTTAGATAGCCCACACATCACATGGCGACCCTGCCAGTGGTGCGTCGCGGGCGCGCCGCTTGTAAAGTAATATCTAGTTACGCCAAGTTTTAAATAAGTGCATAACAATTTTTGGACTAACGTGCAAAAAATTATAAATTTATTTGTTCCGCACAAACATATTACATCACATTACAAACATTTTGACATTACCTACGTATCGTCTTCTACGTCGTCTCGCCTTCTCTGCCCTAACGTTAGGAATGTGTTGTACTTACATCGCCTTCTGAATCGGAGTGGAGCGAGGCGGGCGGCGTCCTTGGTTTCTCCGAGGTGCGTCTGGGCCGTTTTCGTCTCCGCGGTATTTCCACCGTGACCGTATCCACCTCTGGTTCAGTGTCGCTCTCCGAAGGTTTCGACTGTTGCCTTTCCAATCTCACTCTACACTTATTCTTCTTCTTTCCGTTCGTTTTGTCGGCTTCCTTGCGCTCTGCAAGTTCTGTTATGCTCTCTCTAGATCCTTTCGATTTCGTTTTAGTCACTTTTTCGATGTTTTTACTGGTTGATGGAGGAGATTCTTTGCTATCGGTTTCATCTTTAGATGCATCCTCAATTATCGTAGTTTCTTTGAATCGACTCGATCCCATTTTAACCTCTTCGATTGTTTTCATTATGAACTTTGCGTCTTCCTCTATGCTCGGTTGTCTTACGAATGTTTTTTTTCTCTCTGAATTTTTACTCTGAAACAGCATTTACTGTATTGTTTTATAATGCGTTTTGTTTTAAGAAATATTAATTTTTATGTTACCTGTTCTCGTGTGCTTTTAGGAGTAGTTCCAGTTTCTTTTGATTTCCCGCCTCTTGTTGAAAGGACAACTGTTAAACAATGAAATATCTTATCGTCTTCTTTATAGAAACATATTTGAAGAGGCTTGTATTGCTCTTTGGGTGTCTTTGAGCCATAAGGATCATTGTGAATTATGGTTATTAAATACATTACTACATGTACGAGTACATGATTGTAATGCCATTATGAAAATCTGAGTGGCTAAAATTAGAGACAATGGAGTCGTCGTGGTCTAAAGGATAAGATGACCGGTGCATTCATATTTAGGGATGCGACTATGTGGGTTTTCGAATCCTGCAGGCAACTACCAACGTTTCCAATGAAATGCTTACGTTGGAAGAATAACATTGTGAAATTCCTTAGTTACTCGTGTTAGGGCATCTTGAGAGCCCGCACGGGTAGGGACCTATTGCAGCCGTAAAACAGCAATGTGTTTCGGTTTGAAAATAAGTAAAATAAAGTTTTAGATATAGAACTAATACCGCAATTGACGCATTGACGATTACGTTGTTGATGTCTATGGGCTTCAGTAACCGCTTAACACCAGACGAACCGTGAGCTCGTTCAGAAAAATAAGTCTTCTTCGACCCGTGTCCACCCAATGCTGAGTGTAGGTCTCTTCGAATGAACCACATTCTTTTTGATCTCTTGCCTTCCGCATCCAGTCATTATCAGCCACTATGATCAGGTCCTCGGTCCACCTCTTTGGTTGTCTGCCCACGTTACGACGTTTAGTAAGAGGTCTCCACTCTAATAATAATAAATAAGTAATAAAATATAATAGGTAATAAAGTTTTTTTTGCCCCAAATCTTTTTCCTACGATCACGAAGGACAATGAACTATTACACCAACACTTTTTTTTATTTGTTTTTATTGCTTAGATGGGTGGACGAGATCACAGCCCACCTGGTGTTAAGTGGATACTGGAGCCCATAGACATCTACAACGTAAATGCGCCACCCACCTTGAGATATAAGTTCTAAGGTCTCAGTATAGTTACAACGGTTGCCCTACCTTTCAAACCGAAACGCATTACTGCTTCACGGCAGAAATAGGCAGAGCGGTGGTACCTACCCGCGCGGACTCACAAGAGGTTCTACCACCAGTAATTACGCAAATTATAATTTTGCGGGTCTGCTCTCAATGTCTAAAATAATCGATCGAATGATATATCTCACCAGCTCCGTTAGGCTGCAACACCGCTGTTCCGGTCACAGCTGAACTGGTCTCGCAGAGTAACCTGGCCTCGGCCTGGCCGTAGGTATAAACTGGCTTTTGAGGAGTGTGACAAGGAGACACCGCTACAAGCGGCGCTGCTGTGCATACTTCTTCATCTTCCACTTCGAATATAACGGCGCCTCGAGAGTTTGGACTCTCGCAGTCTTCGCCTCCATCAAGCTGGTTGTTGGATTAATATTGGTCAATAGTAACTTCCTTTATATTGTCAATAGTAACTTTTGTGGAGAGTATTAGCGGTAGGTAGAGGCTTGACTCTGCCTCTGGCATTGCTGAAGTCCATGGGCGACGGTAACCGCTCACCATCAGGTGGGCCGTATGTTCGTCTGCCTACAAGGACAATAAAAAAAAAAAACTACGGTAGCTCAGGGTTGATAGCGCCGAGAAGGTCTTATCCATTCAATCGCATGTTCATGTTTACTACGATTTAATTTTTGGCACCAATAAATCATGGTAACAACCTTAAATTCGATATAATATCGTTTGTTTCTAACTTCACATCTTGATCTTTAAAGCTGTAAGACAGTCTTGGTATTAGTTGGTATATAGGCGGAGCCATTGAGAATGCTGAAGGATGAATGAAAAGCTACTATTGCTAATTTAACTTGTTTGGAAGGAAATATTGTTCTGTGTGATTAGTGAGAGTTCTCGATCGCGTAAAAGTTAACTCGAATTTGTGTGGAGTTGGAACGTTTGCCTACATTTGCCGATAGGGACGCTGTTTCAACTGCTTAAAAATTTGGGCTAACTTTTATGGTTTTGTCTTTTTGTTTTGTTGATTGAAAGGCGCCTCCTGCTCTCAGAATAACTTTATCTATACTAATATTATAAAGAGGAAATATTTGTTTGTTTGTTTGTATTGAATAGGCTCCGAAACTACTGAATTGATTTGAAAAATTCTTTCACTGTTTGGAAGCTACACTATTCGCGAGTAACATAGGCTATAATCTTTTTTGAAAAAAATTAGGGATCCTTATTAAAACTTCAATAATGTAACCCAAGGTGTAAAAAAATTATCTAAAACATTCTTTCCATCGCGTGCCCTGCGAAAACTATTGATGATAGAATAAAATAAAGTACTACGGCTTTGTTGAACACATTATTATCTACGAAAAGTATCGCGACAGCATATGTCTAAATATTAAAGTTACACCGCAATAAGTGTTCTTTTATTAAAAAAAATAAAACAACGTCATTAAATTTTTTGTTAAAGACCCCTAGCAGAGCGGGCCGCTAGTTGTGTTATAAAGAAACTCACTGAATGGTCTCTCTCGTACTCCGAATCAAAGTTATCAGCATCGTTGACGCTGAGGCTGGAGCCCTGGCGGCGGGCGAGGCCCATGGGCGCGGGGGCCACGCTGCCGTCAGACTGGGTGCGCGTGAGGGGCGCCTGCGGTACCTTGCTCCTTTCCTTGGCGGCCTTCAGGAGCGCGGACGTGGAAGCCTCAGGGGCTATCCCTCGAGACTTCTCCCACTCGTGGAGCTTGCGTGTGAATGACCGGGATATACCTGAAAGTCACATATTTATTTTGGTCATGTGCACACAAAAACATGAAAAATGGTAAAAGATAACAAGTGACATTCATTACAATATCCTTTAGATTCTTCTTTTACTTTTAATTGGGCAAGGAATTTGAAAGAAATAGGATCTTATGGTTAGATCGTTACGTACCTATAGGCAATCAGTAAAAGGTACTACTCTGTGATGTCTTTAGTGGTGGTACTTAGCAACTCGCTCGATTTCTTTCTGGCGTGAGACAAAATAAAGTATCCCGCTGATTTATTGTATACGCCGAGCTCTTAAGGCTGTGGTACTTTTCGGAACGGACGGTTGAGTTTCAATTGAAGTCCAATAGGAAGATGTAAATCGTACTTACGATCCAGTGGTATCATGTGTTCCTTTTTACATTACCGTTTACCTTTCTAGTAACTGTTTTGATGAGGGAATGACCACAGCTCAAAGTAGTATTAAATGGTAATGGAAGCTCATAGGTATCGCCTAGCTAATGCCACCATTTATTCTGAGATATGAGGTGTAAGTCTAAATTAAAATTCCGATTCTTGAAATCTTTTTTTTTTTTTTAATTGCTTTGATGTATGGACGAGCTCACAGCCCACCTGGTGTTAAGTGGTTACTGGAGCCCATAGACATCTACAACGTAAATGCGCCACCCACCTTGAGATATAAGTTCTGAGGTCTCAAGTATAGTTACAATGGCTGCCCCACCCTTCAAACCGAAACGCATCGGAACGTAAAACGCATTGCTGCAGAAAGAGGCAGGACGGTGGTACCAACTCGTGCAGGCTTACAATAAATGTCGATTCCTTGTTAATTTAAGATTGTTAAATTACCTTGAAACTTAAAAAGTCCCGTCGATGTTTGTACGAGGACTTCATCAGGTTTCGCCACTTTTTCCCAAGTTGGAACTGTGTTGGTTTCTTTCATGCGTTCCCATGCATCTGTAGGTTATACGTTCTACTGTCATTCTAAGCATATCGACGCTTGAAAGGCAAACGTGACTAAGCGACAATACTGCTTTGTACATAAATGATAGGCAATAACCATATTCGATGCGCAAAAAATATATTTCTAGGTCTATTAAAATCATTTCAATCCTACAGCTAGATTCGTTAAAATAGATTTTTTTTCAGGTATTTCAACTTTAAATTAGTCTACTGTAAAGTTCATGCATTGTCGCTTAGTCACGTTTGCCTTTCAAGCGTCGATATGCTTAACCAATTATTTATTAACTCATATGAGTAAAATCAGGATAAATAAAGTATACATATATAAATACATTAAATAAAGTTTAAATTTTCATATCGTTTTTACATCTTGATACGACTTGCGAAACTATCTTTTGCTTCGAGATATATATATAGTTCGGAATATTCTTATGTGAATTTGGACAATTGTTAAATATTAGGTGGATTTCTTGCAAAATATGGGCGTGCTTCTAAATTTATACTAATATATAAATCTACAGTGGTTTTTACGGATGTTCCGTTATAATTACTGAACTATGGGTCCGATTGACTTGAAACTTGGTATCCATGTAGAAAATACATGTACTTATAATATATATTGGATAGGCTAATATTTATATGAGTGTTGGACTCCCTGCACCAGTTGCGGGGGCGTTAATGATGAGAATCTTTCTGGTGGTGAGAAATAATAATGTTAATTTTAAATTCCCAGCGAAGCTGACGGGTACAGCTAGTAATTCGTAACTATACTTGAGACCTTAGAACTCATATCTCAAGGTGGGTGGCGCATTTACGTTTTAGATGTCTATGGGCTCCAGTAACCACTTAACACCAGGTGGGCTGTGAGCTCGTCCACCTCCCTAAGCAATAAAAAAAAATCAATAAATGCATTGGAAGTTCATCTGTGAAATTTTCAATAATAAAATACCGTATCTCTTCAAAAAGTCTTCGCTCAAATCTTGCCTCGCCGGCACTGGTAGGGGTTGCTTTACTGCTCCTGTCTTCAGCTGCCATTCAACCAGTTTCTTTCGGAAATCGGCTGATAGCTGCTCTTCAGTTGCTACAGGACGAGATGCTGGAAATATCGTAGGAGTATTATTTTCTTTGGAAAACATAGCAAGGGAAAAATTACTCCTAACTATGGAAGGTAGAAGGACGAAGGACCATCTTGTCCCCTATGGACAAGGCGAAAAAGTATCCACCTGTAAACAGCAAGTTATTGTTGAAAAACTCACCGAAATAATCCTAGTGTGGAATATGGAATTTATACGAATATAGAAATTTTAAATAGAATCAAGTGTGCTGAGTTGAAAATGTTTATATTTTACGTGATTTGTGTAGTTACAACATATGCAGTATTTAAAATCAACTATCTACTTTTATTACCATTTATGAAGGAGGTGTTTAATTCCTTCTTAATTTAATATCCTACTGTAATAGCTTAGCTGTTTTTAAAATATTTCCTCTTGCTACTATGGCGCTACCTTAATTCGCTCACTTTTAGCGGACAATTTTTAATACACTCAGATGGTCCTCCTTACTTCAACTCTCCATACTGCTAACAACGAAGATCGGCTTAAGTTTTACGTGTTGAGAGAGATGAATTATCCGAATATATAGCAGGATTAATTACTGTGTCGATTGCATTCTGTCAGAGATGCTGCCTATTAAATATTAGAAGAACTACACACCGGCGTGCAACTTATCGCGTCTGTCCGAGAATTCCCTGCACAGTCTAGACTGCAGAGCTGCATAATCACGGGCGATTTCTTCTTTGACGCCGCCCGCTTCACAACCGCTGCTTAGACCCTCCGTCTCTGAGGACATGAGACCACGTTTATCATAAAACAAAAACATTCAAAATGCTGAAAATTATAAGATGAGCATTAAAATAATAGGACATTTTATTTACGACGATACGATGTGTGGAATTTTAAAAATTATACACAAATATTGTTAATTATAATAGTATGGTTTACTAGAAAGTTCTTTGAGTGACTCGATTTTTGACGAGGCCGTGAGTACAACTGAGCCAAGCAATTGATTATTCATGGCGCTGTGTTGCTTATCGGCCAAAGAATAGTTACTTCTACAGTGACTGTGCTGAAAATGCACATATTTTCAAGAAAAATATGATTTTTATAAAGATTCCTTAGACGTTCGCGAGTCATAGATATTCCATTTCTTTAAAAGCAGATCATACTGTCGTATGCCCCTAACAGTAGCATTGTTCCGCGTAAGGGTTTAAGTTTTTTTTATCTTTGAGGGATTACTGGTAGCCCGGAGGCCTTTCCAGTTTCACCAGGATCGGTGGACGAGCAAGGGCTCAGGCCCAGGGAGGGTTAAGGTATCTTACGTTCTAATCTATAGTCATAAGAAATGGCACGTTTTAGATGTTTTGTAATAGTAAATAATTGTATGTTTTGCTTATTTCTTGAGTGATTGAATCATTCGCTCCCGCTAAGGCCGTAGACAATGTAATTGAGACATAGTTCTTCATCTTCATCTATGAGAAAAACGTCTACATGTAAAATAGTTTTTTTTAAATTATAATTTCATATTTACTGTATGAATTACACCTAGACTTTGACACTAACTAAACTCATATTCTTCATTTCACTTAATCTTGTCATAAATATTGTTACAACGAAAACATCATTTTTATATGTATTACTAGCTGACCCGGCAGACTTCGTAGTGCCTCAATCGATAAATAAAAGACCTAAACTTTGTTTAAAATAAACTTAAAACAAACAAAAGGAATCCGTCCGACGGGGGACACATCAAATGAAAAACAAAATTGTTATTTTTATTTAATTCCGAGCATTTTCATATTTATCTACCTTTTAAACCTTCTCTGGACTTCCACAAATAATTCAAGACCAAAATTAGCCAAATCGGTTCAGCCGTTCTCGAGTTTTAGCGAGACTAACGAACAGCAATTCAGTTTTATATATATAGACGTGAAACATTAATTTGCATTGTTATGCATTGTGCGTTAGTTTTTGCACTAACATAATATTAAAAATATAAAGAACATTCAAAACTATACCTCCATTCCTATCTCCATTTGATTCTATAAATTAATTCTATAAACATAGCGATCATTTATCGATTGAAACATGTACTTTCCATCATGAGAAAACTCCTCACTACCAATATTATGCAAAGATATAAATCTCAAATATATTAAGTGTATAATCTATGGTTATAGAGACAGAAAGTTATATAATCTCTAAAACTCTAAGAACATTATAATTTTGACACTAATTAGAAACAATTTAAGAATCGTTCGGAATAAAATAAGCGCAAAGAGATTTAATTACCTACTTTATCTGTATTTATGGTTTATCGGTAAGAAAATGTGTTTTGTAGTGATAATAAATAAATCAAATTATATTGGTTCCATAAATCAATGTACGTATTGTATATTCCACAGACGTATGTAATAAGTGTCCCATTAAAACATGTTTATGATATATAATGAAGAACATATATATTTTTTTAATATCTCTGAAATAATAATTAAGTCTATTGGCTATTTTTTATTTCATAGCTGACGTGAATAAATAGAGCGACTGACATGAAGTTTTAGACTGTCAAAATATTTTTGAAACTTGTGTGAACAAAATTTTAGTTTTGTGAAAAAAATATTGCATAAAAACTAAGACGATGTGAGTGTAATTATGTTTGTTTGTCGCTGCATGCTGACAAGCACTCCTTTCGGATAACGTTAAGTGCTTATCGGAGCTCACAGATTACACAAAAAGCAAGTCGTAACTTATTCATTTCATATCTTTTTTGCACATAAGTAAGCCAGAATTTGACTAAATTTGTATTTAATAAAAAAAAGTACACTTAATCAGAGTTGGGCTACGATACTTTTATTTAAAATTTATTTTAGATGGTCTATAATATCAAAACTGTTAATACCACTTTTACGCCGATGCATATTTCAGTTTTTTAAATTTTTTATAGCTTAGATGGGTCGATGAGCTCACAGTCCACCTGGTGTTAGTTAAGTGGTTACTGGAGTACATAGACAACTACAACGTAAATACCGCCGCACACCTTTAGATATGAGTTCTAAGGTCTCAGTATAGTTACAATGGCTGCCCCACCCTTGAAACCGAAACGCATTACTGCTCCACGGCAGAGATAGGCAGGGTGGTGGCACCTGTGTGGACTCAGAAGAGGTTCTACTACCAGTAAAGTTTGCGTGAGTCCACTCACTCACATACAGGGAGTGACGCGGCCGCTTTCGAAGTAGAAACAGGAATAGAAAACAAGCCTAAACGAAACTGATACAAAACGCTAAAGCAATAAACAGTTGTCGTTTTAGTAAATTCCAAATTAGTGATCCACTTTAGAACTTGAAGTTAAGACGCAGATAACTCCCGTATATACTCGGGGTAAATACACCGTAAAATCAAAATAGTTCATCAAAAATGGTGGTTGTCGTGGCGTGCAACCTCTTTGACAGGACATAAGACCTACAAAGACTAGACATAGACTAAGACAGAAACTTGACAAGAATTAGAAAAGAAACAAAAGAAAGAAATGGAACGAGGGCGGACGTGACTAGCGGCAGGGTACTTTTAATGCCTTCCTAAAAGACAGACACGAACCAGACCACAAGGAACGAATTGAACGTTCTTATATGTACATAGAATAGACGACAAACGGATGAACCGACCCTTCATTGGTATTTAAGCAATCTGCGAATTTAATATTTTCACCTCAGCAGCTGAAACATGCCGCTTTTGCTGCGAGATAACAGTGAACAAAACGCGATTTTGATTCCAGCGTGGGTCAAAGTAGCTTTTTAATTTTTCAATCTTCAGCGCCACGAATTGACATTGTTCAGCCATAAATTTGAAACATTCGAATTTTACTGTGCTCACGTGCATATACAAAAGCGAGTGAAAAAAACAAACCCCACCGAAATTCGATTTTGGAATTCGACCTCAAAGAAAACACGTTCGGAAACGCGTAATACCCAAAAATTCAAAGATATCTATACTAATATTATAAAGAGGAAAGATTTGTTTGTTTGTTTGTTTCGAATAGGCTCCGAAACTACTGGACCGATTTGAAAAATTCTTTTTCCATTAGAAGCCGACATTGTCCCTGATGAACATAGGCTACTTTTTTTTTTTTTTTTTTGTTTCATGTGTGTTTTAATGTTTCCGAAGCGAAGCGAGGGCGGGTCGCTAGTTTGTAATAAAATCATTACGTTTTTTTTAATAGTTATTTCAATCTATTCCAGTTCATTTCTATGTCTCCTAAGTAATATGCGTTCTCACTGCTGAGATGAAAAGTTATGTGTGCTACACGAGAGCAAAAGTTTTTTGCATCTCGTGCTGTTGAGTCCCTCACAACGCTATTCTAACTTTGAATAACTCTCTACGCTCGTGAATCCATCATAGAATGTTTCGCTTGCCCGGGACTCAAAATCAGCACTCGAAACAAAAAACAACTTTGTTTTCTTATTGCACAAATAACTATTTCTTGGTCGAGGATCTTCAGCACTGTCTCTCTTTTCGAGAACGATTTCAGAACACCCTATATATATAATTCGCTTTTAAGGCTTCGTCAAACAGAACGCGTACTTAACGCCGCGTCTTAACGTCGCGCTCTTTTCATGTCACAACAATTGACTAGATGAGTCTAACGCTCCTTGACGCAACGCATTCGCCAAATCATAGTGCCTTTCGATAGCAGTGTGAAAATTTAAAAGTATTAAGAAATCGAGTGATTCAGATGTGGCATTGTATAAGCATGGGTATTTTCTAACAATTTCTATCATTTTTTAGGGCATTATCTAGTATTTTAATACACATTCACTCGGACGGTAAAATAAAATTTGTAAAAAATTACAACGCCTGACGTCAAAGCGTCCTAACGCCGCCACAGAGCGCTGCGTACTTATAGCGCTGGGGCTCTGTTTGACGGTATGTTACCATAGTAGTACAACACGTCTCGGCGTCATAGCGCGGCGTCAGTTTAGGGCTCTGAGGCGCGCTAATTACGCGTTCTGTTTCACGAAGGCTTAAAACTGACGGCGCGCTATGACGCCGAGATGTTGTACTGCTATGTTAATATACTGTCAAACAGAGCGCCGACGCTAGGAGCGTTGGACTCATCTAGTCAATTTGTGTGACATGAAAAGAGCGCGACGTTAAAACGCGGCGCTTAGTACGCGTTCTGTTTTACGAAGCCTTTAGTTCTGTGCTCGGATCCGAGCACTCGATGTATTTTTTGTTACAGGTGCAGGAAGTACTCGTCTTGATCATTAAGGCAAATGTTCTTCAGTCTGTTGGCCCTCGCGTTAGCAGGATTAGCTCTGTATGTTTACGTAAGTTTTGTATTTCAATTGGGTTTTCATTAAACGTCGGTTTCGTGATGTTGAGCAGCTACCGAGGACGCTTATCTTGAGACTGAAATCTCAATTGAGGTGCAGTATCAATTGTCAGCCAGCTTTCACTGGTAGGAGGTTTTATTGATCCACCATTCTGTATATTTTTGCAACGAAGCAATCATGGCTTCTGGTAAGGATAGGACGGACTCGTGTTACGCTTTACCACTCGGGCTACTAGTACCAGAATTACGAACTTACTGACTATCCATGTTGGGCTTAGTAAATAAGTATTTTTTCTCTTAGATTATGGTCCATTATTTTCTGGCTTAGTTCATTTGTCTTCAGGTAGGTAACGTAAAACCTTTTTAAGGACATTATGCGGAAAATACGACCGCCATATTTAAAACATGTATAGTATGAAAAAATAATGAAAGTTATTAATATATCCGTTGACTTGGCCCAGAAAATGGTCGGTTACTTATAGAGTTTTTGTTTTGTCTAAATCAACGGTATTCCATTAACTCTGTTTGTTATTTTGGCTTCAAAAACACGGGAGAAATATTTAGCTAGTCATTAGTGGTAATACAATTTGTAAGGAAATATTCTTGATATTTGGTGAATTTGAAATCATAAAAAAATTGGGGCAGCAGAAGCGTTCGCATGCTTCTGCGCACTTATTATCTTCTAAATTGAATTGAATAACCTCGGCCGATTTTTCGTGATTGAGAAATCCAAACATTTTAATTAACAAACACTTCATCGAAAGCTTCAAATCCATAAAGCTTTTCTTAATTATAGCTTGTGAAAGTGTTTTTGTCTGTTTTAAGTAGTCACCAGAACCCTTAAAGATGAGTACGTGATTTTCGGGGCCTAATAAGGTCCTTCCTATAAGGTCCACGTCTCAGTTTCATTTGATTTTTATTTTTTTATATATGCCTGGACATGAAGTGGCAATTACAATTATGTTTTATAAGAGGCTATCTTAGGAGTAACGTGTGATGGATGTTCTGCTCTTTCGAAGAAGGCCCTTGGTAGAACGCGGGCCGGGTAGGACATCTGTAGACATGACTTTTGAATGAACTAAATGATCAAAATAGCATTATTTTCCTGAACGCCATCAGACACACGAGAACACTCAACAGAGTTCGGCCTCCATTCTCCGCGAGGTGTGGACTGGGAAATGTCAGCTGTCGTGCTGCGAGAGCCGTGACGGCAACGGACATGAAGCGGGGTCCAGCTCTGGTCCAGACCCCTGCGCCTGTGCCCCTTGTCCTTGCGGAGTGCTCGCCAGTGTATACAGGTTGGTAGCTTCTTAACCACATTCACCATTGCTTACAATATTGATGGTCGAATAATTATTGTTGCATTTTTCAAAAGCTTAGGAAATAAAAGTTTTGTTAGAGGTTTTTCCAAAGACCAGGCGCTCTTGGTATGCAGCTGAGCCTACGGCCCTTATGGTAAGTATTTACTGTCGCCCATGGACGTCCCCAATGCCAGGTATAGCTGCTGCCTAATGCTGAAGTGTCTAAATCTTCGTTTCAAGAAAGATATGTCATAGCCTTCAGCAGAAGCCGTGGCTCTCTCTAAGCTCTTTCTAAAGCTTATCTCTCCGTCTCTTAGAATTGTAAGCTAAGCTTGTAAATCGCATGAATCCTTCTAGAACATGCCGTCCAGCGGGCCAGGCTTACAGGAGAATAGCCGATACAATATCGGACTGTTTCTACATCGGTTTGATTATGGTAAATATTTGTATAGTTTTTACCGAGAACATAGTGTTTATAAGTGTTACTAGCGGCCTGTGGTTATTTTTTCCGAGAATTCATTGGAATAATTTAAGATTTTTTTGTCTGTGCTAGCGGCCTTACATAACACAGATTAACGTTAATTGCCACTACTTTAAGGGTGGCTGTGGAAGTTTGAGGCATACTACTGTCTCATCATTGTTTAGTTTCTGGATGTAAGCGATGGAATCTGCATTCCTTGATCCCGTGACCTTTGTCAAGACATCATTTTGTAGAGTGATTCTATCCCCCTTCATTGTTGTAGCCGTGTTGTCGCCTCTACTACTACTACATTATTACGTAATAGCGACTGGAGTTTTAATTACGATTTCTGCGCGATATCATATACCAGATCAGAGTTGTTAAGGTTCAAATTACTATTAATGGTATAGGATAGGATAGAACATTGAATGGTTGAATATCGCTAGTATATTATTGTGACTGATGGTAGGACGTACTTTGCGCACTGTGAGCCTGTATGGGTAGGAACCACAATCCATTTTTTTCTTTTCTTCTTTTTTAACGCTGTGGAATCCATTTACGGATACCCGGTTGAGGGGGGTAACGAACCGTGTTATGTCGGACTCCGGTGCCTCCAGAGAGGAAGAGGGAAACAAGGAGGAACCACTATCCTGCCAATTCAACTGCCCATACAACTAAAGCTCCGAAGTCATGTTTTAAGGCCAGTGACGGCATTCACTTTGCGTTATATATGGACTCCAGCCACCACTTATTATAAGGTGTGCTGGAATTGCGTCGACCGACTTCGTGCAATAAACAATAATTAAAAAAAATACCGCAGAGCCATACATTTCCTTACATCTGGCAGCCCCATCGAGTCTGGCAACGGTCCAAAGCCCACTTACTGACGTTTAGTCGTTAAATCAGCGAAGAATTTAAGAAATTCGCATTCTTCTCTTTATATTTATCGAAGATTTAACATTATTTTTTTTATTTGTCTGCATCTCTTTATTTTCAAGGTCCATTGTTTCATTTGTTTTACTGAAATATGTGTGTATTTATAATGCGTGGCGTTCGATGTAGATGAGAGCGTAAAATTAATGTCTCTCCAGGAAAATAAAGTTAATTATCTATCAGATAGGTTTGTACGACATATATATTTTTTTGTTTTTTGTTTTCGTGACCGTGTTGCTGTATTTGTGAATTTCGATCCCTCATTGTTTCGGTATTTACCTAACGACGGCCAAGATAACGATGATTCGCATTATCAATGAGTTCGTTGTTGCTTTTCGTACATCTGATATCGTTCTGAAGTTTTTTTTTTTACCTGATCGTTGGGAGCCTAAGTGACTATTCCAACAATTCACGGACCGATAGGTGAGCTCACCGTCTCAGCCTGAGAGTATTTCTAACATTGACCCTAGCATGGGTAATGAGAATCGCGACCCACTGAGAAGATCCGGCGAGAAACTCAGTGGGCTCTGTCTATTAGACCGTTTTGAGCATTCTTCGTGGACATACCGCTCGCCTGGTAAGATCGACTTAAAACAGTTGACGTTGATAGTTTATTAATTCGTAATTTATTTTTCAGTTAGCAGAAGCATTTATGTACGTTCAGAGGGTGTTTCAGTTCGGTAGATCGCGAGAGAGACAAGCCGAGGTAATCTATATTATTATATTAATACGTGAAGTAAAAACTTTGTATCCCTTTTTACGAAAATTGAGCGGACGGACGATTATGAAATTTTCCACACTTATAGAGAATATAGAGAAGGAGTGCAGAATGTTAATTGTTTTTTTAAATAATGCATAAAAGAGGCATTAAATCAATAAAGAAAACATTACACACACTACATACCATGTATTTGACGCACACACGCATGCATACTATTCATTGTCAAACTTTTGTTTTTGACGTCTGTGGTCAAATTGAGAATAGATTAAATATTGTTTGTCTTTATTAATATTTTTTATAGTGTAGCCTAGGCGAAATTTGTGATTATAGAAGTATAAAATACAATCATAACAGTGTACAAACTTACAATTCCAATTAATTATAGTCGAATTTCGACTACTGCGGGACCTCTAGTCTATATATTAATACGTGAAGCAAGAACTTTGTATCCCTTTTTACGAATATTGCGCGGACGGAGGAGTATGAAATTTTCCACACTTATAGAGATTATAGAGAAGAAATGCACAATGCTAATATTTTTTTAAAATAATGCATAAAAGATACATTAAATCAATAAAGAAAACATTACACACACTACCATGTATTTGACACACACACGCATGCATACTATTTGCTTATTGTCAAACTTTTCTTTGCAGTCTGTCTGTCTTGCAGCTATAGTCGGTAAAATGGAGAATAGGTTAAATATTATTTTCCCTTTATTAATATTTGTCTAAAGTGTAGCCTTTACGAAATATGTGATTAAAGAAGTATAATAGTCCTTGACAATAGAATAGAATCATAATAGTGTACAAACTTATAATTTCCATTAGTTATAGTCGAATTTCGATTACCAGGGGACCTCTTGTTGTATTAAATTTACATTAGGGCTTTGCTATAAAACGACCATATTATTATGTATTAGGCTGTGATGTATTTGCTTGGGAATGCGGGCTTACAGCTCTCTTAGTGTCAACTATCGGTACGCGTAGGAATAACGTAAGTACCACCACTCGCGCTTTTACGCGCTGTGATCGCTGTTTACCTCCACCACACGGTGGAGGTAAACAGCGATCAATATTGCCAGCAATGTAAGGCAAACTTTGGTTTTTGGTGGGTAGGATGTGTTTTGAGCCCCCACCGATCGGTATCGTCTCTAAGTGCGCAGCGGCATTCACGACGTGGTGACTTATGGTCCCCGGTAGCCGGCATACCAGATGCGCCGTGAATTTGTCGGCCTGTTGCCAATACAAAAACAATTATTCTGACGTGGTCTATCGTTCTACCGATGTATAATATTTACAGACGCAACGCTTATCTGTTTATGAATCCGATTTCGATGAATTTTAGCTTTAATTATGATTAAATCCTCTTTCGTAATGTATGTTGCTAAAGTAGTTTAGTCTATTCGACTTCGAGGGCAGATCCTTTAAGCTCCCAGTTGTTACTGTTGGTTTTTATACCTACTAGTAAAATGGCCATCTTTACTGCCTTAGATGGCAGGCAATCACCTGGTCCTCTTGATGGCAAGTGGTTAGTGATGATCATGGACGTGGTGATACCGCTGACACAACTGAGCCGTTTCCTACCTCTACTGGTAGCCTTGAGAGGCTATTTCTGCTTCTCTTTGACGTGTAGGTGAGCTCACGGGGTTCAAAACGGGAGAGTTGCTAACACTGGCCCTAGCAAGAACAGTGCTTCGAAGAATCTACCACCGGATCGGAAACCCGACCCACTGAGAAGATCCGGCAAGAAACTCAGTGGGCTGTGTCTGTGGGTTCTGAGCCGCTGCTCACTTGCACATACTATTAAGAAAACACTACGTAGGGGAGACTATTATGGAGCAGAAAAGATATTTGGAAATGTCCTTTCGATGATCGTAGTTTTTTCCGGTGGTATGATCGAAGTCAGCTCTGGTGGTTGATGGTGAGATGTTAAAACGGAGATGAGTTTCATGATGATCGTCTCATACGATTCGTTAGACTACTCCCCTTGGAAAGCAATATGTAACAAAACTGTACAAAATGGTACAAAACATAAAGAGCATTGAACCTCCTCCGTATACTTCCTTTGGACAGAATACTTTTGAAACCTAAATTCGAGAGCTATTTTGTATGTTTATGTAGTAATTTCCGGTCCATACAATAAACTGACCTATATCGTAACAGGATTACCGTGAATTTGCACAATGCGATGTGTTGAAACTGAAATAGGCGGCGATTTATAGGTCGGTCGACGGGCCAATTTGTTGTTAAAATACATTTAGAAGGAGATGCTGTATTGTAACAGCGTGTTTTAAAATTGTAGTATATTAGAATTTGAATAATAAACGCTTCTAAACCTATATGATGTGAAATAGTAAACAATAATGATGCAAAAATTATAACTGTAGTATTTATAATTTCACTAGCTGACCCGGCAGACTTCGTAGTGCCTCAATCGAGAAATAAAAGTTTTGTATAAAATAAACTAAACTTTAAACTAAAAATAACTAAACTTTTGTATAAAATAAACTTAAAATAAACAAACGGAATCCGTCCGACGGGGGACACATCAAAGGAAAAACAAAATTGTTATTTTAATTTTTAATTCCGAGCATTTTCATATTTATCTACCTTTTGAACCTTCTCTGGACTTCCACAAATAATTCAAGACCAAAATTAACCAAATCGGTCCAGCCGTTCTCGAGTTTTAGCGATACTAATGAACAGCAATTCATTTTTATATATATTATAGATTATTGTCAAAATGATAGGTCACTGCATTCATATTAGAAGATCCAATAGAGACTTTGAGAAATGTAAAAATCAGCTGTATATTATAGAAGAATCCGAGGAATTATGTTTGATCGTTTGATAGTTTATCTTAGTTCAAAAGTTTTATTTCATTATTCCAGTTGGTGAATACAAATGTTTACGAATCAACAGAGAACTTCCATTTTAATGGCGACGAGCCAACGGAGAAAGTTTCCAATAAAACTAACAAGAACATCACACAACATGAGTCCGTATCGGACGCCAATAGACGGGCTATTGCGGAGGACGAATCAAACGTACCATTCAATGACAGGGATGATATTAATGAACCAAATATAGAGTTCGGTAAAAATGAAATTATTGGAAGTGTTATAAATGACAATATTCCTGGTTTTATCGAAGCGTCCGCGGCAAAAGCTGATGAATCTAACGCGGCGGACGCCGGTTGTCATAAATGCTTAGAAAAAGGTAAAGTCTGTATGAGTGAATGTCCAAAAGCTAAAACGAATAAGAAATAAAAATGTTGTTCTATCTATAGTTTTATTTATACTTGAAACTGTTTTGGTTTTTTTTTGTGTCACAGTATGTAGTCTATATTATTAAAAAACTTATAATATATTAACCTTATATATATATAAGATATCAACTATGATGACAAAGATCCAAAGGGTCGAAAGATTAAGTCAATTATTGGGACAATTTCTAACATCTAAAGATAAGACTATTCTACGCTTAGGTTAGTGCTGATTGGAAGTTAAATACCAAGTCAAGTTTATGCTACGGGTTGATATCCTAATTCATTTGCAGTATAGCAGCTTTGTATCTATTGCACGATCTTGCCAGATCGGTGGTATTCTGAGAAGCACAGCTCATGCTAGAGCCAGTGTTAGCAACTTTTTTATGTGGAATCTGTTAACTCAACTACTAATAATAGCGTAGTTGGAACAGCCCCTTAGGCTACCAGAGGATAGGTAAGGAAAAGAAATATGCACAGTAGTTTTGTGCCTTTGCAGATAGGCATAGAGCTCGCAGGTTCATCGCCCGCACACATGTCAGGAGCAGCCAAGTCGCAGTCTACTGCTATTCTATTAATAATATGATCACCAAAACTGCATTGATGGTAGGATGGGCGGTGAGCCCGCCTACCCGCCTGCCCGCCTGCCTAGTTCTGTCGTGAAGAAGTAATGCGTTCCGGTTTGAAGGGTGGGGCCGCCGTTGTACTATAAAACTGTGATTTAGAACTCATGTCACGAGATGGCTGACATTGAGTTATTAATGTTTATGAGGGAGTCGTGACAACGACGACCGATCTAAGAAATAAAAAAAAAAACTAAAACCATTGTTGTATATTTTTTCAAATGTGCTAGAAATTTGGTCTGGAAAAGATACACTTAATGATATTAAAGTCTATCAACAGCAGTGTATGTCTTTCGACTCATGATAATTGTGGTAGTTCATCAGAAGGTCATATGACACCACTTTCTATTTGCTGCATGCTGTGATCACCTCTGTAGTTGAACATGCGTAGTTTCATATTTTAGATTAACATTTCTAATCAATGTTTAGTGAAATATTTATTGGTGTTTAATAATGACAATTTCTATGACTACAATTTTGAGTTTAATTTTATTATTACGCTCAACAGCCTGTGTTGCTGTAAATTAGAATATGTTGTGAAATCGAAGGGGAAAATGAGGGGAAATTGCCAAACAATGTGTCAGTTTGGCATCTCTGTCATATTAATCGAAATTTTTATGTGACTCCGGAATAAACGTATTTGCAATTAAAATTTTTAGTGATTATGACCGGGACCCTAGAAGGAGCACGTATTTTGTGATGGAAAGAAACGGAACCTCTCAAGGCATGCTATTAGAAAATAATACTTAGAGGAGAGCTTTTGTTATAGTTCATGACTAGGCGTAGTTTTGAGGTTTTATCACGTTTTGCCTACTTCGCTTTTTACTATCTTGGATGTTAGGTTCCGTGTCTGTAAGGTGATCGTTCTCGTCACCAGACTGTGGAAAGATAGAAGTACAGAAGGAAGGATCTTAGGTCAATTTGTTTATGTATCGAATTCCATGTTCGTGGTGAATAAACCCTAAAAGTCTTTAAATACACCTTGATAAGAGTACATATTGAAAGGCCTGATAATGTTCAACTTTGTTGCTTTATTTACAGATGATTCATGTCCGATATTGTGTTTGACCAAAACTGCGTTGTTTGTGCTGATTTCGTTATTTGTGTTGGTGAGAAATCCTTCCTGTTTAATTAACATCCATAATTATGTTTATGAAGTCGTGACGCATGCAAATTTCTTGAGAGTTTAACGGTAGGCAGCGGCTTGGCTCTGCCCTTGGCATCGCTGAAGTCCATGGGCGACGGTAACCACTCACCATCAGATGGGCCGTATGCTTGTCGGACTACAAGGGCAATAAAAAAAAGAGCTATGTTTTTTTTCATGGTATTATTATTGTTTTCACAAAGTAGATTTTCTTTTTCTTTTGCCTCCCGTTTCGAGATACGAGTTTCGATTCTATAGTAACTGAGTTCGGAGATATCGATGGTACAATGGCTTCGCGGCAGAAATAGGCAGGGCAATGGTACCCTACAGCTAGTATTGCTCGGTTTCAGTACCTGCCCCTCGGTGATCCGAATTGCAACGAATCAGACGCTCGCCGACAAACGCATAGGAGCTCAGCAATAATATGTTTTTGTGATACATACGAATATTTCCTAAGGTAAAATAGTTATTTATTTTTTAAGCTTTTGACTGCCACGTAAGTCACCGGTGCCCCACGCGGCGCGCTGATGTATTTG
Organism: Bombyx mandarina; assembly: GCF_030267445.1. Lineage (NCBI taxonomy): Eukaryota > Metazoa > Arthropoda > Insecta > Lepidoptera > Bombycidae > Bombyx > Bombyx mandarina. Next base: position 1,030,672 of record NC_143213.1, read on the forward strand.
TGTTGATTTCTGTTATTAAGATTAAGCTTAAGCTTGACGCAATTAAGCTTACTCCATGCAAATAGCCGAAGAAGATTTTTTGTTAAAATATTTTTTTCAAATTTTATACATTTAGTTGGCTATCCTGTAAAGTTGCGAAATGTCGCTTAAAAAATAACCGTTCACCCCTAGATATATACTAAGTAATTATACATAATATACATATCGCACACACGGTGCTATAAAGTCACTTATGCAATTTTTGTTAACACTGAATGGAGTATGAGAAAATACATTTTTTTAATAGTTATTAGTGAGACGAGATAGATCTTTTCTTTTACTGATGAAGTTTAAAGTTGTAGTTTAAATATTATAATTTTTTTTCTATTGTCTAGCAGAACTATATAAGAATTATTAAGATGCTGAATTTTCCAACGTTTCTCCTGAAAAATTACATAATTTGCATAAGTGACGTAATTGCACTGTATGTGCGATATGTACTCAAAGTACTTCATCTATACTAATATTATAAAGCTGCAGAGTTTGTTTGTTTGAACGCGCTAATCTCAGGAACTACTGGTCCGATTCGAATTCTTTCAGTGTTAGATAGCCCATTTATTGAGGAAGGCTATAGGCTATATAACATCACGTTAAGACCAATACAAGTGGAGCACCAATAAAGAATGTTTCAAAATAGGGGTTTGAATAGCTCCTTATCATCCTATAATTAAAAATTATCTTCACTTTCTACCTAAATTAAGGGGGGGGGGGGGTAAAATTTAGCGTTATGCCTAAGTAATTATTCCACGCGGACGGAGTCGTGGGCAAAAGCTAGTTCCTTTATATTTTTTTCAGGAGCATTTATCGTATTACCGATATAATTGAAAATGTTATTGAAATCATTATCTGCCTGGTCCTGGACGTCTTGTATGAAACTAAGTTGAGGGTACGCATCACTTTATTAGTTTTTCTCGATTATATGTAGACAATCAGTAAGCTTGTTGAGGTTAGCCAGTCCACTTAATGTTACGTCATCCAACTAGAGGCAAGACGCAATTAGTGTTCTCATTTATTGCCTAGACTGCTGATTGACCTCACGGTTCGCGTGGTGTGAAGTGGCCACCGAAGTCCGTAGACATTACATCGAAGATCCATGAAAATAATAGTATATACAGTCTATACATATGAATACAGTCGAAAGCATACCATAAATACAACTCGCGCGCTTTTTACTTCGCCAACAGATAACCTTAAAACAAGTGACATTTTAAGCAACATTAATGTTCCATGGGGAGTGCTCTGAGGAATTTTTCGAGATGATACCGTCATCTCGTCATCCATACTACCTGGAGCCACTGCGGTCATCCACAGTGCCTTTCCAGAGGTCTTTTTTGCCACGTACCATCCGGCTATGGAATGAGCTCCCCTCCACGGTGCTTCCCGAGGGCTATGACATGTCCTTCTTCAAACGAGGCTTTTGGAGAGTATTAAGCGGTAGGCAGCGGCTTGGCTCTGCCCCTGTCATTGCTGAAGTCCATGGGCGACGGTAACCACTCACCATCAGGTGTATGCGCGTCTGCCTACAAGGGCAATAAAAAAATTGCACACGTTGATGTAGCGGTTACAAATTACAGATTAGTGTTCAGAGGAACGTGATCTTGTCTATCGTTAAATCTCAATATGTTATTTTAAAAAGAAATCTTTAATCAGAAGCTTTTAGTGGCGGATTGTTTCATAATTAAAATTGTTCTTTGATCTGATCACAAAAATTCCTTTATCGAATAAAAGAAGAGGAGGTTAGGAATTTTTATGTTCCAAAATTATTTGTGTTTCGAATCATAGACACGAAAATAGACACGAGGAACATTTGATATTGTCTTTGTTTACTTTTTACGGAATACGATATTTATAAGTGTTTAAAATATTCGTGGTGGCCCTCTCATCGTGGCCGCCGGTAACTACATTCCCGATCCTGCGGACAGAATGGAAAGCAGTCGACGTTGCCCCAAACACGTCATCTCGCATCCTCCCGATCCACTTATGGTGCTTTTAGGTACCCTCAAGCACCGGTCACCGTTCATTTATCCTCAGACACAGCCCACTGAGTTTCTCGCCGGATCTTATCAGTGGGTCGCGTTTCCGATCCGGTGGTAGATTCTGCGAAGCAGGGCTCTTGCTAGGGTTCGTGTTAGCAACGTCGTCAGGTTTGAGCCCCGTGAGCTCACCTACTAGTTAAGGTTCCGCTGAAATAGCCTCTATCTCTCTTTGAAAAAAAAAAATGAGAATGTGTGTGATCAGTTCTTTAAGGGACGCGAATTAATTGAGAACAATAAATAGCCTGTGGTTTTTGTGAATATTTAATGTTTACTGTATGCTCTGAAATAACCGTCAGCTAAGTGTTTGGGTGCAATAGCTGACCCTATGTAATGGATCGCACAGACTGCGTCTTTCACGCCCTGGAGTAATCTTAGGAGAAGCTAGGTCAACTTGAATTATTACAGACTTTATTTTTTAGTTTTACTCACTGCTGGAGAAATTGGATAAGCACGATTTATGCGCCGCGGCCTGTTGTCGAAATACTGTGAGTAAAATGCTGTTTACATTTTTCTTTATTTTAACATTATAGCACGGTCCACCGATATTAAGTGGTCACCAGAGACCATAAACATGAGATAGTGATTTAATTTCGCGGCAGACATAGTGAGATCTCGCAGTAAGCCCTCTTACCAAGAGATGGTTAGGAAGATGGTGTCAGCCTAAATTTAGAGCTTAATTTGTGAAAATGCATAAGGACTGACCAAATAAAGTCGCTCATCAAGATTCCGAAGGCTATGAAAACGTTCGCCAGGTGTTGCTTCGGGATTGGCGAAGGGGTATTGTTTACAATTTAGTACACCCTTGATTTACCGTGGCCAAGACTGCTATGCAGAATGTTAATCCTCTAAACTTCAGTCGCGCCATTTTGCTAATTCCGATCATGCGTACTAGCGAACGTCGCGCGTTTAAAACTGTGATAAAATTGTCAATTGTAGCTGTCAAATTGACAATTCCTCGCTGCGACTGACCAGTATTTTAGTAAAGAATTGTATGCCTAAATATACCGTTCCAATTATTCGTAGATTGAGTAAATCGATTGCCGTTTTAATTCTGCCGTACCGACAGAACTTATCAGTAATACACCGATTTTTTTTTAAATGTTTTTATTTTTATTTTTTGTAACTTTGTCCCTTTTTAAGTTTTTTTTTTTTTATAAAAAGATTAAAAACACATATACAAGTGTTTAATTTCTAATAGACAATTAAATTACCATTCCAATCCCATCCTACAGCCCTTACTATTGACAAAGTTTGAGTAAAAGTATTTTAAAGTTGTTTTTTTAAAAGGTGCGATTTTTGTGACGCCAAGTGTAGTATGCTAACATTAGACTTAGTGATACTGAACTTGTATGTTCCAGAACATAGAAGAATCATCAGAGCCCGTTAAAGAAAAAGATCCAGTCTCGGTTTGTCCGTGCATACGCAGGAAATGTTGCAAGAGAAGAAAGTAGACTATATTAGTAATGCAGCGAAAAAGGAATATGTAAACATAAAAAAATTGTTATATTAAACTTTAAATATTTGAATTGTAACAAAGGTTTTATAAAATTTTGTGAATGTGTGTAATTAAAATTAAAATGTACTGGTGGTAGGACCTCTTGTGAGTCCGCGCGGATAGGTACCACCACCCTGCCTATTTCTGCCGTGAAGCAGTAATGCGTTTCGGTTTGAAGGGTGGGACGGCCGTTGTAACTATACTGAGATCTTAGAATTTGTATCTCAAGGCGGGTGGCGCATTTACGTTGTTGATGTCTATGGGCTCTAGTAACCACTTAGCACCAGGTGGGCTGTGAGCTCGTCCACCCGTCTAAGCAAAATATATATTAAAAGTTTTGTCCGGTAGTATTGATATAAATTAATCAAACACATTATTGTAGTCAATAATTCATGTTGCACTTATAGAAGTTTTTTGCAACGAAAACTACATAATAAAAACATGTTTTTACATAAAAATAATTCGATTTGTTAAAGTCGTAAAACATTCGTAATATAATTCGGTGGCGTGTAGCTGGCGTTAAAGTTGTTTGTCCGTTGTTATTATTTAGATATAAACTAAAGTTATTTTTGTACAGTTTTTTAAATATAAATCTCGTTTTTATTCACAGTCGAAATGAGAGATGCCGTTCAGATATTATGTTTTTATATGTTTACTATTTATGCGGTGAGTTGTGAAATGTTTTTTTTGTTACTTTCTAAAAACACTTATTTTAATTTTGCTTTTCTACTATGAATAGAGATTTTTGTTTTAACTTATACTTACAGTTGGTAAGGTAGTTTTAGAAATCTCACCTTATACTACAATCTTAAGATCTAAAGTTATTTTCGACGGCAGACGTTACGGCGCACATGATTGTAAGTGGCTATCGTTGCTTATGGACTTCGGGAGTGCCGAGGGTACCGGGTTGCTGTCTATATCCAAGAAATCTAATCAGCCGCAATGGTCGGTGTGGTGATCAACAGGGTGGTGGTACCTTCCCGTGCGGACTCACAAGAGGTCCTACCACCAGTTCTAAGGTCTCAGTATAGCTACAACGGCTACCCCACTCTTCAAACCGAAACGCATTACTGCTTCACGGCAGAAATAGGCGGGGTGGTGGTGGGACCTACCCGTGCGGACTCACAAGAGGTCCTACTACCAGTTACGTTTCACCAAGTTTTTTTTTAAGACTTCATATTTCAACACACAAACTTATTTTCATCTTTACTAGATACTAGAGAACTAGATTGCAAGACAGTATTTCGAGCAATACTTCTCCTCGTATAGAAAAGTAAAAATAGGATTACTTTGTGGCTAAATTACATATTATTGTTATGTGTATTTTAACAAAAGTAGAGGTCCGCTGATGGCGAGTGACTGGTTAAACGAAGCATGTAGGTAATGAAAAGATTATTCAGAAAATTACTTTTGAATTTTTCAAGATTCGCTTTTTGCTACTTGATTTTCGTCTCAAAAGTTCTTGGCGTGCGAATCCTATTTAGACTTTCAATAATGGATAGATAATCAGAAAAATATTTTGGAATCCACTACCGCGCGTAAAGGCAGCAGATACATTGATAACTTATGTGAATGGTAAGCTGTTTAATCTATTATAGGGAGTACACGGCATGGAATTGGCTAAGAAAGAGATGGACAAGGTCATAGAGGTGGAGATCACACAGAAACTAACCGAAGATCTGCTGCAGAGTATAGAGAAGAAATTCCAAGTGGATTTGGAAAAGTTAGTGTTTTTTTAAAAACAATATTTCATAGCTTTCATGGTAGACATGGTTAAAACTCTATGGAAACAGAAGAGAAGGTATATGTATCCCAATTCGTATGTTCCAACCAACAACAAACATGTCGGGTTTTAAAAGATTTGTTAAAAGACGAGTCGATACTTGTGAGCCACTCATTCACGTGATTGCTTGTAATCAGGTCCGTTGAGATGGTACTGCAGAAGATAAAGTTCTTGCTGCAAAATGGAACCAGCCACGTCCAGGATCGTCTGACAGAACTGCAAGGGGTTCTAGAAGTCATGAGATCGGAAGATGAAGATAAGGTATTAGTGAAGATTTTTGCTGTAGAGTAGACGGATAAAACTATAAACATTACCGATTGAATGCTAGTGCCCCCTATGAGATATGAGACCCAAATTATGGGTGTGATGAATAATTATAATTATAGATTCTTTTATCGCTTGAAATTGTCATTTTAATCGCCAAGATATCAAAGTCTAACAAATGCCTATATTCTTATTTTTTGTTTGTGTATTGCTTAGATGAGTGGAGAGCTCCCGGCCCAAGAGGATCTCTTTTCAAATCGAATTAATCACATTTTCTATTAACTATATACCAGAGAATATTGTCAAAGAATAAATATTTTTTGAATGAGCAGGTGGATCAATGCCTTTTGAAGAAGCAAAATCAAACAACGGCGTTAGCAGAGAAATCTCTTCATCAGATGGTTGTTTGTGGTTACGCGCTGATCGGTCACGACCCAGTCCAAGCAGTTAGGAGTGTGATTTCAATCAAGAACATGATACGACACGGGATCAAGCCGGTAAATTAAATCTATAGCAGGGAACCTGAGCTATTTTATTTTTATGGGTTTTACGGCTGGCAATGGCATTGCTGTATCTGGCATTCCCAGCAATTAAGTAGCAGTAGGTACTTATCAGTGGATCCGTAAGCTGTTCTTATGACTTCGTTTATTGCTATTAAACTAAAGTAGATTTATTAGCGTACTAGCAGTAACCGTCCGCTTCGCTGGGCATTTAAATTTAACATTATTGTTTCTCACCCTCACAAAGATTCTAATCATTCACGCCCCCGCAACTGGTGTAGGGAGTCCAACGCTCATATAAATATTAGCCTATCCGTTAAGTACATGTATTTTCTACATGGATGCCAAGTTTCAAGTCAATCGGATGCATGATTCAGTAGTTATAGCGGAACATCCGTAAAAACCCGGTAGATTTATATATTAGTATAGATTTTTTCTTGTCCCGTGTGTGTATTTTTGGTAGCAATTATTTAAAAGAAAAACCTCGTCTGGCTTCATGTAGGACTTTATGTGCTATTTTTTTGAGTGCTTAATGTTATATATGACGCTCAAAGTTTTGTATTCTGTTGGCAAGGTTAAGCTCTAATAATTTGAGAACCAAGGTCTCACCATCGAATCTACGATTGGGTTTGCGTCAAAATGGACGCAGAGTTTCTGTTTGTGTCTCTAGATGGCTAGATTTATCTCATAAAATAAAATCAATTTAATGTGCCCACAATAACAGTGTCAACTATCGGAAGTTCTTATATTTTTTTCGCATTAAAAACTGTTAGTTCTTAGATCAAAGAGCGTTTGTGTGTTTTTAGATATACGAGCACAAGAAGGAGGTTTATAGCTTACTGAAAGTCTGCGGTCACGACCACGATACTTTGAAGAAGGTCATCAAATGCGTCATTTCCAAGGTACGAGAACAGAGGTGATATATAGCTGAACATAAGAATTATTACACAAAACACTATTATTCAACGGGTTTCCCTGCCATGATTTTCACAAGTAATGAGCTTTTCATATTTTGGCGCTGTTACAAGCGCTGTGATAACCCGAAAATTCTTTATAGTATTACTCATTGGGAATATACTTAGCAAAAATGTTTGTTGTTTATGTTGGATCATGATTTTTAATTTTTACTTTTTTTTAATGTTTTTATTACTTAGTTGGGTGGACGAGCTCACAGCCCACCTGGTGTTAAGTGGTTACTGGAGCCCATATACATCTACAACGTAAATGCGCCACCCACTTTGAGATATAAGTTCTAAGGTCTCAAGTATAGTTACAACGGCTGCCCCACCCTTCAAACCGAAACGCATTACTGCTTCACGGCAGAAATAGGCAGGGTGGTGGTACCTACCCGCGTGGACTCACAAGAGGTCCTACCACCAGTAATCATGTTTTCTGAACCTACAGTCTAAAGCAAAGATGCGAGCGTATGCTACGTGAAATATTGGAATTTTGAACTTACGCGTCTCTTGTTTTGTAATTGATACATTGCGTGCCGAAAATTACTTTTTTGTTTGCCTTTCCAAACATATTCGTCACATCATTCCGACAGTAAAATAAATAGTCAAGTTGGATTGCAGAATTCACCATGGCCTATATATAACGTGACCAATTATTTTTGTCAAAGCGGGGCATCTGCGGAAATTTGAAGCAGTTTCTGTACCTCTTCCCACGTAGGCACTTTTATTAAATTAGCCCATTTAAGTACTTCTAGGTCTGTGTTGATTTGAATAAATTAATTTTTCGTTTGGTCTATTTGCAATAGCGGGACTGTCCGGCCCAAATCAGGGACGTATGGTCACGTTACCTATACATCACTGACGACTGTTTGAGCTCAAGCAACATTAAATTCGCGTGCAATATGGTCAATAAGACTGAAACTTGTACGTAACGTGTTTATGTTATTGTTAAAATGAGCTAATATGAGAATAGATGTTCTAAGATTGATTTATTCGCGGGTACACGGCGGCCATATGTATTTATAGAAATGTTTGAATCACTACGTTAGATATATGGGAAACTTTAACATGAATTAAACATCGGGTTAACGCGGCTTATTGTAAGAAAAACCAATTCAAATTATTGCTCTTGCAGTTATTATTTTAGGATTTCGGAAGATATCGGTTAATGAGCTTTTAAAATTGGTTTCAAACACGTAAAACAACTTTTTAAAATAATTGAATTGATCGAATGAAAATATTTTCGCAAAACAAACACAATAAAGTTTCTTTTACATGAAAGTTAAAGAAACATTATCGGTCTGAATAGCTCTTTCTGGCTTTAGGTTTTGTTTTCACGTCACAAAATATTAATTTGAAAATATATGGGTATTTGTATATTTGTGTTTATGGATTACAATATAACATGAAATACAACAACCGATTGTTGTGTTGAATTGTTTTTGAATTGTGAATTATTTGTATGCAATATTATATGTAATTATAACATCGAAATTTGTTGTGGAAATAACCTAGAATTACTTTAGATAGGATACTCCTTCTTTCTATTTCTTTGCATAAATAATACAAATTGTAAGTACGTCTTCACGAGAAACTTAAGCGATATTGCGTATATATATTTTATGAGTAAATTTTCTGTAATTTGATGTAAATAGTTTTTTTACTGGCGGTAGGACCTCTTGTGAGTCTGCACGGGTAGGTACGATCACCCCGCCTATTTCTGCCGTGAAGTAGTAATGCGTTTCGGTTTGAAGGGTGGGGCAGCTGCTGTAACTATATTTCAGAACTTATTTAGAACTTATATTTCAAGGTGGGTGACGCATTTACATTGTAGATGTCTATGGGCTCCAGTAATCACTTAACACCAGGTGGGCTGTAATCTATTAAAATCCCGCTGAATTAGTATTTTTGCCTGAGAATTATCGTTATAATTTTTATTGGTAGAGCGTACGGACCTATGTAGGTTGATTATTTCTCTGCATATTCCTGCAGAAAAGCCAATCTAGGGTTCCAGTTTTGCTAGCAACCGATCCGATGCAATTGAGGGCTCGATCTCAGACCTTAGGCACGCGGCTCCTAACTCAAAGAAGGCCCCTCCTCGGTCAGTTGAGAATAAAAATAAGCGATCGAGAGCAAAGATACGCACATTGCATCATATAAACACAAAGAAACTTTCCAAGAATTCATATATTCTTCAGAGCATTATAAAATGAAATATAGCTGTTTATGTTTCTTACATAAGGAATGCTTCTCGGCGTAATAATAATAATGAAATATAATTTAAACATTAATGAAAAATTGTATTAATTTGCTAACTTCTAAACGCACATACTTGTAAATAGTTTTATTTCGGTCATAGTTTCCGTAATATAACGAACATTTTTCTTTATTGCTTAGATAGGTAGACAAGCTCACGGCCCACTTGGTGTTAAGTGGTTACTAGAGTCCATAGACGTCTACAGCGTAAATGCGTCACCCACCTTGGGATATAAGTTCTAAGGTTTCAGTATAGTTACAACGGCTGCCCCACCCTTCAAACCGAAACGCATTACTGCTTCACGGCAGAAATAGGCGAGGTTGTGGCACCAACCCGTGCGGACTCACAAGAGGTCCTACCACTAGTAGTTACGCAAATTGTAATTTTGCGGGTTTGATTTTTATTACACGATGTTATTATTCCTTCACCGTGGAAGTCAATCGTGAACATTTGTCAAGTACGTATTTGATTAGAAATATTGGTACCCGCCTGCGGGATTCGAACACAGGTGCATCGTTCGATACGAATGCACCGGACGTCTTATCCTTTAGGAAACGACGACTTCAATCGACGACTTCATCTCGGTCATATTTTCCGTAAAGTAACGAACATTTGTTACATTGTGAACGGTGTAAAGAAATTTTCTATGAGACGACAGATGTCGCTCGCGATTCTTTATATTAGGTGATCGTCCCACTAATTATGGACTTCATTTAAACATTTAATCCACACTCCTGCAAATTGTTCGAGTACAGACATTAGACATTAGAATATATCTGGTGTATCTAATGTCAAAGACCGCGAACTACGCGCAACGCGGCTTAATGTAGCCTAATTAGATGTGACGTCATTTGGGGCCAAGATGATTCGAGAACATATCGCAGGTAGTTAGATGCGTGGTGGTTTCATTTGGAGTAAGCAACGTTGAAATTATAAATTTTTACTTAGTTCTTTAAAGGACCTTGATGTGTTCTTGTGATGTGATGTGTTCCACGATAAGCTACGTGTATTTAAGGACAAAACAGGAAAGGAAAAGAAAAAGGGACCTTAGCTTTAATCGTTAATCATTTGTTGTTCTATAACTGACTTGTTGTTGCTTGACATTGTGTTGACATTTCTTTTTTTTCTTCTTTTCGATATGACATGACATTTTTAGACATTTTTATTAATACTAGAGGTCCCGCAGTAGTCGAAATTCGACTATAATTAATTGGAATTGTAAGTTTGTACACTATTATGATTGTATTTTATACTTCTATAATCACAAATTTCGCCAAGACTACACTATAAAAAATATTAACAAAGACAAACAATATTTAATCTATTCTCAATTTGACAACAGACGTCAAGAACAAAAGTTTGACAATAAATAGTATGCATGCGTGTGTGCGTCAAATACATGGTCTGTAGTGTGTGTAATGTTTTCTTTATTTATTTAATGGATCTTTTATGCATTATTTAAACAAAATATTAGCATTGTGCACTTCTTCTCTATATCTATACTAATATTATAAAGAGGAAAGATTTGTTTGTTTGTTTGTATTGAATAGGCTTCAAAGCTACTGAACCGATTTGAAAAATTATTTTACTGTTTGGAAGCTACACTATTTTCGAGTGACATAGGCTATAATATTTTTTTAAAAAAATTTGGGATTCTTACTAAAACTCCAATAATGTGTAAAAAAATTTCCTAAAATATTCTTTACATCGCGTGCCCTGCGAAAACTATTGATGATAGAATAAAATAATGTACTACGACTTTGTAGAACACATTATTATTTACGAAAAGTGTCGCGACAACATAATAATATGTCTAACTATTATAGTTATGCCGCAATAAGTGTTCTTTTATTTAAAAAAATAAAACAACGTCAAATATCGTTGAAATTTTTGTTAAAGACCCGAGCGGAGCCGGAGCGGGCCGCTTGTTCTCTATAAGTGTGGAAAATTTCATACTCCTCCGTCCACGCAATTTTCGTAAAAAGGGATACAAACTTTTGCTTCACGTATTAATATATGGATTTCAACGAATAGTACTGTTTTTTTATTATTATTGTATTCCATTTTCGAGCAGATGAATTGCCAATGTTATGTACGCCATTGTTGTCACATGAATCAGGCCATAAATTAAATAGTTTAAGTTTCTTTTCAATGTTAGATGTTTGTGATGTGGCAGTACTTTTTTAAATAAATAATTAAAAAAAGGATAGATAATTATTATTACTATTATTATATCAGAAAAAAAAAAAAATTAATGATCGCTGTAATTTCATTACATTAATATAATAGCGTGGTGGATATGAGCATTCTCAACAATATTTCTTTTTAGTGTTTAGCACAACAAAACGAAACATGCAACAAAAATGTCTTGGGTTAAATGAAATAGTAAAATCATGAAAGTTAATTTCTACGTAATTTTTTATTGCGTAACATTGCGTAAAATTGCGACCGAGCTCACAGTTCACCTAGTGCGAAGCCTCTACCAGAGCTCTTTAATATTAAAAGGTAAATGCCGAAATTCATCGAGGGACTCATATGAGGTCGAAATCCCAGTTGCTACACTATATAACGTTTGTACTAGCATTGAACAAGGTAGCGTGACCCTTCACGGCAGAACCAGGCAGGTTGGTACGGCAATATGAACGTATCGCGTCTGATCTTTCGTCACTGGAATCCGAAACTATTCGTGTAATAAAAATTAAACCTGCAAAATTATAATTTGCGTAATTATTGGTGGTAGGAGCTCTTGTGAGTCCGCGCGGGTGGGTACCACCACCCTGCTTATTTCTGCCGTGAAGCAGTAATGCGTTTCGGTTTGAAGGGTGGGGCAGTCGTTGTAACTATACTCGAGACTTTAGAACTTATAGCTCGAGCTGTGAGCTCGTCCACCTATCTAAGCAAAAAAGGGTGCGTGTACTTATGTACGCGCGTAAGAAGTTATACTTTATTTTTATTAAATTTATTTCTTTTTTTTTATTTAAATTTTAATCAATTTGAAAAAAAATCGATTAAACAACATCCTCAAACACGCATATTGGACATCCCTTGTTTTGACATCGTATAAATTCGGTAATTCTCGGTACGGTTCGGAAGTTCACCTGCGGCTATATTCAGACTCGCCAAGTTACGTCGGTCGTATTGTAATGAGCGATTTAATGGGCAACTTCATTCTGTTAATTTTGTGTCACGGTGCGCGCGCATCGTAAAATTTCACTCTCATAAATTTTTCATAACGTGCCTAAAGAAGTATAACTTCAATAAAAAAATGAAAAATAAAAACGAGCTCGGGAATGTGAAAAATTTCAGCGGAATATTAGTCACGTCCGTTACCAGATATAAAACGCACGTATAATGTTACCTCTTACGATGAAAACGAAGTGAGACTTCGTGCTGACTTTTTCGCGAAGGGCATTTGTGTTCTGAGAAGATTGGTAACAAAGTTTGTACGTGATCATCAGTTTGAGCGGTTGTCAAATGTTGATGATGATTTTACCAGAACTAGGGGTCCCGCAGTAGTCGAAATTCGACTATATTTAATTGAAATTATAAGTTTGAACATTATTAAGGTTTTATTGTCTAAGACTAATAATATACTACTTGATTCACTGATTCCGCCAAGACCATGCTATAGACAAGTAATATTAAAGATAAACAATATTAACCTACTCTCAATTTGACCACAGACTAAGCAATAACAAAAGTTTGACAATAAACAAAGAATAGATATGCGTGTCTGTGTGTCAAATACATGATGTGTTATGTTTTTTTTATTGATTTAATGTATTATTAATGTATTTTTTTTTAAATATTAGCATTCTGCACTCCTTCGCTATATTCTCTATAAGTGTGGGAAATTTCATACTCCTCCGTTAATGCAATTTTCGTAAAAAGGGATACAAAGTTTTTGCTTCACGTATTAATTTTACCAGAATATCAACGTAGGTTCATCGATTATAGCTTTTAAATTACTTATCGGGTTATAACTATTTTCTTCTACGTATTTTATTAGATCATTAAAATGAATACGGGACTAAACTGATAGCAGGTATTTTTCACTGTATCTACAACTCTTAAATACGTATTGAAATATCAACTAGAATGTATCATAAGAAATATTTTTATATTATGATATTAATAGATGTTTGTGTTTGGGAGCGATAATTTAAAGAGGACGGATGCTGATTTTTTGGCTCTCCATCACAACAAGGTGTTAAGATGAGTTGCGCGTTAAAAATATTTTTTGTTACTAACTCGATTACAGATTAAGGAAAATGTTTATTGTATGTAATATCTAAATTTTTTGAATTTGTTGTTAGGAGTTATTTGTGGAGTAGTAATTACAATTAACAGATACATAGACGAGTTTAGTTCAGTATTCACATCTAACCAGTATTCTGGGTTTTGACCAGAGAAGTATCTCGTCTCTTACTTTTACTGGTGGTAGGACCTCTTGTGAGTCCGCGCGGGAAGGTACCATCGCCCTGCCTATTTCTGCCATGAAGCAGTAATGCGTTTCGGTTTGAAGGGTGGGACAGCAGTTGTAACTATACTTGAGACCTGAAGGTGGGTGGCGCATTTACGTCGTAGATGTCTATGAGCTCCAGTAACCACTTAACACCAGGTGGGCTGTGAGCTCGTCAACCCATCTAAGTAATAAAATAAATAAATATGCAACTCCCCGAGCTGATGAGGGTGCCGTATTTGATATTATGATTTTTCTTTCAGTCACCTCTGATCAAAACGGTAATGATGGGTATTACTACCAAGCTAATCCAAGGTGTCATGGAACTGACCAAATTGATGGCACACGGGGCCATGCATGAAGCCTGTCTGTTAGAAGTCGTCAGAACAGTTGAAGATGAGGCATTTTCATTAGTCGCTGAGGTAAAAAAATGTGTTAGTATAAATAATACTGAAGAAACAGATAACTTTGAAAATAATAACAAAACTGCTCTTGACGATAAGAAATCAAATGATAAGTACGTAGAAGATACTGAAAGATTAGATAAAGAGAATAACAAAGATACAACAAAAGAAGAAGACATGAAAACTATAATAAGAAGAATGTTAAAGGAAACGAAAAAAGATTTGAACGATGATTACAAAAGTAAAGCTATGAAATTGCAAAAAGATCTGAGTTCTATAAATGAAAATGTAATAAGTGGTGATAATTCAGACAATATCAATAAAATATAAATTCAATATTTTGTTTTAGTTTTTTTATTTTTATTTTGGCAGACGAGTGAGTGTTTTGTTAATCCCCATTCAAGTCCTTAAAAAGGTACAGGTTACATAGGTTCGGACAATATTTAGTTGTTTATATATTACGTATACATATTATTATGTCGGAGACGGTCGTTAGTCGTAGGTCGCTAAACGAAACACGGCACGATTCCCGAGAGATGGCAGCACGATTGCGGTATCGTCGGACCTCGGCTAACTTCGTGCTACGATACTAGGCTGCACTGAAAGTATCGGGAATGGAATATTTCCACTGTTCCTGTCATATTAAAATCTTTTTAATTGAAAACTCCTTGGTTTTAAAAATCGAATACCATTTATTTATTTAAAAAAAGATTCTCGGTCTTGTCACGAGGTTTTGTCAAACTTGTTTAGTCGTTGAGAAAATGGAATTGACTCGAGAAAATTCAAGAGCGATGATTTATTATGACTTTCGAAGTGGTTTAACACAAAAACAGTGTGTTGACCGGATGATTTCTGCATTTGGTGATGAAGCCCCATCCAAAACCACAATTTATCGCTGGTTTGCTGAGTTTCAACGTGGACGTGTCAAGCTCAGTGATGTTCCCCGTCAAGGTCGTCCAAAAACTGCAGTCACCCAAGAAAACGTTGATGCTGTGCGTAAGGTGATTGAGGAAGATCGACATGTGACATACCGCGAAATTCAGGCAACTTTAGACATTGGCATGAGTCAAATACAAATAATCTTGCATGAACAATTAGGTGTAAAAAAGTTGTTTTCCCGATGGATACCGCATTCGCTCTGTGAAGAGCAAAAAGCGGCTCGCGTTACTTGGTGCGTCAGAATTCTCGAAAGATTCCACGCAGGATCCTCAAATGCTGTATACAACATTGTATCAGGTGACGAATCCTGGATATACGCGTACGAACCCGAAACAAAAAACCAGTCACGAGTTTTGGTGTTCGAAAATGAGTTAAAGCCAACAAAAATTGTTCGTTCACGGAGTGTTGCAAAAAAAAAATGGTGGCCACGTTTGTCTCCAAAACCGGCCATGTTACGACTATTCCTCTTGAGGGACAAAGAACGGTTAATGCAGAATGGTATGCTAGCATTTGTTTGCCACAGGTCGTTTCTGAACTCCGTAAAGAGAACTGCAACCGCCGCATCATCCTCCATCACGACAATGCGAGTTCTCACACCGCGCACAGAACAAAAGAGTTTTTAGAGCAAGAAAATATAGAATTATTAGACCATCCGCCGTACAACCCCGACCTAAGCCCTAATGATTTCTATACTTTCTCTAAAATAAAGAATAAATTTCGTGGACAGAGATTTTCACCTGAAAAAGCTGTGGACGCCTACAAAACGGCCATTTTGGAGACCCCAACTTCCGAATGGAATGGTTGCTTCAATGATTGGTTCCATCATATGGAAAAATGTGTCAAATTTCGCGGAGAATACTTCGAAAAGCAATAAATACATTTTTAAATAGTAATGTTGTGTCACTTCGTTAATTCCCGAAATTTTCAGTGCCGCCCTCGTAGAGCCTAGCCCATGGAGTGGCATAGACGCCATCACACTTACCAATCAGCCTTCTTGAAGAGGGGTGCCTTCGTCCTAAGAACTGTCATTCGTTCTCGTTTGCTAACGTCAAGAGAAGATTTCTAAATTGTTAAGACAGCAAACGTGATTGGTGTACTCAATATTACCGACATATATATAAAAAACGGGTTACTGTTGGTTTTTATTTTAAGTTTTTTAATTTATTACTTTTTGTCGTATAATTAAATTTTTAACTTTGATTTATTAGTCATTGAAAACGAACAGATATGTATGTGTTCATCAAGTATTTGTTAAATAAGCAAGCTTCTGTTCACCGGGGAAACGATATTATAAAATTAATCAAGTATCAACAAATGTCCATAAATATAAATAAATGCGTACACAATATATCCAATTTATTTTGTTATTGATTCCAAAACAATCGTTAAGCATTGTTATTTTGAGGTTAACATAAACAGCTGGCATTCTGCAAACTGATGCAATTAATTGTTGTATTTCAACAAAGTATCAATGATATATGGCTTCTCGAATGAGCGGGTGTAAACTTGGCACTGATGTGGTACTTAAGCTGGAGCCAGATTGGAAAAGTGAGTCACTTGCATCAGTCTAGGCATTTTTCTATTGTAAATGTGCAAACGGATGCATTGTACCGGTAATGAGTCTCACGGACACAGCCCACTGAGTTGCTCGTTGGATCTTCTCAGTGGATCGCGATTATGATCTGTTGGTAAGTTCAGCGAAGGTTGCTTTTGCTAGGGCCAGTGTTAGCAAATTCTTTCAGGTTTAGCTCATGAGTAGCTCGTGAGTAGCTGGAATAGCCTCTTAGGCTAACAGCTACTTGATTTGTTTTTTTTCCTAGCCATTCACTGCACCGTACTGTCGCCGGTTAAATATTATTGTAAGTATGGTGAAAAAATACATAAGGAGTCAACAACCTCACTCGCTGAACGCTCGTTACCATATGCCCTCCACTCTATAGGTATTTGCTAATATAACTACTTTTTGCTATTTTTAAATGGCGAGGAAGGTAGTTCTTCAATAGCAATTTATAGTGTTGTCATGGAATCAGTATCACCTGTACCATCTATATTTGTTTTCAGCAGGAACATCTGTGCAACTGTGGGTTTGAGAAGACGTTTGCAACAGCAACGTGCGTGATACTTGATCTATATAGATGTTCGTTACGCGCATCGAAAATATTTGTAAAATCGTACCGCTTTGTAAGCTTTAACAACGTCTTCGAGATATCTGGGCTGCACATATGGGAATGAAATTTGGGCTTTTTTTAGCTCGCGGCCGGCAGGCGAACGCATTTAACATTGTCGTTGCGGCCACACGAGCGAGAGCTCACGAATGGCGTAGTTCAAATTTATGGTCTTCTCTTTATCATATTGTGCGTGGTATGGCCGATTCTTGGCCTATTCACGTTCTGTGCCAGTTTAAGGTAAGACGACCTGGTGGTAGGACCTCTTGTGAGTTCGCATGGGTAGGTACCACCGACCTGCCTATTTATGCCGTGAAGCTGTAATGCGTTTCGGTTTGAAGGGTATGGCAGCCGTTGTAACTATACTTGAGACCTTAGAACTTATATCTCGTTAGGGCGAAGCTGAAATAGCCTCTTAAGCCTATCAGCGTAGGAAGGGAAAAAAAGAGTAACTCAGTGAGTTGTCTGTGGAATCTATGTCCTTGATGCGCAATGACCGAACATAATAACTAGTCGGGTCATAAGTATTGTCACACAGTAAAAACTTTTCTTTTAGAATACTGGCCACAAAAAAGTTTATTGAATTCGAATTTCGAATTGTTCATGAAAATAAAAATGTATACTTTTAGAATTTTACTCATTTTTAAATATGGAGTGGACGCTTAAAGAAGACCGTGTTGTAGTTATTGCGTTGCATCGTTGCGGTTACGCGCCAATTCAAATTTTTAACATACTGAAAATTTTGAATATAACCAAAAGATTCGTTTATCGTACCATCAAACGATACAATGAAGACTCTAGTGTAGATGACAGGTCAAGAAGTGGTCGCCCTCGGTCTGTTAGGACTCCAGCAGTGATAAAAGCTGTGAAGGCCCGAATTCAAAGAAATCCCAAACGTAAGCAGAAACTGTTGGCCCTTCAGATGGGGTTAAGCAGAACCACGGTGAAAAGGGTGTTAAATGAAGACTTAGGGCTTCGGGAATATCGAAGAAAAACAGTACATCGTTTGAATGCTCGTCTAATGGACCTGAGACTGAAGAGATGCCGCGCTTTGTTGAAGCGGTACGTGGGAAAAAAATATCGGGAAATTCTTTTTTCGGAAGAAAAAAATTTTACCGTAGAAGAGAGCTACAACAAACAAAATGATAAGGTGTACGCACACAGTAGTGAAGAAGCGAGCAACCGTATTCCGCGTGTCCAACGAGGTCATTTTCCATCCTCGCTCATGGTATGGTTGGGAGTTTCTTATTGGGGCTTAACAGAGGTACATTTTTGTGAGAAAGGTGTAAAAACGAATGCAGTTGTGTATCAAAATACAGTCCTGACGAACCTTGTGGAACCTGTTTCTCATACCATGTTCAATAACAGGCACTGGGTATTCCAAAAAGATTCGGCGCCAGCTCATAGAGCGAAGAGCACACAAGACTGGCTGGCGGCGCGTGAAATCGACTTCATCCGGCACGAAGACTGGCCCTCCTCCAGTCCAGATTTGAATCCGTTAGATTACAAGATATGGCAACACTTGGAGGAAAAGGCGTGCTCAAAGCCTCATCCCAATTTGGAGTCACTCAAGACATCCTTGATTAAGGCAGCCGCCGATATTGACATGGACCTCGTTCGTGCTGCGATAGACGACTGGCCGCGCAGATTGAAGGCCTGTATTCAAAATCACGGAGGTCATTTTGAATAAACTTTAGTGTCATAAGAATCTATATTTTGTTAAGTTCATTTTGGTATATGAATGGTTACATAATGAATAAACTTGTTTCAATTATTTTACATTAAACATGTGACAGAATTTATGACCTGACTAGGTACAATCTTTTATATCTTCGCTTTACCAATATCAAGAGGATAAGAAAATAAATTATTTATCAGTTCTGTTTGATCAGTTGCCTTTTATTTTAGTTATTAAACTACGCTAATTTTTAATCATTCCTACGAGTTTTGAAAACTTTAAAAACCACATTCTATCGTTTATAAATTACAGTGTTTTGTTTACACAATGTGGCGAGAACGATTGGCTGAAGCGTCCGAACGCTAACAGTCCTAAGAGCACTGTTTAGTGACGTCATAGTCATATATATTAATAGAGATTTTCAAATTGCAGAGAGATAAATTAAAATTTAATTAGCAATAATTTTTAGAGCCGTTGTAACCCGTCCCTAATGCCAAATGAAGCTATTATGAATGTATTAAATAAATTAATTGTCGGGTTGTAAATAGCGAGTGTGTTTTATAACGATCGTCCACATTTTGTTGGATGACAGTCAATATTGGGCACGTTTAGCTGTGTGGGACAGCGATACTATATATTTACAAGAATAAGTATAAGTTATTATATATGCAATACGAGCGGAGCACTAATAAAGAATGTTACAAAATGTTTTTTTTTTTCTTTAGACATACACAGAATAAGAAGAATAACAAGAAACACCGAAATCACTTTAAGATAGGCTCTGAAAATTGTAGATTTTTGTCGATTTCTTCAGGATCCCATCATCAGATCCTGATCCTGATGATTACAGGACCATTCGGGACCACTTGGATTCTACTCTTTCGAATAAAAAAAGAAAAAAGAAGAAATCGGTGAATAAACAGATAAAAGATGGTAGTCGAATTGATAACCTCCTCTTTTGAAGTCGGTTAAAAAGCATGATTTTGTACTTTAAATAACTCCTTAACATTCTGCTATTCAAAAATATTTTCAATTTCTACGTAAATGAAGTCGCGGGTAAAATTTAGCGTTATGCCAAAGTAAACTAATCCACGCGGACGAAGTCGCGGGCAAAAGGTAGTTTGTGAAACGTACTTTTGAAACGTCTGTGGCCTATAAGCCGCCCGGTGTATTTGAGCAGTCTAGTATACGACCCACCTGATGGTAATTAGTCACAGCCTATTCGTTGCGTACTGCTAAATTTGAATCGAGCGGTACAATTATGTCAGAGATCAAATCCAGACAAGTAACAACGAACTAAGCTATTGATCAAAAAAAAGTAGTTAATACCACATCATCTGTGACTTCCACGGTAAAGAATAATAACGTGTTATTAAAGTGAAAGTCTTTACTAGTGACAAGGGGGCGTAGTCCCGTATAGCTGTCCCGTAGCTGGTTTGATCAAATTAAGACGATTTTTGACTCCAGCATCAACGTCACTATTCACTGCGCCGAGCACAGGAAAAGATGGAGGAACATAGTCCGAAGAAAAGTGCTTCGTAAGGGTCACGATCCTCAGCACCGAGGAACACGATGCAAGGAGAGGGATTAGCGGCATTGGCAGTGTTATTGCGACCTTATGCGGCTATTGCATTCTCTTTATCGATTTTTTTATATTACAGTACGTTGTGTGTATGTGTTATTGTTATTGTAATCAACAAAAAAAAAACAACTATATTATTTTCTTGACTTGTTCATAGTGTAATATGAGGACCTTCGTTTTTTTTGTTGTTTAGATGGGTGGACGAGCCCATCGCTCACCTGCCGTTAAGTAGTTACCGGAGCTCTTTAACAATGTAAATACCGCGACCCACCCTTAGACATATGTAGTAGTTTCATTTTTACAGTAGAACGGCTGCCCCATGCTTTGAAACCGAAACATATAACTGTTTCACGGCAGAAATAGGCAGGGTGATGGTAAATTGCCGTGAACCCGTGAAAAATCAAAACCCGCAAAATTATAATTTGCGTAATCACTGGTGGTAGGACCTCTTGGGAGTCCGCACGAGTAGGTACCACCACCCCGCCTATTTCCGCCGTGAAGCAGTAATGCGTTTCGGTTCGAAGGGTGGGGTAGCCGTTGTAACTATACTGAGACCTTAGAACTCATATCTCAAGGTGGGTGGCGCATTTACGTTCTAGATGGCTATGGGGTCCAGTAACCACTTAACATCAGGTGGGCTGTGAGCTCGTCCATCCATCTAAGCAATAAAAAAAAAAGAACCAATAGAAGCTTCTAGAAGCAACACCAAAGATTCCTCCAAAGTTGTGACTTTAAAAAGTGGTCCTTAAAATAGAGATTTCGAAAGAAGGCCTGCCGTACGATACCATGAGGAATACCCAGTTTAATTTGCAGCGGGAAGCGTTTTTAATTATTCATATTTCGGACAGTTGGACTGTTGCCAAGTTTTAATGGAGGCATTACAACGGTGCTAATGTCAGCCAAGAAGTGTTCCTCGGTTTGTGTATTTATGTGTTTTTGGGCTTGTCTGGCGGTATGTAGGTCGGACGGATTGAATGATTTCATAAGACTGTTGAATTTGGGGCAAAAATTGAAAAGAAAAAAAAACATATTCTTTTCACACGTCAGCTACATACAATCCTCGCTCGTGCAATTGAGGAAGGCATGGGCAAAACGAGGCTGTCAAACGAGAGTAACTAGTGAACGCATCTTAATTTATACCCTCAGACACAGCCCGCTGAGTTTCTCGCCGGGTGTTCTCAGCGAAGCACTGCTCTTGCTACACCCTCGACAGTAGGATGACATTCCGCCCTCACATTAAGACGGTACGCGACCGTGCCGCCTTCATTCTAGGACGTCTCTACCCGATGATATGTAGGCGAAGTAAAATGTCCCTTAGAAATAAGGTGACACTCTACAAAACTTGCATACGCCCCGTCATGACCGATGCAAGTGTAGTGTTCGCTCACGCGGCCCGCACTCACTTAAAATCATTCCAAATTATTCAATCCCGTTTTTGCAGGATAGCCGTCGGAGCCCCGTGGTTCGTCAGGAACGTCGACCTCCATGACGACCTGGACTTAGAGTCCATCAGTAAGTATCTACAGTCGGCGTCAATGCGCCACTTCGATAAAGCGGCACGACACGAGAACCCTCTCATCGTGGCCGCCGGTAACTACATTCCCGATCCTGCGGACAGAATGGAAAGCAGTCGACGTCGCCCAAAACACGTCATCTCGGATCCTCCCGATCCACTAACGGTGCTTTTAGGTACTTCAAGCACCGGTCACCGTTCTCGTCGAACCCGTCGCTTGCGACGAAGGGCTCGACGAGTAAATTAACTCTCAGTGGGTCGCGTTTCCGATCCGGTGGTAGATTCTGCGAAGCACGGCTCTTGCTAGGGTTCGTGTTAGCAACGTCATCAGGTTTGAGCCCCGTGAGCTCACCTGCTAAAGTTAGGGTTACGCTGACATAGCCCCTAGAGCTTAGGTAGGAAAAAAAAAAAAAAAGCTCTTGCTCTAGTGTTAGCAACCGTCTGGGCGGCCCGACGGGCTGCCGTACCGAGACGGCCGACGTTTCAGAGCCTTCGATTCGCCTCGAAGGCTCCGTCGGCTGGGCGTCCTTGGGGTGAGCCGCGCCGTCTGGTTGTAGTGTTGACCGCGGTAGCCCCCCTACCTCATCCGGGTTCTGACCTCGGAGGGGATCGGACGTCGGGTGTAAGAGTGCAGGGGAGTCGTTTAGTGGGTGGGTCCTAAAATCCTTGGGCCCGCGGTCTGCTCACAACACCATGCAGATCGTTGAGTCTCACATACCCCGCGCGCCCCTTTTGCGCGGGGACCTCGTAGGAGGTTCGGCCCTCTACCCGAAAAAAAAAAAAAAAAGCGCTAGTGTTAGCACCCAGGTTAGAGCCCCGTGAGCTCACCTACTTACTACTTACTACTACTTAACACCAGGGTGGCTGTGAGATCGTCCTCCCATCTAAGCAATAAAAAAAAACTTAACTTGTATTGTTATTTAAATATGTACAACTAAAACAAAAACATAAAAATAATGTGTACTCGTAAAAAAAAGATTAAGATATAAATCAATTATCGGTTATTTAAAAAAATAATCGATATATGAATTTCATGTAATTATTTTTCTTTATACTGACAACACTGAATTTAATCTGACTGACTGACACTTCGCTTGCTGCTTGTGGTGTTGTGCTTGCGTACAAAATGGATGTGTTTTGATTTTTCTTCGATTTATTTTACTTTTATCAATAACGTTTCATACTACGACTAAAAAACATTGTGTGAATTGTGGTTTTACCCTGACCGAGATTTAAAACCGTGTATATGCTCTCCTTTGCTATTTTGAGATGATACTAATTTTGTGTATGAAGATGAAGAAAATATAGATATTTAAAGAATTAAGTGTCTTTTTTATACCCTATTGAATAAAAATACATTAGGAACATCTTAAACATTAAGAAAAGAAAAGTTCTTGAAGTATCTCACAATCCGACACTTATTTATATAGAAAATTAACCTCAAAACGAGTTTTTATTTTTATTATATTTTTTATAATAGTGCCGTCAATTTCAATATATTTTTTAGATATCCAATACATTTAAGAATTTGAATCAGTACATTTTTATAGTAATATTTGATGTCCATCTTGGGCCTAGCACACTATGGAGAGTGGGCAATCCCCTTTGACAATACACGAAGAGTATATATGCGTGTGTGTGTGTCAAATACATGGTAGTGTGTGTTATGTTTCTTTTATTGATTTAATGTGTTTTTAGGCATCATTTAAAAAAAAACTATATTAGCATTCTGCACCCTTTGTATATTCTCTATAAGCGTGGGAAATTTCATACTCCTCGGTCGTGCAATTTTCGTAAAAAGGGGTACAAAGCTTTTGCTTCACGTATTTATATATAGATTACATTGTTGTGTTAATTCTGTTATCAACGGTGTATTTAAGTTACCGCAAAATACAAATTTAACATTGAAAAAAAAAACCTAACACATGCGAATTCTAAAGAGTTTACATAACATTGCACCAACTAGACCGGATATTCTTTCAAACAGCAAATAGATTACACGGAAAATATGCGCGTTATCGACACTAAAACCCACAAATATCGTGAGTAAGATACGAAAATACAATGAGAGCCGATATATCGAATTGCCAATAAGATCGTTCAAGGTCGATCCGAATCAAAATGTATATGTTGGCGTTACACAGTATCTAAGTTTGGATCGGACTGAAATGTGACCGCGATAAAGGAATTAGCTCGTTAACTTCTAAAGATGACATTGACAATGACATCACATGTTTCGTCCTTTAAAATTTTGGGGTTTTATGTTGACTAATGGTCCCGCAGTAGTCGAAATTCGACTATAATTAATTGAAATTGTAAGTTTGTTCGCTATTATGATTCTATTTTCAAAGGCTATTATACTTCTGTAATCACAAATTTCGCCAAGACTACACTATAGAAAAATATTAATAAAGACACACAATATTTAATCTATTCTCAATTTGACCACAGACGTCAAGAACAAAAGTTTGACAATAAATAGTATGCATGCGTGTTGCGTCAAATACATGGTATGTAGTGTGTGTAATGTTTTCTTTATTGATTTAATGTATTTATTAGGCATAATTAAAAAAAAAAATAACATTCTGCACTCCTTCTCTATATTCTCTATAAGTGTAGGAAATTTCATACTCCTCCGTCCGCTCAATTTTCGTAAAAAGGGATATAAAGTTTTTCCTTCACGTATTAATATATAGATAGATTCCCGATACGGTATCGGCGCAAACATCTCCATTCGAATTCAAAGTCATAGTATTAACGCATACGATAGCTCCGTATTTTGTGCAAAGAAAATAAGTAGTTATCTTCTTCATCGTCGCTAGATTAATGTAAGTTTTATAAGCATGTGAACAATTGAATACGATAATAGCACGTTGTTCTCTGTTCAAGTCACGTGAGATAGGCGGGTCTCAAAGGAGATGTGCTTGCGTTCAAAAACTTCGCATTTTCCGCCTGTTCTTACCCTTGGGTTTGTGGCGTTTAAGAACGCACTTTTTTATGATGCGTAAGCCGAAACGCACGAGAGGTGGAAAAAAGAATAGTCTGTGACACAGGACCTTTTTACCGCCCAAAAATTTAAAACGTAAAAAGAATTTAAAATGTGTTTAATAAATAATATAATAACTTAGTATTGTTTATGCCGCTACAACAATAAAATTTCTATTGTTTAAACTGTGGTGTTAATTACATAAAACATGACTATACGGCGAAATAAAGAAGGGACTCTATATGTACTCCCTCAGGTTTTAGTTTTACTGCAGCTTAAAACTTTTTGGTAGACAATATAATAGAATATCTACTTCACTATGTTCCGCACATAAGAATGGTTTCCGTGACACAAGCAGAAGAGTAAAAGAGAGAATGAAGAAGAAAATGATTCTCTTACCGGCATCCGTGAAGAATGCGCTCTGCCTGCTAGGACTCGAAGGAACAGAAGCAGATGCGGAAGTCAGGAAGGCCCTCTTCACTTTCGTCCATTTAGAAGGACGCGCAGGACGATGCTGCGGAGGCTTTGCCCCTAGCTCTAGGGAACGTTGCTTGCGAAGTACCGGGTGAGTAGGCTCGGATTCTAAAAGAATAAGCTTGGTTAGGAGCGTGGAGTCATAAAGCTGTTGAGTGTTTCAGTTAATGGGCGTGATATGGTATCGAATATGAGAGTAAATAATGTATAGATAGCAGAATATTGCGTGTTACGGAGCTACATGTTTGCACGGCTGACATTGTAGTGATCTGTGGCGCATAGATATGGGAGACCGCGGCAAATAAACAAGTTCTCTGTCTGAAAAGCGATGACAGGAAAATCTTGATGAGCATTAAATCGAATAATTTTAATACTGTATAAACTATTATATGGATGTAAGTATATCGACGCTTGAAAGTGACTAAGCGACAATAACTGATTTGTACATAAATGATAGGCAATAACTATATTCGATGAGCAAAAAAATATATATTTCTAAGTCTATTAAAATCATTTCAATCCTACAGCTACTAGCTAAATTCTACTACAGCTGGATTCGTTAAAATAAATGTTGTTTTCAGGTTTTTCAACTTTAAATTAGTCTACTGTAAAGTTCACGCATTGTCGCTTAGTCACGTTTGCCTTTCAAGCGTCGATATGTATATGTGATTGTGTATATATGTATATTGTGTATGTATTTGTAATTTAATATAAATTTCATTGCACCTACCACTATTTACTCTGCTCTACCTTGTAGAGAATGCCTTAGGCATTAAGTCCGCCAATGTAAATTTTACATGAAGTGTAATAAATAAAAATAAATCAATCCTACATTTTCACCAACAGTAACATTGAAAAAACTACATCCTCTCGACTTTTTATTTTTCTATTCGTGAATAGAAAATAGCGGTACATTTTAGTTTTTTATTTACTCAAGATTGCCAAATTATAAACATTGAATCGTTTGAAAAAAAAAGCTTAAGTTGTTGGAATTCTCGTGTCTTCTTAAGATGGATTTAATCGAACATAAATAAGATTATTTTATAAAAAATTCAGATGTATAGCTTTTTAAATTATTTGCTGTGTGTGTTATTAAGTAATACCGTCATCAATAGTGAATTTCATGTCGTCTATGTTCAAACCTTTCAGTTTTTAATAGTAACTAGTTGACCCGGCAGACTTCGTAGTGCCTCAATCGATAAATAAAAGACCTACGCTTTTGTATAAAATAAACATAAAACAAACAAAAGGAATCCGTACGGAAAATTTTTATTTTTATTTAATTTCGAACATTTTCATATTTATCTACCTTTTAAACCTTCTCTGGACTTCCACAAATAATTCAAGACCAAAATTAGCCAAATCGGTCCAGCCTTTCTCGAGTTTTAGCGATATTAACGAACAGCAATTAATTTTTATATATATAGAAGATAGAAGATTAAAATTATATAATTATAAGTTATTCATATCAATCCAGTTGGTCAACCCTATAGTATCATCATAAGGCCCCTACATGTACCCACCATTGTTAAGACAAAGTTTTTATTTAATATTTATTAATAAAAAAGTTAAATAGCAATTTCATAAATATAAAAGTACTTCTTACGAAGAAGACAAATTGTATAATGTACAAATGAAAAATATATATGTAAACAAAATTATTTTATTAGATAATGATAATTGAGATAATGAATTTGGTTTTTCAATGAAAATGAATTGAATGATGGTTAGAGATAAAGGAAAGAGACAGATATTTAAGATTAAGGAAGCGTTCCATAGTTTAGCAACATTAAACAGAAACCATTGTTATGTACAATACATACGAAAATACGTATATATCGTTTATATAAATACTGTTACGACTAGCCCGCCACTTCACTTCTGCTCTCGATTGTACTCTTTCCATATATATACACCCATATATATTTAAATATCTTCTATAATAGCGAAAGAGGACGATCATCTAAGCCGGCTGGAGGAAAATATCACCGTTTTATAGTTGAAGAGTTTTTTTGGAATATTGTCTAAGAAGTACATATCACTCCGGAAGCCTCGGCGATTCAATCCAGATCCGATGATGGGACTATCAGTGACATTTTCGCTTCTGTGATGGGCCGTGTCGTGCCGAGGGCTTCTGTGACGGAGCCTTGACTTCTTTAAGGAAGGAAGGATTACTTGTGGCCTGGAGTACTTTCGAGTTTCACCAGGACAAGTGGGCGAGGACAGGCTCAGCCAGGAGAGGTGGGATTTGCTAACAGCTGCCCGAGCGCCTCCGAAGGAGACCTAAAGGCTCAAGGGCAGCTTCACGAATTATATATTTCAATAAATTCCTGTTGATCACACTTATATTTCTGTTAAGCTAAACTTACCCAATTCTTCAGAAGATGGTATGGTGACAGTCAGGGCTGGTGGTGCATCGCTGTCTCCGCCATCGCTAAACGATCTCCTTCTCATCGGCATCACTTCAGGAGAGAGCTTCGATCCCCGAATCGACTTTTTCTTTACTGAGTCCCGATGTGTTTGGATAATGTTCCTCATCTTACCCCAAGGGCTCTTGTGGAGCTTGTTCGGTGATGGTGATGTTGAACTGTCGTCCTGATGGTAATTATCGAGAAATTAAGCTCATGCGAATATATGGTCGTGACCAAAACCATAAAGCAATCGATGCCGTGGTATGAAGCGATGCAGATATTATGTAGCTGTTTAAATTCGCCAGGTAGGAACCAATATTATGAAAACGTAGTTAATATTTTTTTATTTTTTTATTGCTTATACAGGGAGACGAGCTCACAGCCCACCAGGTTGCTAAGTGGTTACTGGAGCCCATAGACGTTTACAATGTAAATGCGCCACCCACCTTGAGATATAAGTTCTAAGGTCTTAGTACAGTTACAACGGCTGCCCCACCCTTCAAACCGTAACGCATTACTGCTTCACGGCAGAAATAGGCAGGGTAGTGGTACCTACCCGTGCGAACTCACAAGAGGTCCTACCACTAGTAAGGATAATAGATGCTCTCAACCGATTTCTACGCGAATTAATACCTTTATGCTTTTTATTTATTGCTTGATAGGGGAAACCAGTTCACGCCCCAATTGATATTAAGTTGTTACCAAAGCCCATAGAAGTCAACAGCATAAATGCCGTTATCCCTATTGAGATAAGAGTTCTAGGTCTCAGTTTAACAATAGCGGCTCCCTCACCCTTTAAGCCGAAACACATTACTGCTTCACGACAGAAATAGGCAGTGTGGTGTTTCTTACCTGGCTTAAAAGATGCTCTATCATTAGTGAAAACTGCTGTGAGAATGCCATGTATACTACTTCAACTAACGCTCAAAAATGGAGGGTGATATTTACGTTGTGTGGTTTATTGGCTTTAGGACCCAAATTAACATCAAATTAGATTTATTAATTACTATACTTGACTTTATTTAAGCTAATAATATTTTTGTTCGCTCATGTCAGTACACAAAAGATGTCTGAATCTTCAACCCATTTCACTTACCTAATAATAACTCTCGTAAAGTGGGGGAAATTTCCTTTGAACTTAAGGAAATGGTTTCTCAATCGCATTTTGATAGTCCGCCGCTTTTACGTCTAAAGAAATACTATATTGACATGATAAATCAATTCATAGATCGATACTGCTTACATCCCCGTTGTGACATTATCAATATTGCCCACCTGAGTTGGTGCATGTAGATATGTTCCATCGTGCTCGTCTCCACGAAGACTTTTGCGATAGGAACCTGGATGACAACATTTAGCGTTAATTTTTTTCGAAAAAAACCTTTTTCTAGTCGGATAATATCAGCACGAAAGTCGGAGACAAAGCTTCACTACATTTATTTCTTTAATGTTTCTGTTGATGAATGGTACAAATGTCTATGGACCTCAGCAATACCAGTTCTATGACTCCTACATGCTTTATTAAATTAAATGAAGAAGCACTGAGTGCGACATCAGCTTTTCATTTCGGTGTTCTCTTGTAAAGAAATAATAAGACAATTCTCTTGAAACAAAGCTGATGGAAAATTGTTAGCTCTAAGTTCTACCTTCCACTATAGTTCCATTTAAAAAATATCAATTTTAAAATGAGATGGATTTCAAGATAAGCGCCTTCACTACATAGTATAAAACAAAGTCGCTTTCTCTGTCCCTATGTATGCTTAGATCTTTAAAACTACGCTACGGATTTTGATGCGGTTTTTTTTAATAGATAGAGTGATTGAAGAGGAAGGTTTACATGTATAATAACATCCATTAAATAGTGGAGAAATTAATAATAAATTACAGTTTCTAGTTATTGATATTTTGGAGTCTTTGGGCTACAATTAGTAGGAAATGAACCTCCAGCTTCTACTTTCAAAACAGCGGTAGATGGTAGTGGGAAATACAATACCTGCATCAATCCTCAACTCTTCACAAGAAGAGTTAGGAGTCAATGATAAAGCGCTGCCTGGTGTGAGACTGGCTGAGTCTCTTGGTTCTGGGTTAGGAAGGGTGGCTGTTGATGGACTGGAACCAGCCAGCGCTACAGCACTGACCAACGCGCCGGCTGCCACTGCGCCTGCCGCACCGCCTATTGCCGATCCGGACCATTGTGCTTTTTCCCAGCTGTGAACGAATTGCTCATTCTAATAGTCTGTTTACTAGATAGGTAGGAAGGAGCTGGTTTACCTATGCTTTATAACTAAATGATACTTTACTGGTGGTAGGACCTCTGGTGAGTCCGCACGGGTAGGTACCAGCACCCCGCCTATTTCCGCCATGAAACAGTAATGCGTTTCGGTTTGAAGGGTGGGGCAGCCCTTTTAACTGTACTTGAGACCTTAGAACTGATATCTCAAGGTGGGTGGCGCATTTACGTTGTAGATGTCTATGGGCTCCAGTAACCACTTAACACCAGGTGGGCTGTGAGCTTGTCCACCCAACTAAGCAATAAAAAAAAATCGTTGAAATCGTATGCCACGAAATATTTTATTTCCATTGAATATTCAATTTATTGACTAACTAGAAACTGGAGTATTCAAAATTACAAAAATTCAACTAAAAGTTCAGTACCTATTTGATATTCCTAGTTTTATTGAGTTCCGACACGAGGTCGTATTATTCGCAGATGATACATCTTTATTATTTAAAATTAAACGACAATTGCAAATCTATGACGAAGTGAATGATGCGATTTCGTGTGTGGTTCATTGGTTCCGTATCAATAATCTATTATTGAATAGTAAGAAAACTCAATGTATTAAATTTATTTTAAAATGTATTAAATCATCTTTAAATGCAAGACAAGTAGATAGTAATGTAATTGTTTCTGAGGAATCATTGGAGCTTGTTGAGTCAACCGTATTTCTTGGTATAATAGTGGACATGGGGACTTCATGTTCATAAATTGGCGCGTAAGCTCAGCTCTGCAGCATACGTAGTAACAAAAATTAGAATGTTAACAAACGCGGACACGGCTCGTTTAGTTTACTTTAGTTACTTCCACAGTGTCATGTCCTATGGCATTTTGCTATGGGGCAATGCGGCCCATGTAGAAATGATATTTATTCTGTAGAAAAGAGCTATACGTGCTATTTATAGCATGCACTCAAGGGAATCCCTGAGGGAAAAATTTAAAGAAATTAAAGTTCTCACTATGCCATCCCAGTACATTTTTGAAAATTTGATGTATGTTCGTAAACATATTGAGGAGTTTCCTAAGATGTCGGACATACCTAATAGAAATACTATATAGGAACAAATACAAGCTTGTTGTGCCGATGAGTAGGTTACATAAGATACGAAATTCATGCGGGTGTTTGTCTGTGCGCATGTACAACAAAATCCCACAAGATGTTCAGAACCTACATATGCATAGGTTTAAGAAAACTATTAAAGAACATCTGTGCAATAAAGCTTACTATAAAGTCAATGATTATCTAGAAGATTGCACAAAGTGGGAATGAGTTGCTCGCTCCGGGCATTTCAATATTGTAATAATTGTTACGTTATAATACTCATTGAAAAATATTTTTTTTTATTTCATATTATTTGATTTGATTTGTACTTTGGAAATAAGGTGTTCGCTTCAGACTATTTCATTTTTTTATTGCCGTTCTAGGTAGACGAACATACGGCCCACAAAATGGTGAGTGATTACTGTTGCTCATGACCCGCTGAAATGTCAAGAGCACAAGCCAAGCCGCTGCCTACCGCCGAATACTCTCCATAAGCCTCGATAGAAGAAGGACATGTCATTACGCTCAGGAAAAACTCTGGAGATAACTATAAAAGCAAAGGGAGGGAAGGAAGCAAAATTATCTCCGGAAACACATAGTGGATGGTGGCAGTGGTTTTAACTAGTATGGTTGAGTTCTGCTCCAGTGGCGAGCGGTGCTATAGTGAAAACGAGATGATGGAATCATCTCAACCAATTCCAATCCAAACCAATCCAATGAAGCAATCTCTACGGAACTTACGGTACAAAATTCAGAGAGAACCAGATAACACAAAGGCTCCAAATGATCCGTAAGAACCAAGTTATATCCTACCGTCCCTTTAAAATTGGCATTGCAAGTCTTTATTTATTCTGAGAAAAAGATTGGTCTATATACTTAATATAAATGGAATAAACTTAATATAGACTTTAAGAAAACAATAAAAGACATGTTTGTTTAGCCGGTACTTCCTACGGTATTCTTTTCTTTCATTCTTACGAAATAAAAATTTCTCACGAAATTTCCGGTGGTATTTTTAAAACATTGAAATGGGAATGGAGAAAACAGAAAACTGGGTTTATGTAATATAGGTTTGACTTGAAATAAATTAATTTTGAGCGTGAATTTTGTGGCAATAGTTCTAATAAGCGGCCCTGTGTGAGAAAAAAATCTATTTTATAAATGAATATTTCGTTTCGGTAATAAATTTTTTATTTTAGTGAATAAATGGCTCGATTAATGTACTAAAATTGTGCTATTATTGTAGTAAAATTATATTAGAAAGCCAATTGTGGCCTCCTTTTTAGTTTGAGATAACGCTTGTCTATACTTCTATACTAATATTATAAAGAGGAAAGATTTGTTTGTTTGTTTGTATGGAATAGGTTCCGAAGCTACTAAGCCGATTTGAAAAATTCTTTAACTGTTTGGAAGCTACACTATTGCCAAGTGACTTCAGCTACAATTTTTTTTGAAAAAAATTAGGGATCCTTACTAAAACTTCAATAATGTAACCCAAGGTGTAAAAAAATTTTCTAAAATATTCTTTACATCGCGTGCCCTGCGAAAACTATTGATGATAGAATAAAATAATGTACTACGACTTTATAGACCACATTATTATTTACAAAAAGTGTCGCGACAGCATATATCTGACTATTATAGTTATGCCGTAATAAGAGTTATTTTATTTTAAAAAATAAAACAACGTCAAATATCGTTGAAATTTTTGTTAAAGACCCGAGCGGAGCCGGAGCGGGCCGCTTGTACTATATAGGTCGTTGTTCCCTATATCCAAAAACAATGTAACTAAAGTGGTCGTTTGTTCGCCCTGACCCGCCAGAACGTCGCCGCGCTGCGACGTCCGCAGCGCGCGATCGCGGTCAGGGCGATCCGAGGATACCGCACCGTCTCCTTCGAGGCGGCGTGTTTGCTCGCCGGGGCGCCACCCTGGGACCTGGAGGCGGAGGCGCTCGCTGCCGATTACCGGTGGCGTAGCGACCTTCGTTCTAGGGGGGAAGGGCGCCCCGGCGAAGGAGTAGTTCGAGCGCGGAGGCTCCAATCTCGGCGGTCCGTGCTGGAGGCGTGGTCTCGCCGCTTGGCGGACCCGTCGGCCAGCCTCCGTACCGTCGAGGCGGTCCGCCCGGTTCTCGCGGACTGGGTGGGCCGCGACCGCGGATGCCTCACCTTCCGGCTGACGCAAATGTTGACCGGCCATGGTTGTTTTGGCCGGTATCTTTTCAAAATAGCCGGAAGGGAACCGACGGCGCAGTGCCACCACTGCGCGGACCGCGACGAGGAAGACACAGCGGAACACACGCTGGCGCGTTGCTCTGGATTTGACGAGCAACGCGCCGCCCTCGTCGCGGTCATTGGAGAGGACCTCTCGCTGCCGCGCGTCGTGGCTACGATGCTCGGCAGCGACGCGTCCTGGAAGGCGATGCTCGACTTCTGCGAGTCCACCATCTCGCAGAAGGAGGCGGCGGAGCGAGAGAGGGAGAGCTCTTCCCTTTCCGCACCGATCCGTCGCCGTCGAGCCGGGGGCCGGAGGCGGGAATACGCCCGTACGTCCCGGCCCCTGTAGGCGGCGGCCTCCCCCCGGTGAAGGTCAAGGGGCGACCTGAGGGGGTGAGGCCGCGCGGCGCGCTACCAGCACTCTAGCGCGCTGCCGTGGAGTGAATAGAGCGACCGGTCGACGGTGTATCGCGTCCCGACCCGGCAGGCTGGTTCTGGTCCAGCGGGGTATTCCGGGACACCAGCGGCACCGTCTGGGCGGCCCGACGGGCTGCCGTACCGAGACGGCCGACGTTTCAGAGCCTTCGATTCGCCTCGAAGGCTCCGTCGGCTGGGCGTCCTTGGGGTGAGCCGCGCCGTCTGGTTGTAGTGTTGACCGCGGTAGCCCCCCTACCTCATCCGGGTTCTGACCTCGGAGGGGATCGGACGTCGGGTGTAAGAGTGCAGGGGAGTCGTTTAGTGGGTGGGTCCTAAAATCCTTGGGCCCGCGGTCTGCTCACAACACCATGCAGATCGTTGAGTCTCACATACCCCGCGCGCCCCTTTTGCGCGGGGACCTCGTAGGAGGTTCGGCCCTCTACCCGAAAAAAAAAAAAAAAAAAAAGTGGTCGTTTGTTCCTTTGATTGTCTCTTGGGTATTTATCGACTTTGCTAATGCGGCAAAAAATCGCGACCGCATAAAATGACAGTGTGTAAGACAAAAAATAGGGTTCGGCCAATGATCGAAATTCCATCATAATCAAAGATGCCTCAAGATTTAGAATCAATTTATGTATTTCTATTTTGTTTTGTTAATGATAATTTAGAAAAGCAAGCTGAAGATTTAATTTTTTGTTATTTTTAACATTCAAAATTCAACCTACAGAGTTTTTTAATGGATCTTTCCAATGGGACGCGATTCTGATCCGGTGGTATATTCAGCGAAGCACTGCTCTTGCTAGGGCTAGTGTTAGCAAATTCTCACAACTTGAGCGCGTAAGCTTACCTACTTGTTCGCATGTAGTTGGAATAGTCTCGTAAGCTCCCAACGACTAGGAAAAAAGAACCTCAATAGAGGTCCTTTTATTATTACAGACTGAGAAAATCGGTTGACAAATACAGAAACAGTAACTGGTGAAGTCAATTTTATTGAAAAAATAATATTAATAGATATTATTAATGTTCTATATTGTTTAGTAAAGCTTGTTAATAGCTTCTAAATAATATAAAAAAAAACGATAAGGTCTATTGACAAATTTATTCAGTTATTTCAATTTTTTTTTATAAAATAACGAAGAATGAATAACAATAGAACATTTCAACAAAAACTTATTAAAAAGAACTTACCGAAAGGCAGCTTTAACTTTCGTCCATTTTGAAACTTTGGACTTTTCTACTTCTTTACAGAAGATACCCTCTGATCTCCGTCGTAATGGTGTACCAGGACACGCATCGCTGTCTTCCCCGCCGGCAGACCTGGACCTCTGTTTCCTCAATAGCGACCCCCCAAATCTGGCGTGACCTTTCCATTTTGATCCTAACCTTTTCACGCGCCCTCCTTGGATCATAGAGTCAAAGATCATCTGTCCATGCTCAGACTCCAGCTCTGCGTCGAATGCCTCTTGTATCAGCTGCATCTCTTTGCTTTCACACTTTAAGATCTCATTTTCATGGTTGATTTTTTGATGGGCATTATAAAGTCTTTTTAGTTGATTTACGTCACGCAGTTTCTTTAGCAGATGATTATTGTACTCCTTGGACATAATATATTCGCCCAGCAGGTCCAATAAGTTCTCTAGCTGACTCAGTACTTCCATAGTTTCTTTCGTATGCTGCGCTACTTCTTTTCCTCTTTTGGATAAAGGGTCATCTGCATCTTTTAGCCGCTGCAGCATATTCTCGCAGATTGTGTCGGGGTCTGGGGTTTCTGCTTCGAGCAAACTCCAGTCGTCCAGAGTCCTGGCCGTGCAGGGAGAGGAGCCTTCAGCATCAGAAGGTGTCTGAGGAGATCTCACTGATAAAGCAGCGGGAGCCTCTCCTCTGCGTCTTTTGTGCAAGGACGTCCCGCTCGGGGGCAGTTCGGACATATCTTTGGTTTCCTTGCGCGGTTTCTCTTCTTGTATGACGTCGCTGACGTCACCATCTTTAGGCGACGTCATGGTCGCTTCTGCTATTTATGAATGAAAATAAACGCACGTGTGCTACCGGAAGCAGAAGACACACGACGCTTCAACACGGAATGCATTTATCACAACGCGCCCGATTGTATAACGTATCATAGATCGTGATATTAACATATATTTCTATAGTAACACATATCACACATATACACAATCACATAACACAGTTAACGTACATGGTTAAATAGAAAAAAGGAACAAAAAAAAATTCAATGGTATCGTTCAATAAATGCCTATTCTTATTATGTTTAAAGCTTCAATCGTATTGGAATTTGACACTTAAAATTTTATCTTCGCGAAACTTTCGTAATTTTTGAAGAAAATTTAGTGTTTTTTAATGAAGAAATAAGTGTAATTTGCACCGCCCAAAGCGCGCGAGCATCGGATAAGGCGGGCGGGCAACCGCGCACTGAATCTTGAACCGATCCCCGCCGAAGATTACCGAATTAAACCGAAGCTATTTTTAAGTGCAACCTTTCATTCATTGAAATCAAGCCATTCCAATCCTTATGTCAATACGTTAAAACGTTGGCAATGGATATTTAAATTTGGTATCGCTAATACTTCCACGATGTTAGACATGTTTCCGAATGGAGATCTCATTAACCCATTTTTCCTCTTGAAAATCAGCGTGAACCTTCATTCATTGCCCGTTTATATCATGAAATAATGATACACTTATTGTCCTCTCATTAGAGTCTGAATTAATCACAGATAATCCTTAACCAATTAGATGTTCAAATTAATTAATATTTCATTGTTGTAAATAAAACCCATTTATCATGGCCAACTTTTTTTTTTATTGTTTAGATTGGTGGACGAGCTCACAGCCCACCTGGTTTTAAGTGGTTACTGGAGCCCATAGACATCTACAAAGTAAATGCGCCACCCACCTTGAGATATAAGTTCTAAGGTCTCAGTATAATTACAACGGCTACCCCACTCTTCAAACCGAAACGCATTACTGCTTCATGGCAGAAATAGGCGGGGCGGTGGTACCTTCCTGTGTGGACTCACAAGAGGTCCTACCACCAGTAAAAGGTGGCCACCTCTAATCACTAAGCACATCTGTTCGAAACCTTCTAGCCCACTCTCGGTATTTTATTGTTTTCCAAACATCGGTAGCTTGTCTCGACGAACTCATCACGCGTCGAACTTACTAACACCAGGCCTAGCAAGAACAGTGCTTCGCTTAATCTACAATCAGATCGAAATCGCGATCCACTGAGAAGATACGGTCAGAAACTTAGTGGATTGTGTCTGTGGGTTAAATTGCACGTTCAGTTAAAGGCAGCGAAAAAAGCAAGAATATTTAAAATAACATGTCGAGGCAAAAAGGTTATCATGGCGTGTCGCTTTCTCGAATAAAATACAAGACCAATCGCGAACCGCCATCGCGCATGGTTAATGTTAGAATTGTCGACTTAGTGAGAAATCTCAAATATATTAAGTGTATAATCTATGGTAAGAAATACGCACTGTTCAATAGTTTTTAAATTCTGCATGAAATTTCCACGTTTAAAACCTCTTTAAATCCGAACACTGGCCGCTATCTTTATTTCTTCTTCCTCATACCATTTCGAATAGTTTTTAAGCTCTACGCATAAAATTTCCACGTTTAAAAACTCTTTGCATGCAAACACTGGCCGCTATCTTTATTTCTTCCTCTTGTTCTTCATACCATTTGACGGACTTTCGAATCTAGAATTAATCAGACGAAACAAATTTTCTGTGATGTCCGAACAACATCTTTGATATTTTTAGTTTATTTTTGATATTTTTTGTTTATTTTGTGTGCAGTTTTACACGTTTAGAATGTTATTAACAACGATCGTTATTGAATGAAAGGTTTGTGATTTTATATTTTCATATTATTTTTGAGGAGCGGGCGATGGCGTGGATTCGTAATCCGTAACGTGTTTGCTTACACTAAAATACTATCTTTTGTATCTTCAATTGTTGTTCTTGTTACTGAAATCTAGAACTTTCGAATTTGAGCATTTGATTGGTAGTGACGTCACAAACGGTTTTTTCGGGCGTATAATCCCAACGATCATAATAAGGGAAGCTGGGTATTTTACCCACCATAATTACCGACATAATTTGGCTTTTAGTTATATTTTTATTTGTCGTGGTATTTTCATTGTTGATCACGGTTCAAAGCCTGTTCAGCCAGGCTTCATTTAAGCCTCTAGTCTGCTAGAGAAGCTAGCAGTACTTTTACGACATGATTGGCTGTGGTGGCCTTACATCACATCATCTCTTGCCGTTGGTGTCGTAAGCAGCGACTTAGGCATTAGATCAGGTAGAGCGGGCGGCGGCGTTTTCATGAGAACTAAACCAGCGAGCTGTGATTGCCAATTTGCGTTAGGGCGTACTGAAAACCAGTAAGGGTACCACTGAGATCTCGACATCAAGACAGGGCTTCCGAACATCCTTAACGTCAATTGGGCTGTGAGTACGTCTGTCCATTTTTTTTTATTGCCCTTGTAGGCAGACGAGCATACGGCCCACCTGATGGTGAGTGGTTACCGTCGCCCATGGACTTCAGTAATGTCAGGTGCAGAGCCAAGCCGCTGCCTACCGCTTAAAGTGTGATGAAAATGCGAAAATCTCGCCCCCCCCTATTTCCGCTAATTTCGGTCCTGATGGAAAACTATTCTGCTTTTTACGTCTTGTTTTAGCATCGGCAGAAATGGGGCGGAGCGAGGAGATGGAGCCGGAGGAAGAGAAAAAGAAGCTGAACGAAGAGTTCGTGGAGTTCATCCGTAAGCGCAGCGAGACTGATGCTCCTCGGTACACCGCCAGGCTCAAGACTTATGTCGACTTTCAGAGAAAGTACGTTTTTTTTTCATATCCGTAGCAGTAGAAGATCTGCCGACTTTCTTCCCCAACCTATTCGCTGGTAGTCTAAGAGGCTATTTCAATCACGCCCGGACGGTTAGGTGAGCTCACCGGCTTAGCCTGAGAGAATTTGCTAACACCAGCCCTAGCAAGAGCAGTGCTTCGCAGAATCTACCGCGAGATCAGAATCGCGACCCACTGGGAAAAACCGGCGAGAAACTCAGTGGGTTGGGGAGTGATCTATTTTTCAGCACTCATAAAATATACCTATATAAGCAAACTTCACTATAGGTTATTTATCAACGCATAGTTAGTATAGTCATTACTATATTATAGCGTACAAGTAGCTTTTAATTAATGCAAATTTGTGTTTTATGCATTTCAAACCAAAAATTTACATTTTATCATGCAACTAGCTTTTGCCCGCGACTCCGTCCGCGTGAAATAGTTACTTTGGCATAACGCTAAATTTTACCCCCACTTCATTTACGTAGAACATGAAAATATTTTTGAATTATAGAATGTTGAAATTTAAACCCCTATTTTGAAACATTCTTTATTGGTGCTCCATTTGTATTGGTCTTAGCGTGATGTTATATAGCCTATCACTGAAAGAATTTTTCAAATCAGACCATTAGTTCCTGAGATTAGCGCGTTCAAACAAACAGTCTTCAGCTTTATAATATTACTAGTGACCCGCCCTCGCTTCGCTTGCGAAACTGTAATTTATCATTGATTTCTTCACTATTTAATGGATGTTATTATACATATAAACTTTCCTCTTCAATCACTCTATCTATTAAAACCGCATCAAAATCCGTTGCGTAGTTTTAAAGATTTAAGCATACATAGGGACAGATATAGGGACAGAGAAAGCGACTTAATGAAAGAATTGCTATTTTGTAATCTAAAGGCGCGACCGTGCGACGGCCGCTCGGCGCAACCACACGGCCGGGCATCACGACAAGATCATGGCCGCCAAGAAGAAACCCGACGACGAACAGAAGGACAAGGGCCTCGAGAATGCGTTAGTATATACTTCTAACGTGTAAATAGTCAAGGAATCGCTCCTAGAAGCTATGTCGGCTGGTAACGAATGCTGGTGATTGTTGACCTGATAAAACTGAATAGTTCGCTTACAATCCGGTTAATGATGAAGCTGGGTGATGGTAATGATGAATTGAATCCGCACGGGTAGGTACCGCCACCCTGCCTATTTCTACCGTGAAGCAGTAATGCGTTTCGGTTTGAAGGGCGGAGCAGCCGTAACTATATTGAGAACTTAGAACTTATATCTCAAGGTGGGTGGCGCATTTACGTTGTAGATGTCTATGGGCTCCAGTAACCACTTAACACCAGGTGGGCTGTGAGCTCGTCCACCTATGTAGCAATAAAAAAAAATCGATTGGCATCAGAAGATCTATCACAATATATTCAGACCTTGAACACCAAATAGTATACAAAGAGGCTGATTATATGGGGAATCGAAACGCAAATGAAATGGCATGACAATGGTTTCGCGCCATTATAAGATCCTCCATTATTAGTACTGAAGACATAAGATGTAGATCTGAGGAAGGTACGGAAGTGGGCATACTGCAGCTTGTATAGATAATGGGAAAGTAGTATGTATATAGGTTACATAGGATAGATTCGTCATGGTGAAGTAGTGTATATATTGACGCTTGAAAGGCAAACGTGACTATAAGCAACAATGCGTGAACTTTACAGTAGACTAATTTAAAGTTGAAAAACCTGAAAAAAAATCTATTTTAATGAATCTCTAGCTGTAGGATTGAAATGATTTTAATAGACCTAGAAATATACTTTTTTTGCACATCGAATATGGTTATTGCCTATCATTTATGTACAAAGCAGTTATTGTCGCTTAGTCACGTTTGCCTTTCAAGCGTCGATGTATTTACGTTAATCCGGGCAAAACCGCGGGTAAAAGTAGTAATCACTGAAAGAAAATTATTGCAATAAAAATTATAAACTACACTGGGCAAGTACATTTTATTCTCTGGGCCAAGATTTTCCGACATTCAGCTATTTTCACTCTTCCTAATGGGTAGTTTACTTGAAGTGCCAGTTTTGTTGAAATTACAAGTACAAAACATCGTTTTAGTCTAATTTGTATTCGTTAACTTGTAGTGACCATATCAGTGGAGACAAGGAACATTTGAGTAGAAGGTAAGTAATGTTGATTCATTCATGATCATTGATAAGTAATTACTTCAATGATAAGTAATGACATTCAACCTTAATTCAGTATCCGGGTTAGCAAGAGCAGCTGCTAACGAAATGTATTGGGTTACCGAAAAAAAAAAAACGGGTATACACGCAAGTTGTGCTGAATATGGTTTTGTCGAGGCTAACTGAAGTGTTTAATTGGTTTGCGTGACCTAATTGCTATCGTCTCAGAATTGCTATCGTATAACCTATTGAGTCGTCAAGAAGTGAAATTGAAAGTCATTTTTGACTTGAAACTTTAGGGGTCTATATTTCAAATTGAAAAAACAAGGGTCATGGCTTTGAATTTATTTTGCAATTGGAGTTGAGAAGAACCGACGCAACAAACTAGGCTAGCCTTTTCATATTGTCTATCTTCCTTTGCTTATAAAATTACATTTTTATGATACAAGTGTTGTGGGTTGGTAGATTAAGAAGGTACATGAAAAGGCATTGCACAGCCGTTTTTCTGGTACTTCAATACACAATCGTGGGCTTAAGATGAAGATCAATGCCAGCCATTGTTTGGTGAAAGCTTGCAAACTGGCAATTAACTATTATATTCCGCTTTGATTAAAGGACAAAGTAGGTG
Source organism: Bombyx mandarina (assembly GCF_030267445.1). Taxonomy (NCBI): domain Eukaryota; kingdom Metazoa; phylum Arthropoda; class Insecta; order Lepidoptera; family Bombycidae; genus Bombyx; species Bombyx mandarina. The sequence goes on from NC_143213.1 coordinate 1,072,256, forward strand.
CCCAATCTAGTTTTATGGGCTATGTTATGACTCAAAGTAGGACTTCATTTAACGGGATACACTGTTTGGTGTCCATAAGCTCATTAACTGTTGAATGCTGAGTGAATTGGAGCTTGTTTGTGCATTTTGTTTAAAATAGCTATCTTAATTAAATGTAGGTATATTACAACCTTTATAAAGCCAACTGATCTGAATGGTTATCTAGATAGTCATTAAATTCGTTCAATTGCTGCCCAAGTTATAGCGTATTGTACCTATCCTGTGCTTGTTCTAGTAAAGTTCTTTTGCTTCATTTTGAGTGCGTATTAACTGTAACTCAGACCGAAACTACATGATAAATGATGGAACTAATCAACGGCTTGTTAAATTGCACGATTTTTGGGATTTGAGTCATGGGATATTAGAGGGGTTCAAAGAATAGCTAAAATTAAAAATTTTGAAGATAAAATGATTAAACACCTTGAAAATGCGTAAGGTGGTTTAGCACTTTCGTGAAGAAAATATCTGAGATATCTATTAGATAATATTGGCATGGAAGGTCTCAGGCCCTTGATTGTAACAGGCCGCTGAGTAGCTCGGATGGCACGTCTGAAGGGTCCTTCCGTCCTCTGAAACCAAGATCTGGTACCACTGACGAGGAACTTGACCCGTTTTCAATAGAGCCCTTCGTCGCTACCGAATTTGGACTGGGAAAAATGTCAGTAATCTTTATCTACGTATTTATATTTGAGCTTTTGTGATTTTGGATAGATATGGGGTTTGGATTTGGAATAGGTATACGGTATACCAAATTACAAGGATAAAATGTTTACTTTACCGAGTTTGAATATCTCAAATAAATTACGATTTATGAACGGGTTTAGAAAATGACATAACGATTGGAAAATAATGCTTTAAATTCTGTTATTTTGGAAACTGACAATTTAACATTTTGAATACTTTTTTAATGGTTCTCAATTCCTTTTGAAGTTAAACACTTTAATTACGGTAAATAAATGGTAAAGCTCTGAGTAGATATCACAAGATGATAGATAATAAGTGACGTTAAGACAGCAAGAGTTGTTTTGAAAATACCATGCATTGTGAAATCCCTAAAATAAATACGAGTTACTGAACAGTTTTGTCATTCACTAGATAGACAACTGCTTTATTTAGGCTTTGGAAACGGTTCCATTTTATATATCCATGGCTCAGTGTGGCAAAAATGTGAATAGTGATGTTTTTGCTTTCAGACGTGATGGAGACAAGTGTTCTCGTGCTCGATCCATGTCGCGGTCCAGGTCGGGTGAGCCCCTGGACAGGTGCGGCCGACGCAGGAGGAAGAGACGCCGCTCGTGCCGGGTATGGACATGGACACTTGACTTCTTTGGGAATATCCTTGAAGCGCTTTAGAATTGAAATCTTTTTGCTAACCATTTTGACACTAACTATAAGTAAAATGCCCAATGCCCTAATCTCGTGATTGACACAGCTAATGAACTAGTTCTCTGCACGATTTAATAATGCAATTGTTACTGAGTATATAGGTAAGGCAAAAACAAATACTTGCACCTAATTTTTAAAACTGACTTTTATTTTTATTGCTTAGATGGGTGGACGAGCTCACAGCCCACCTGGTGTTAAGTGGTTACTGAAGCCCATGGACATCTACAACGTAAATGCGCCACCCACCTTGAGATTAAAGTTCTAAGGTCTTAGTATAGTTACAACGGCTGTCCCACCCTTCAAACCGAAACGCATTACTGCTTCATGGTAGAAATAGGCAGGGCGGTGGTACCTACCCGTGCGGACTCACAAGAGGTCCTACCACCAGTAATTTTGCGGGTTTTTTTTGATTTTTATTACACGATGTCATTCCTTCACCGTGGAAATCAATCGTTAACATTTGTTGAGTACGTATTTCATTAGAAAAATTGGTACCCGCCTGAGATTCGAACACCGGTGCATCGCTCAACACGAATGCACCGGACGTCTTATCCTTTAGGCCACGACGACTTCTGTGTTGGCATAAGCGTGTTGCTTTGAGATACACATTTCAACTCGAGCTTAGGTGATCTATAACCGCTCATTGGAAATAGAAATTCCCAATTTGTTAAGCAGTTAATAATCATTATGTTGGTCCCTTGAAAGGGGATATGAGGTAAAATGATTCAGTCAAGTATGTTTCCAGGAAATGTTAATAATGAAGGGGGTAATAATATCTGATGGAGTTATTGGGAAATTAATCAATGTATCATTAATTACCAATTATTCAAATTAATGTAAATGTAGGTATAGATTTTTTTTTATTTTATCATGAAAACGTTTCCTATCAAGCTCATCAAAAGTAGATAACATCTTAACTATTTGAAATTCTTGTTTATTATCTATAAAGTGTATACGTAATCTCATTAGATAATGGGAATATTAGTGCGCCACCCACTCCCGTGCCCACCACAGTGGTGGTAGCTTGAAAATGTTCTGAATGATGCGCTTCCGGCTTTTTGAGAGATATATGAGGCCGTCGGCGCAAAAGTGACCTAATTTTTCATATTCGTGCTTATATATTGCAATTTATTTAAAACGTAGGTAATAAATGTTGACACGAAAGCGACCTATCCCTAGCATCACCCATAGATAACAGATGACTTTGTAAACATTATTTTTGCGCCTACGAAACAGTGTAAAAGTAAATTCAGACCTCACTATCTCCACATTGTGGTAGGCTTAGGCCACCTTTGCGCTGACAGCCTCATATATATATATGGGTTTCGCAACCTATTTAAATATACAGAATATTTTAGGAAGCGTGGGTCCATTAACGGTGCTTTTAGATACCACAAGCACCGGTCACCGTCCTCGTCGAACCCGTCTACGACGAAGGGCTCGACGAGCTAATGAACCCACAGACACAGCCCACTGAGTTTCTCGCCGAATCTTCTCAGTGGGTCTCGTTTCCGATCCGGTGGTAGATTCTGCGAAGCACTGCTCTTGTTAGGGTCAGTATTAGCATCACTTTAGTTTGAGCACCGTGAGCTCACCTACTAGCTACGGTCACACTGCAATAGCCTCTCAAGGCTATTAGCTTAGGTATGAAAAAAAAGGTGTGGAAGATGATTGTTTAATTGTTATATTCGTGCACAGCGTCGCCGCCGCCGCCGCCGCCGGAGCTGTAGGCGTCGTCGCCGTCGCCGGAGGAGCTGTCGGCGACGCCGCAGTCGTCGGCGGAGGCGGCGCAGCTGCTGCCGAAGGAGGCGTCGCCGCCGCCGCCGTCGTTGTTAGACAACCGGCTCAATATGTACACACCGACATTCTTGCGTGATTTTGTTTGTTAAATTGTAATGTGGAAGATTCAATTTTTGTAATAAAATTTGAATTTGGAGCGACTTGTTTTTTTAATACGCTTTTATTAGCTTCAGACGTATGTATGTTTGTAACGGAATCTTTGAACATGATTTTGACCCGCTTCAAAACGTCGGATTAACTCGAAATTTGGTATACAGTCAAACCTGGATAAGCGAGAGTTCAAGGGAGCACAATCTCATTGTGGCTTACAGAGGTTTCTCACTAACCCGAGTTTTTCGCTAATGCTCCCTCTGAATTTCATTTCGCGATTTTCCGGATTCAAACGCATTCACTATTTTAAGTTTATCACTTAATGACAGTACTTTAATTTTCCGTTTTGACATGAAGCAGAACAGAACTTTTTTTCGTAATTGATTAACGATAAAATGAGTAAGTCCGACAAACAGGACGGTACACAGGCACACGTGTCCATTCGAAAAGAATGCGATAAAATAACAAAGTTATTTAGTTCCACGAAATAGAATAGGTTCAATATTACGAGAAAACAATACAAAAACAATGGTAGGAAGTTCCACGAATGTTAAGGATGAGTCATAAAATAGCAGATGTTAAATTTGGAAATTGTTTTGTCATTTGTTCCTCCTAAATAATATAAATAAATAAAGCTCGACTGTCGCTTATAGAGGTATAGATAAGTAGCAGTCTCACTTACGGAGGTCCAAGAGGGAAAGACGACTCTCTCTTACAGAGGTTTCTGTTTCTCAATAATAGAGTTTTCTCCCTTATCCAGTTCTCACTTACCCAGGTTTTTTTTTTTTTTTTTTTTTATGATTGAAGGATTACTGGTGGCCCGGAGGCCTTTCCAGCTTCACCAGGACAGGTGGGCGAGCAAAGGCTCAGCCAGGAGGGGTGGGATTTGCTAACAGCTACCCGAGCGCCTCCGAAGGAGACCTAACAACTCAAGAGTAGCTGCTTCGCGAATGAATCTACTACCGGATCGGAATCGCGACCCGCTGAGAAGATCCGGCGAGAAACTCAGCGAGCTGATTCATGGGTTAGGTTGCACGGCGAACTCTTTGTCGAGTTCGACGAGTACGGTTACCGAGGTCCCTAAGCCTGCTCCTAGAGCTGAAGGCGTCTAGTGCAAAGGTTATTGGATCTGATGGATCCGTAAGGACGTGTCTAGGGCGTCGACGGTGACTGGCTCCTGCATGATCAGGATTCGAGGAGTAGTCAGCGGCGGCTACGATAAGGCGATTATCATGACGCATAGCCTTATCGAAGTACCGTTCCGACGCTGACTTCATGTATTTCTGTATAGATTCGAGGCCCAGGTCGTCGTGTAGGTCAACGTTCCTCACGAACCACGGAGCTCCGACGGCTAACCTGCAAAAGCGGGATTGTAGAGATTGAAGGGTGTCTATGTGTGTGCGGGCCTCGTGAGCGAACACCACACTCGCGTAAGTCATGACGGGCCTTATGCAAGTTTTGTAAAGTGTCACCTTGTTCCGAAGGGACATTTTACTCCGCTTACAGATCATGGGGTAGAGTCTACCGAGAATAAACGCGGCACGGTCACGGACTGATTTTATATGCGGGCGGAATGTCATCGATGCATCCAGGGTAACGCCCAGGTACTTGACCTTCCTGGCCCAGGGTATGGATTGACTAAAGAGAGTAATCGGGGGTGTGAGATTCCTCCTCCTAATACGGGAGGAAATCCGTGTGGAGCTTCCCCTCTGAAATAGCACCGCAGTACTTTTCGCTGGATTGATGTCTATGCGCCATTTTCGGAACCACTGTCCTAGGGCTAGGGCTGCGCTCTGAAGCTTCTTCGCGATTAGGGACTTGTTTCTACTGGAATAGTAAACAGTCGTGTCGTCGGCGAATAAAGCTAAATGGGTCGGCGGCGACCGGGGAATATCGTTAACGAATAAGCTAAATAGGAGGGGTGAGAGGACAGAGCCTTGCGGGACTCCAGCTGTGAGAGGTCGTGGGGAGGAGCGGGTTCCCTCGACTCGATATCGAAAAGAGCGGTTCGACAAGAAGTCCCGTATGATGAGCACGAGACTATCCGGCACGCCCATGTTGAATAGTTTGAAAATCAAACCGTTGTGCCAGACTTTGTCGAACGCTTTTGCGACGTCGAAGAAGAGAGCTCCCGTGTATAACGGTTTTGGTCGATTAAGCCCCACAAGAATGTGCTCCGTGAGGCGGTGCACCTGTTGAACGCATGAGTGATTTGTACGGAATCCGAATTGTTCATCGATGAGAATGCCCTTGGATGAGACGAAGTCTCTGAGGCGTTTGTAGAGCAGACGCTCATACAGTTTGCCTAAAGACATGAGGAGGCTAATCGGGCGGTAGCTCGTCGGATGATTTTTTGGTTTACCGGGTTTATGTATGCCGATAACGTCCGCTTCTTTCCACACCGCGGGAAAGATACAGTTCGCCATAGCGGCATTGAAAATAGATGCCAACATCACGATGAGTTGGACGGGTAGAAGTTTAATAACGCGGTTGGATATACCGTCGGAACCGGGAGCCTTGCGAGGACGTAGGTCTTTGATCAAGTCTTTAACTTCCATCGGGGTGACGGGTGGTAACGCGTCCGAGGGTGGCAAGGAGACTCTGCGTTCTACCTCACTGTCTACTAATTCTACATGAACAGGGTCCACGGATTGAGTGCTGGGCGTGCACTGGGTTTGCAATGTATCGGCCAGCAGCTCTGCTTTTTCATCATCATCGAACGCCGCGAGTCGGCCTGAGGGGCCTACGAGGGGGGCATAGTTACTACCGTATCCGATTTGAGAGTACGAGCTAAGCGGTAGTAAGACCTTTGAGAGGGCGCGAGTCTTTCTAAGAAATCAGACCATCTGGCATCTCGGACTTCGGCGATGCGAGACTTTACGTCGCGTTGTAGGGCACGCATTCGAATTCGATTTTCCGCGGTAGGATACCTGTCGTAGGCGCGTATCGAGGCGTTCTTAGCTCTAAGGAGTTCCCTAATATCGTCGGACAATTTGAAGCGGTGAAGGAAGTCCTCCGCTACAACTTGTTTCGATGACCTATCTAATGTCGAGGTGATGTGTGACGTTAAGATGTCTATGGCTTCAGCGGTATCCTGAGGAGACGGGGTAGAGTCCGGGCTAAACGGGAGCGATGGTGGATCAGATTCAGCCAGGCTGATGCCCAGCGTTTGCCAATCCACCACAGTCCTCGTGACGGGAACGGAATCGGGAGCGCGACCGAGCTTCATAACGACGGGACGGTGGTCTGAATCTAACTCTGAAACTACTTCGATCGAGTGTAAGCGCAGAGTTACGTTTTTTAATAACGCTATGTCGAGTATATCCGGGCGATGCGCGATATTTAGCGGGTAGTGAGTCGGGGTTAGCGGAGCGACGATATCGAAGGCGAGATCATCGACTAACGCGTCAAGCCGCCTGCCATTCGGGGTTGTAGTGTGTGAGTTCCACCTGATGTGTTTACAATTTAGGTCGCCCGCCAGAATGACAGAGCTCCCCATGCCGAGCAGCGCCTCGATATCACTGCTTAGAACGATCTTATCCGGTGGAAGATAAACGGACGCGATAACGATCGGCGCGTGTCCCGTCAGTGAGATTCGGCACACTGATGCTTCGATATTAGCGAGCGCGGGAGGATCGAGCGGGACGCAATGCAGGGCTCTTCTATAGTAAATGACGGTACCACCACCACGAGCAGAGAGCCTGTCGTTCCTGACCATGTTATAGTTCGCGATTTTAGGGTCACGGCGCGCGGGCTTAAGTAGGGTCTCCTGCACTAAAAAGATATCAATTTGATGGTCATGCAAAAAGTCAGAAACCTGATCACGTTGATTTGCGAGACCGTAAGCGTTAAAAAATCCTATCGTTACGGATAGGGGCTTTATTCTACTTATATACGCCATTGATTACCGGCGGAGTGAGGGGAGGACGTACGTATTTAATGACGCGTATACGTCGGCGTATTCTTGCACAACGGCGATAAAGTGTTGTGCAGTGGAGGCAGCGCGAATGGCGTCGCCCAAAGCGTTAACGCGCTCAAAGTTGATCGACTGAAAGAAGTCGATCGCTAAAGCGAGATTGTCGGACGCGGTCGGAGGGCAAGTCGCGGGAGAGGGACGAGTCGCGGGGGCGGGACGAATTGCGGAGGCGGGAGTTGTAGCCGTGTTAGTGTACGGCAGCGGTTTCGCCCAGGCCGAGACACTGGGCACCGGCGCCGGAACGAACGCTGGCTTAGCCTGCGACACAGAGGGTGCCGAGGCTTTGATGTCTGGGCCGGAAGCTCGGAGGCGGTTTTGGCGGGCGACGCGTCGATTTATTTTAGGGGCTCGGGGGCATCCGCGGTAATTTGCGGGGTGACCCTGTGTTCGACACAGGACGCAGCTAGGCGGTTCCGTCGCGGTTTTTTGATCGCGAGTGCATAGGGCCGTGGCGTGATCGCCTAAGCACTTGACGCATCGGGGGCGCGCGTGACAGTTACGGGAAGAATGCCCGTATAATTGGCAGTTATGGTACTGGCTAGGTGTGCCTTTCTTGTGTGGGGTTTCGACTGCGATTCCGGAAAGGCTACAGACCGTTCGGATGTTGAATATTTGCTTACCCTCGGGGGTAGGCTGGAGGGCGACGAGAACCATATTATATGGCTCCCTTCCGCGGCCTGTATGCATGCGGTGTACGGAGTTAACCGCTAGGCCTTGTTCGAGAAGGTCGGCCTTAACGAGCTCGGTATCCAACTCTTTAGGGATGCCACGTATAACGGCACGGAGTTCGCGCTCCTCCTGGAGCGTATACGTGTGGAAACTTATACGCTCCTTACGGAGGTAAGAAGAGAGGGCCCTATGGTCGTCGGGTGTTCGAACCTTAATTTGAATGCCGTTCGCGAGGTTACGGGCATTCGTGAAATTGATATTTTTGGCCTTAAGGGCCAGGGAATATCGTTCCCAAGCTGCCTTCTCTTGAAGGATTACCGGGGGAGGGGTCTGGGTTTTATTTTGTGCCACCGGACGCGGCGACGGAGTGGCACGGGCTGGAGGCGCAACGGGAGTCTGAGGGCGGGGGCGCGACGCGTTCGCGGCTTTGCTAATTTTAGCGGCCGCGGGAGCTCGAGACTCCGCGGCACGCTTCTTACCCTTTTGCACCAGGGTGAATCCATCCGTCGATGAGGCGGGGGCGAGGTCGACCTCCATCTCCGAGTCAGAGTCGGAGGACGAGGAGGCGGGCGCAGGTGACCTACGAGTAGGTGTTTTGGAGGGTGCGACGAAGGCCGCGGATGATCGCGCTGCTGGAACGGTGACCACGGCGGACGACGCAGCAGTTTTACTCGCCAGTATAGGCGACGCGGGAACGGCAGGCACGACGGAGGCTGCGGTGCTCGATGCAGAAGCTTTGCACGCAGGTACAGGCGACGCAGGAGCAGCGAGCTCGGTGGAGTCCACGAGAGGGCTCGCGGTGTGATCGGCCTTGAAGGCCTGAAACTCGGAAGTGAGCTTTGGGTAGCGAAGTCGGAGAAATTCCGCAAATACAGCGTCCATGATGGCTACGTGCCCAGGTGGGGCTACCCTGGGTCTTAGAAAACACTCGCCTTGCGGCGAGGCCCCAATTTCTCGGACCTGAGCGGTTCTATTGAACACAGGTGGCGATGCGGCACGATTACTACAGGACAAAGAAAAAAAAACACAACAAAACGGAAATAACAAAAAGAAACAAAACAATTAAACACTTCCAGGAAGACAGTTTGTCGGCAGATGTACCACGAACACAGAAATAACAAAAGGAAACAAAAGAATTAAAAACTTCCAGAAAAAACACTTGGTCGGCAGATGTACCACGAACACAGGCCGCGCGAACAATGGCCGGGCTAACAAAAGCCGGGCGAACAAAGGCCGGGCAATCGAGTGGTCGATGAGCACGTCCGCACGTGACGGGTGCCTCTATCGGAATGACTTACCCAGGTTTGACTGTACTTGTTAAGGACCGATGACAATACAACATTAAAAAAAATTGAAAACAAAAATTGAAAAAATTGAAATTCGACTAAAAAATGAAAGAAAAGTAGTAGTTGAAAAAACCAAAAAAAATACGCTTTTATAGAAAATCCAACTGAAAAATAGAAAATAAATTTTAATATCGGGGTATCCAGACATCATATATTTGACACTTGGACCAGGGGGCCGTCCGTCTACGCAGGCTACTGAGATAATTCCGATTACTAATCATTTTGTTATTTCTGATTTAAATGCCAGTTTACCTCGCGACGGAGTTTTATTTCCCGCAGACGTGTCGGTAGGTAGAGATTGTGAATAGGGTCTAGCAATAAAGCGACTTGGAAAAATGAGTCCCGACACTCTTTACTACTTAGATGTGGAGCTACAAGTACGAATGAATGATGCATGATAGGGAATGATGTTTTCAACAAATTAAGCACTTTTGTATAGGTAATTTATTCAGTCATTTGGATGAGCTATTAAAACTAAGCAGCAGTTCAGATCTTAACCATGATCTCTTCTAAAGGCTTTCTATCTAAATCAGGTACAGTTGTGTCCTCATGTGGCCTTCCTACCGGCAGCAGGAGTTCCAGTCTCTCATTAGCTGGTCTCGAGAGGAGATCCCGGAGACGAGCGTTGGCATTTAGAGGTGTTGATGTAAGCGCCACTAGGCCGCAGTACTGAAAGGAGAATAATCGGAACGTGACTGTTGGTGGTATATTTTGTATTGAAGATTTTAGGAATTGTATAATTTATCGTAAGCCATTTGTGAGCATGTCAAGTACGTATTCCTTTAGAAAATGGTCTGTCTATATTTAAACACCGGTATAGTCACTTCGTTCTATATTAGTACATCGGGCGTATACATAAGGGACCACTTCAAAACCATCTTATCATCTTAAGTCAGAAAATTCTTTTGATTATTTTTTATTTCTGTTTGGTTATGATACATTAAATATATCCCGTCCCTATGCAATCTTGTGTAATCTTCGAGATTCTGTTACAAATTTCTTGTCATGGCTTTATTTTATCTCCATCTTAGATCTTTAGACGTGGCTATCAAGTTCGCATGGATGAGTCCCAGCGTTACGTTCCGGTTTGAACGGCAAAACAGTTATTGTGGTAATTGAGTCGGTCCATGGACTCCGGTAGTCACTTAATATTTGTAGAGGGCATAGGTTGTTTGACATGGAGGGCAAAAAATCTGCCCCTCGGGATCCAGGGTCGATTCCCGTCAAATTACAATATCCTTGTTATTTCCAAGACCGAGTATGTGACATATTGATTTCATTATAAACTTATCAATAAATTTGTGATATCCTAAAAACCACTGGGAGGGAAATATAAACGAAATTAATATAAATACGTGTCTCTGGGTACTCGGTGGGACCATGGTTATTGGTTATACCTGTATTATGTATCGTGTGTCCTATGGATGCTCTGAAGAATTGTTTAAGATAGTCCCATTGTCACACCACCCGCTGTTTGGTATGTTTGTGACCATTCACAGTGCGTTTTCAGAGATCACTAATGAAATGAGCTACCTCTTTCATGTTCTCTGGCCGCTATGATATGTCCTTTCTTCTCCAAATTGGAATATAGTACTAAGCGGTAGACAGAGGCTCAGCTGTGCTCTTGGCATTGCTGATGCTCATGAGCATTAATAACCATTCAATATTAGGTGGAAGTTGCAGTCGCATGCCTCTTTCAATTAACAATAGACATATACCTGAATGGCTGCTAGCAGAAATCCTGCTGCGATGGCCGTGCTGATCTCACTATAGTAATGCATCCGTTTCTTTCCATCTGATCTCCAGGAGTACGCCTGTCTGAACACCAGAACTAAAGCTGGTGCTTCAGATAGGTAAGGTTTGCTTGGCTTCGTGGCGAAAGGTTTGAGATCAGTCACCCATTGTCTGGACATCCTCTGGGTGTAGTTTAATTCCTCTTCTTGTTCTACAATCTCGCGGATTGCTTCCTTAATTTGTGGATCTTGGACCACTACAAAGGTCCAGGGTTCAGTATGAGCGCCTGATGGTGCAGTGCCTGAAAATCGAGATATTTTTGTGCAATACATTGCAATTGTATGTTGCCACAAATTGTGGGAGACGACACGGTTCCCTATTTCTGCCTCATTCCAACGATAAAATCTAGTTTGAAGGTGGGACGAATGATATCACTGGGCTAAGCGCGCTGTATTTTGTACCATATCGAATGAAAAGGCTATCACAGTTCAGTATGAAATAGCATGATAAACTCCAGACATAACACAGAAGGTCAATGCGCTAAGATTCGGTTAACATTTTAATGAAAGTATTTATATTTTATACGATACAGTTTTTAATTAATTGTTGTTGTGGGTTATTTTTTACCGGTAAGCGCAGCGTTGGGCGTCCCCTTGCCCGTTGGACCTTTGACTTGTGGCGATATGCTGGAAAAGATTGGATGCGGAAGGCCGAGGATCATTTATTGTGGCGGACTATGGGAGAGGCCTACATCCAGCAGTGGAGAGATACAGGCTGATGATATTATTTTTTGTTAGAAATTCTTATTATGAATGTAAAAATTGATTAATTTTAATTAAATTTATTCATCTATGAATTAAGTAAATTTAATCATTTCAAGTTTGGGCGCTATTTGAATAACGTTTATAACTTACACAATTTACAAATGACTGCTAGTACTAATTCAAATGCATTATTTTTTTTTGCATAGATGACTGAAAGTTTACATCGTGGATGCCACCGCCCTCCTTGAGACGTTCTTGTGAGGTCAAAGCTTTCAACTGTCTTAGACAAACCGCTAAGACCGTTGAAATAGATCTGAACCTCTCTTTATTGGACAGTTTAAAACGCCCTCCACATCGCCAGAGATAGAAAAAGATGGAGAAAGATCGTACGAGAGAAAGTGACGCAGAAGGGTGATTTAGCATTGAGGAATATGAGGAGGAGTACGAGACAAATAGCTGTGCCAGCCTTAAAATCGGAAGGCTAGACTGAAGAAATTCCAGATAAACTACCAGAAACTATCAAATGATAGTTGGTCTTGTGCGTTTGCCTTATTTTATTACCATTTTTAATTAAGGTCTATTGCGAACACGTAACGCAAAATATGAGCAAACTTTAATCTACTTTTTGATATGTATTGGTGCTTTCGAAAACCCAGAGATGGACCAGAAAAGTTTTAAAACTGAAAAAGTGAGTAAATTGAGCCACCTCTCCCCGTGTCGTTACAGTGACAAAAAGAAATCCACGAAAATCATAGGTTTGATATAATTAACAAAAATAAAATCATCATTCCATAAAATGTAAAAAACATTTGCTCCGACACAAAGTATTATTACGTATAATGTTACAAGGTTAAAACTATTATTAATGTTTAAAAATAATGTTTGTAATCGCATGTGTCTTTACAAAAGACTTTGAACTAATTTAAGGTTTTTGTTTTTGTTGCTTATAACAATGGTAAACGTAGAGCCCTTTTTTATTGCTTAGATGTGTGAACGAGCTCACAGCCCACCTGGTGTTATTTGGTTACTGGAGCCCATAGACATCTACATCTACCCACCTTGAGATATAAGTTCTAAGATCTCAGTATGGTTACAACGGCTGCCACACCCTTCAAACCGAAACGCGTTACTGCTTCACGGCAGAAATAGGCAGGGTGGTGGTACCTACCCGTGCGGACTGGGAGCTTTCTTAAAGCATGAATATTAAATATTGTACAGACTACAGCTACTAAAGAATGTGAAATTATTGCTTAAGTAATTTTACATAGTCGCATTGCAATCTCCTGTAATCACTTTAGAATAGATGAGTCGTGTCTTAATTTGCGCGTTTAAGGATTTGAATTCGTCGTGGCCTAAAGGATAAGACGTCCGGTGCATTCGAATCTAGCGATGCACCGATGTTCGAATCCCGCAGGCGGGTACCAATTTTTCTAATGAAATACGTACTTAACAATTGTTCACGATTGACTTCCACGGTGAAGGAATAACATCGTGTAATAAAAATCAAACCCGCAAAAATTATAATTTGCGTAATTACTGGTGGAAGGACCTCTTGTGAGTCCGCACGGGTAGGTACCACCGCCCCGCCTATTTCTGCCGTGAAACAGTAATGCGTTTCGGTTTGAAGGGTGGGGCAGCCGTTGTAAAACTATACTGAGACCTTAGAACTCAAGGTGGGTGGCGCATTTACGTTGTAGATGTCTATGGGCTCCAGTAACCACTTAATATCAGGTGGGCTGTGAGCTCGTCCACACATCTTAGCAATAAAAAAAAATAAAAAAAAGAGTTTTACAAACCAGCAGTCTTCACAATATTATCCAGGACTTCCTGAGGTATAGGCTCAGCGCTAAAACATCTGACCGTTCGCCTTTTGGCCATCAGCTCATAATATTCCCTGGACTTCTGAAGGATTTCTTCATCGGATTTCCTCGGAGGTCGATAAGGTATGTGCGGAGTGTCTTCCGGGATTGCTGGCAGAAGTAACTCTGGGTCGTCGTCTCCATCATCAGGGAATTCACGTTCTGAAGTTATAATAAATAAATAAATAAATAAATATATATAATGATATTGGGTACTCCAGAATAAATAAACAATAAAAGACTTAATTGCGTTTTCTGTTATGTGTATAATGAGAAAACAACATTTAAAGCCCTTAATTTAATAAAATTATTATTTTAAACAAACTGAACTTTCTTTATACTGAATGCCAAACTTCACTGAATGATATATAAGAAAAATCCTTTTATAAAACTAAAGAGTTTTAGACTACGAAGGTTTTTCTTTACATATATATTTACTAACGATCACGCCACGTTAACTGGTCCCGTGCTAAGTTCGTAAAGAACTTGTGTTACAGGTACCAGATAACAGATAATTGTTTTATTTATTCCTCTAATGCACTAACCGGGTACCTCTCAGTTCGGAGGGTATTAAATGGTTATCATAGGTCATACACGTCAGTACGTTCCGCTACCCATCTTGAAATATGAGGTTCAAGTACCAATTGGTTTGGGTAAACTCTGACCCTATAAACTGAATCGTAAAACTGTTTCGCTCCATAAATCATAGGATGATGACGGTTGCACCACCATACGCTCACAGTAAGTTTTACCATCAGTAATTAAACATGTAAAATGATGAGATTCTTCTTATGTTTCCACATGATCTTTGCTAGGCATACAGATTTGTTGAAACCCATCACTTTACCAACGGTATGCTGTAGGTTCTATGCCAGAAACATTATAAGTCTCGAAAGAAACTAAAAAGACGAACCGGGTTGTATGAAGCCCTAGAAAATTTTAATCTTGTGTGATCACTGGTGGTATGTGCGCTATGTCCCTACATAGAGGGGTACCTCTAGGTAGAGTGCAGTGGTAACTGTACTGATCTGTCACCGTTCATCAGTTATTTGGGTAGTCGATTGGTTATTAGAACAATAGTAAATTATTATGGTGCAATTAGGGCGGAAACAATTTAGACGACAGAAGGTAATGTGAAAGGGATAAATTTTTTTATTGCTTAGTAGGGTGGACGAGCTCACAGTCCACCTGGTGTTAAGTGGTTACTGGATCCCATAGACATCTACAACGTAAATCCGCCACCCACCTTGAGGTCTCAATTTTTACAGTACAACGGCTGTCCCGCCCTTCAAACCGAAACGCATTACTGCTACACGGCAGAAATAAGCAGGGTGGTGGTACCTACCCGTGCGTCTAAGCTCCTAAAACTATTGAGTCAGCCATACGCATTGAAATTTTCTTTATAGCCCAGTAACATATTGTGCCGCCTATAATTTTTCCGTCACTTCATTGTGTAGGAGTTCATAATATCTTCCAATTTTCATCAGTTATAGTAAACCTGATTTACAGAAAGACTGAAGGAAATTCTTATTACAGGTGCCACTTTTTTTTGTTTCTATAGAACCCTTAAATAATTAATATTATTATTAAGCATTTATTGTTAAGCAAAGCAAAATTTTCAATCTTACATTAACTGGGGCCATTAATTATGTTAGTTTACTGTTTTAATTAGTAATTTATAAATAATCTTTATCAGTGTAAGCCTGACGCAGTAAATTTGAGATGCGTAATTTTTTTATTTTTTTTTAGATACTCTTTTTTCTTATTGTTGATCTTGAATATTCCGTGCCTTATAAAGAAATAAATAGACTACCAAATCAATTACATAACGTTACGTTGGCACATAAATAGTTCATTACTAAAAAGAAACATAGCATGCATAATTTTATTGGTTATCTGTGGAAGCGTAATGGATTCTACACGATATCTGTTATGTTTGCTAACAGATATCACTAAATATTGATAAGAAATTTACTTCACATTCAAACACGGAAATCTGAATGTTAAAATAGATTTCCGTGTTTATTGAACAGACAGTGTGATCTGGGATTTCTTTGATTGTCGTTGTCGACAGATGAGCACACGGCCCACCTGATGGAAGCGGTTACTGTTGCTTATGGACATCTATAATGTCAGGAGTACAGCCAAATAGTTGTTTATCGAATGTAGTGTTCCCTCCAAACCGATTTTTCATATAAAATTCTAGAGGTGACAAATCAAAGTAGTGAGTTGTGAAAAAAAAGATTATCTTTCGAATTATTTATTTATTATCATTTGAATCCCAGGCGGATACCAATTTTACATTTACTCAACAAATGTTCACGATTGATTTCCACGGTGAAAGAATAACATCGTGTAATAAAAATGAAACCCGCAAAATTATAATTTGCGTAATTACTGGTGGTAGGACCTCTTGTGAGTCCGCACGGGTAGGTACCACCACCCTGCCTATTTCTGCCGTGAAGCAGGTGTTTCGGTTTGAAGGGTGGGGCAGCCGTTGTAACTAACTTGAGACCTTAGAACTTATATCTCAAGGTGGGTGGCGCAAAAAAAAAAAAGGTGGGTGGCGCATTTACGTGTGGATGTCTATGAGCTCCAGTAACCACTTAACACCAGAAGGGTTGTGAGCTCGTCCACCCATCTAAGCAATAAAAAAAAAAGATATAAACAATTTGAATACGAATCTGTAGTTTTGGGCTTTTTCCCTTCTCTTGCCTTAGGGTAGGTGACCAACACGTATTTACAGAAAAAATTCTCGAATTGAGATTTTTTGCGTTAAAAACGTCTCGTCGTGTTTAGCATTGGACCAAAACTATTTTATACTTGATAGAGCGTTAGGGTCGCAATATCTGCCAGCTCACAAGATTATACCTATAAGATTGGACAGTGAATATACGAGTATCTATCATATCTTTATTTTCAGAACAGATTTACCCAAATATTGTTTAATAGGCTGCGAACCGTGAACTAAGAAAGAAAAGTAATATTTTTCACGCCTAAGGAACATGCAAATATTTTACGATTTTCATATCACAAACTTTTCTGTCTAGTGGCTAGTGGTCGCCCAGCGGTCGAAATACGATCATAATTAATTTAAATTATAAGTTTGAGCATTATTATGGACATTACGGTTCTATTGTCAAGGACTATACTTCTATAATCACAGATTTCGTCAAGGCTACACTATAGACAAACAGTATTAATATATTCTTAATTAGACCACAGACTTTAACATTAAACAAAACAGTATAAATGCGTATGTGTGTCAAATACATGGTAGTATGTGTAATGTTTTTTTTATTGATTTAAAGTATTTTTATGCATAGGTAATTAAAAAAAATAGCATTCTGAACTCCTCCAAGTATAGGAAATTTCATACTCCTCCGTCCGCGCAATTTTCGTAAAAAGGTGTACAAAGTTACAAGTATTAATATATTTTCACTGGTGGTAGGACCTCTTGGGAGTCCGCACGGGTAGGTACCACCACCCCGTCTATTTCCGTCGTGAAGCAGTAATGCGTTTCGGTTCGAAGGGTGGGGTAGCCGTTGTAGCTATACTGAGACCTTAGAACTTATATCTCGAGGTGGGTGGCGCATTTACGTTGTAGATGTCTATGGGCTCCAGTAACCACTTAACACCAGGTGTACCACATACTTTGATGGCTAGAGATAAATCCTATTAGAACAATTATTATAATTATATCGCACATATCTAAGATGACTGTTTGAGAATTTTAAAACAGTAAAAAAAAATACATGCAGTTTTCAAGGGACGCGGGTGAAGTCGCAGGAATGGCTTGTAGCCTAATAATTAGTTACAAGAACCTTGTTTGTTATCGGAAGTGCTTTGAAACGAGTCAGTTTGAGAAACGACCTCAATTTATATGATAAAAAAATATAGCACACGCTCAAAGCAGATATGTTATTGAATCATACAAATTGAAGGATATAATAATACATATTTTAACAAAATAAAATAAATTAAAAAATCTATATATAGTAGAAGTCAATTAAATCTATATATTAATACGTGAAGCAAAAACTTTGTATCCCTTTTTACGAAAATTGCGCGGACGGAGGGGTGTGAAATTTTCCACACTTATAGAGAATATAGAGAAGAAGTGCAAAATGCTAATATTTTTTTAAAATAATGCATAAAAGATACATTAAATCAATAAAGAAAACATTACACACACTACATACCATATATTTGACGCACACACGGATGTATACTATTTATTGTCAAACTTTTGTTCTTGACGTCTGTTGTCAAATTGAGATTAAATATTGTTTGTCTTTGTTAATATTTTTTATAGTGTAGTCTTGGCGAAATTTGTGATTATAGAAGTATAAAATACAATCATAATAGTGTACAAACTTACAATTCCAATTAATTATATTCGAATTTCGACTACTGCGGGACCACTAGTATACATTAATAAGTCAAATACGGTAGTATTAGTATTTAGTCAGATCTTGACTAAATTTGAGTTCACATGAGGAGCTGCAGCTTACAATTAAAAAAATAAACATTAAAACGGTTTACCTACAATTTGTTTCCGAGGTAACACACACACAAAAAAAAACAATTGTATTGACACAGTTCTTACGAGGGCAATGAATTATTTAGAAATACTCTTTTAAATATGTAGTTTATTTATTCAAATTTAGTAATAGTAAGTATTTTAAATAGTTTATTTCGATCAATGGCAGTATAGTTTTTGTCAAAATGCTTTTGATTGAAGTTTACATTCCAAAAAAATCACAAAAATACGTGCTCAACGAAGGAGCTCAAAACAGTGAATCTAACCGCTTTTTATCAACTACTCAACTTTGGATTTAAAAAAAGTTTTTCGTTCGTATATCCTGAGTATATCGTAGCTATAGCTTTTGGGGATGTATTAAATATAGCAGGATAACACGCGAGTCCAAACTTGTAGTTTCTTTTTATTTATTGCTTAGAGCTCACCGCCCACCTGGTGTTAAGTGGTTACAGGAGCTACAACGTAAATGAGCCACCCACCTTGAGATAAGTTCTAAGGTCTCAGTGTAGTTACAACGGCTGCCCCATCCTTCAAACCGAAACGCATTACTGCTTCACGGCAGAAATAGGCAGGGTGGTGGTACCTACCCGTGCGGACTCACAAGAGGTCCTACTACCAGTGAAAGTTAGTAAGCCATGCTTTGTTTTTGGTCGTGAAGTACCTCTTTGTTCTGTTGCAAATTTCCAACATTTTAGGAGCGAATTTCAAATGATTTCGACGCTGAATACCTTTGGAAATGTCGACTCGAAGAACCCCAATGCTTTCGGAAGGCTACAGGGAAACTTCTTGGATTTTTAGTAGGAATATATTTAAAAAAAATTTTTTATTGCTTATATGGGTGGACGAGCTCACAGCCTATCTGGTATTAAGTGGTTACAGGAGCCCATAGACATCTACAACGTAAATGCGCCACCCACCTTGAGATAAGTTCTAAGGTCTCAAGTATAGTTACAACGGCTGCCTCACCCTTCAAACCGAAACGCATTACTGCTTCACGGCAGAAATAGGCAGGGTGGTGGTACCCAACCGCGCGGACTGACAAGAGGTCCTACCACCAGTAATAGACGAAAAAGAGTTAAAGGTCGAAAGAGTTAAATGACTGTGAAATATGGACAGGCGGGACAGGCACAAATTACAATTATTACGACTTAATTTACTATTTGATCGGATAAATATAAATATAATTCAATATTATCGTTCAAAGTTCATGGTTTTTGTAGTGGTTTTTAATTGTAATTTGAACACGAAAAAAATATTGACGTAAGTACACTTAATACTCACACTTGTGGTTTCGCTCGTTTATCCTTATTATATATTGTCTGTATGTGTATATATTTAAACATATTTAAAGTATTTTTAACAGTATCTGGTAACACAGGGAACCCTAAATTGAGGCTGGGTGACGTGCGTGATGTGTTTCCAGTTATTAATGTTATTATTATAATATTTATTTATTTATAGCTTTGACAGTGTAAAGACGGACTTATTGCGATAGGCGTTTTCTGACAGTCTACCTTAGGGGAGTGCAGAGATGAACCTTGGTAGGTGTAGTGTTATAGTGATATTACTTAAACATATTTATGTACCTAATATACATAATATTTATAGATACATATACTCATACTTAAATAAATACATGTACATAGCATATATAATACATATACATAACATATATATACATAACATATATATAGTATTATCGTACATATTAATTTAAAATTATTTTTTCTATTTTATTTATCCAGCATGCAATATTGAACCATAAAGCTAAAGTTAAAGGGACACATTCTTTGTCATATTATGTTCATTGACGCAATAAGTGACAAAATTAATGAAAATTAGCCTCGTGAAAATTAGCGTCAAGACAAACACTCAATCAAACAAAATAAATTGTATATAATTTTATCGAAATGTGACTTATCCTTAGTATGTGTAGTTTCCAACCTCCAACTTGCCTTGCAAGTACGTATCTTTTAACTTTTATTTTTAGAATACACAGTGCGTTGACTGACCGCCAGACAGCAAGCCATGCGTCCTTTATATTTAATTCTAAATGGTAGACAGAAAATTAGTTGTATAAATTAATAAATATGTCGTGTCGATTTGCGGTTAATAAACTAATTTCGAAATTTGTATTTAAAAAAAAAAGAATATACATAGAATTAAATAAAAAATGATTTTCAAAATTCTGAATTTAATCATGTTACTTAGTTATTGTTTCATTAATAACAATTATTGGTTATTACTTACTTTCCTTATTATAGAATAACCGTTTATTTGAATGTTCCTTGGCTTTATCATGTGCGTATTATAAAAACCAATGCATTAATATAGTATTCAGGGCAACATTCATTAAAAAAAAACATTGAAAAAGAAACTAACCTTTTTTCTGTGGGCCGGTTCGCGCCAATTTTTCTTTCTTTATTTCAACATTCCTGTAATGAATATCCAATCTGTTCTTGTGGAATATTGTGAAGCCGATAAAACAAACTATTAATGCTGTGTACACGATAAAACAGTTCTTCTCCAATGTCCAAACAACTAGCGATATAATATTCATTTTTAAAAATTACTCAATACGTTTACTCAGGGCTGAGTTCTTCAGCCGACTGTTGTATACATAATGTAGATAATAATACGCTTTACTGTATAATGTTAGATTTTAGTGCGCCTTCCTGCGTACAATCTATACAGCCGACAAAATTTTGTTGTCAGTAATTAGTAATAAATTTGAATTAAAAATAGTTTAAGAAAAAAAAATTATTTGTAAAAAAGCGTGGGGTGTTATTCAGGATATTATCAGGATAACCCTTCTACTCATATCTGTTCATAAAATATAACGACTGATGCATGGTCTCCACGCTTTTTTTACAATAAAATTATTTTTTCTTACACTTTTTAATTCAAATTTATTTTCTATTTTTTTGTTGAATTTTCTATATAAGCGTATTTTCGATGCCTCCAATGAACACTACTCTAACTACAAATTCGTAGGTTTACAGGAGGAGAGTTTAAACGAAAAAAGTTGATAAATATATCTGCAATAATAAAGATTTAATGGTTTTTTCTTGTGTAACTAGTTGATTTACTCTTGCTTCGAACCCCATTAATAATGAATTTGTAATACTTTTAAAATAGTGAAGCGATTTGCGGGAAAAACGAAAATTTCAAAATTTTGAGTTAGAGTAGTGTTCATCGGAGGCATCGTTTTGTAAGTTTTTTAAACTATTATTTATTTTTCATTTTTTAGTTGAATTTTAATTTTTTCATTTTCTTTTTAAATGTTGAATTGTCATCGGTCCTTAATAAGTACACCAAATTTCAAGTTAATCCGACGTTTTGAAGGGGGTCAAAATCATGTTCAAAGATTCCGTTCCATACTAACATACATACGTCTGAAGCTAATAAAAGCGTATTAAAAATAAACGTGTTGCATTGTTGGAAATAGACATTATTATCTTACGTTTTAATTAGAATTCCAAATTTAAAAGTTCCCGCCACGAATTTTGTTTACAAAATAATAATATGACCTCGTTCAGTTAAATACAAAACAGGTATTAGTAAACGTATGAACTATTTAAATAGATCAAAAATTAGGCTACATTGTTTAATATATTTGTAATTTTTTTAATATTTTTATTGCTTAGATGGTTGGACGAGCTCACGGCCCACCTGATGTTAAGTGGTTACGAGAGCCTATAGACATTTACAACGTAAATTCCGACACCCACCTTGTGACATGAGTTGTAAGGTCTCAGTTTAAACAGTACAACGGCTGCCCCGCCCTTCAAATCGAAACGCAATACTGCTTCTCGGTAGGAATAGGCGGGGTGGTGGTACCTAACCGTACGGGCTCACAAGACGTCCTCCCACCAGTAATTACGCAAATTATAATTTTGCGGGTTTTATTTTTATTACACGATGTTATTCCTTCATCGTGGAAGTCAATCGTGAACATTTGTCAAGTACGTATTTCATTGGAAAAATTGGTACCCGCCGGTGGGATTCGAACACCAGTGCATCGCTGCATACGAATGCACCGGACGTCTTGTCCTTTAGGCCACGATGACTTCAAAGGATTTTAAAGTCGCTCTTCAATATTTCAACTTGACCCTATAACGCTGTTCAGTGCCAAAATGATAGACATGCTTGCATATTGTAAGGTACACAATAAAAACACTAACATCCCGAGATACTCTAGTTCTTTTCAAATCTGTGGCTGTTTTTTAAAAGCGCTATAATGTCGAAAATTATATTCAGTTGAGAGATAGTGTATATAACATAATTCGACGTCGGAAATAATATAATGACCATAAAATATTCGAGGTTAAATTGTAAAAGTTATTTTAATTATAGTACCGTATGAGCAATGTTGCAATTTATGTTTTCTTGCTTCTTTTCTTGCTTGCTTTTATAGAAAATGTATCTATATTTGTGATTTCATGTCTAATGGTACGTTCATATTTTAATCGTCATAGATTTAGATTGGTTTGGTGGATCCAAGGTAGAAAAGATTCGAAGAAAGAGAAGAGAAATTAGAAATGTTTAACATTAAATTATAACAAATCAGAGCGAATGAGGCCAGTGCTAAGATACAAAACGGAAACATTGAGAATTGTTTGAGTAAAAACAGTTTATCTTATATTGAAATTCTCGAGGCGATGACTACAGTGTATATAAATATAAAAAAAACAATATTGCTTGTGTTTGCACCTGAATCGTAAACACGTGTCGGACGGAATAAGAAAATATTTTAATAGAACACAAAATTCGTGCTGTTAGTTTGCTCAACATTATTTCAACTTAATTTTTATAAGGCAAAAGATTACGAACAAATCAAACTCGTTTGTATCAATCAATTTTGAAGTCGTCGTGGTCTAAAGGATAAGACACCCGGTACATTTGTATTGATCGATGCGACCGTGTCGGTCGTGTTCGAATCCCGCAGGCAACTACCAAATTTTTTTATTAAATATGTACCTACTTAACAAATGTTCACGAAAGATTTCCGCGGTGTAACAATAGCATCGTCATCATTTGCACAATTACTAGTGGTATGGTATCTTGTGAGTCCATACTCCAGTCCATAATAGTGCAAGCTAGTTGGGGAAGTAATATCATCTAAATCAGTGCTTTTCAGCCTTTTTTCGCTTAATAATTCTTATCATTTATCAGTACCACTCCGCATCAGTTTCAAGGAACAGGATTCTTGGACTGTTTTTGTTATTGCCCTCGTAGGCAGACGATCACACGGCTCACCTGATGACGTCAGCTGTGCCAGAAGCAAGGCCAAGTCGCAGCCTACCGTGAAGTACTCTTCACAAGCCTCGTTCAAAGAAGGACAAGGTAAATCCCTCCCGACACTGCTGCTAGTATCTCGTCACCAATTGGGCGCGGTAGCTCCATTCCCGCCATTAAAATCTTTAGCCAGCCCATACCGTGGGCTTCGAAGGCTAGTTAGGCGTCTCCCTCGACAGGGGATGACATTCGGGCCCCACATGAAGTCAGTACGCGACCGAACCACGTTCCTACTCGGTCGACTCTACCCCATGATCTGCAAGTAAATTGTCCCTTCGTAACAAGGTGACACTATACAAAACTTGCATACGTTCCGTCATGACTTATGCAAGTGTAGTGTTCGCTCACGCGGCCCGTTCGCACATTATCTCTCTCCAGGTCATTCAATCCCGCTTCTGCAGGATAGCCGTCGGAGCTCCGTGGTATGTGAGGAATGTAGATCTACACGAGGACCTAAATTTAGTACCGGTGCGTAAGTATCTTAAGGAAGCGTCAGAACGCTACTTTTAAAAACCAGCGCGACACGATAACTCTCTTGTCGTGGCCTCCGCTAATTACTTATGCGACTGAGATGGGGCAACGTAAAGCCGCCGTCGCTCGATGTCTTGTTGGATCCTCCGGATTCACTCTCGGTGCTTTTAGGCCTCTCAAGCATCGGTCACCGTCCTCGTCGAGCTCGTCGATTACGACGAAAGACGAGCGAACTAACCCATAGACACAGCCCGCTGAGTTTCTTGCCAGATCTTCTCAGTGGGTCGCGATTCCGATCCGCTGGTAGATTCTTCGAAACACTGCTCTTGCTAGGTGACAGCAAATTCTCTCAAGTTGGGCCCGTGAGCTCATCTACCCCTCCGGGCGTAGCTGGAATAGCCTTTTAGGCTACCAGTGAATAGGTAGGGAGAAAAAAAGACAATCTAAATAGTGTCTATCAATTTCGACTAGCAAATTTTCCTTTATCACTTTTGCCTAGTTTCGGAAAAAAAAACTAAAATTGCGTCTAGTCTAGTTTAATGACCTAAATACGGGGTTATAGGTTAGGCGGGAATGTAAATGCGAGCGTGGGCCATAGATAATAATACATTTAGACGTGGGTCGAGCTATTTAATTTAAATACGTGCTGATTAGGAATCCAGCGAGTCGGTCAACGGCCTTATGTTCACATTTTATTTAGGTAAAGCTGTAACACACGATAAAATGATACGTTTCTAAAATGAAAACAGTGTGCATAGTTCGAGTTTTTTAACGTTCTCGATAGCGTAAAAGTTAACTCAAACTTGTATGCAGTTGGAACAGCGCCCCTAGCGGCAAACGTAGGCAAACGTTCCAACTCCATACAAATATTATATTATTATCATATCTTATATCTTATCTTATCTTATACCTTTAAACGAGCAATTCTTGTATATATATAATCTAAATCTCGGAAACCGCTCCAACGATTTTCATAAAATTTAGTATACAGGGGATTTCGGGGGCGATAAATCGATCTAGCTACGATTTATTTTCAGAAAATGTTGTTTTATTCGTGTTTTCATAATCAACTCTTCCCGACATCTATTGGCGAATAATAATACTATTTTTCTTAATTGAGTGCAACTAACCGTCATCATCTAGTCCTAGTTAACTTTTGCGCTATCGAGCACGTAAAAAAACTCGCCCTAAGCCCACAGAGCACTACCTACGGAATGTTGGTGTTTGAGGTTTGAACGAAGGCTTCACCAGTTGGCAGCGGCATGTCCTTGGCATTGTTGATAAGCGACATTGACCACTCACTATAAGGTGGACCATTTGCATGTTGTTGTAGTTATAGGGTACCCCGCTGGTACATAGGGCCCTCACAAGTTGTCTCCACTTTACCCTGTCTTGCGCTTGCTCCTTGACATCACTCCAGGTCACGTTGGCAGTCCTCATCTCACTCTCTACGGTGCGTCGCCAAGTGTGTACAGGGCGACCAGGTCTTCTCCTGCCAAGCGGTTGCCACTCAAACGCGATTGATGCCGCGTTGACTCCGCTGCGCCGTAGAGTGTGTCCTATCCAACGCCATTTCCGATGAGCAATGTCTTGCGCGATGGGATTTTGGTCACATTTAGTCCAAAGGTCTTTATTAGAGATAGTGACTGGCCAGAATATGCGGAATATCGACCTCAAGCACTTATTTACAAATACCTGCAGTCGGT
Source organism: Bombyx mandarina (assembly GCF_030267445.1). NCBI lineage: Eukaryota > Metazoa > Arthropoda > Insecta > Lepidoptera > Bombycidae > Bombyx > Bombyx mandarina. The sequence goes on from NC_143213.1 coordinate 1,097,937, forward strand.
TCGTGAGTGTCTTGGTCACTCTCCAGGTCTCACATCCGAACAGGAGAACACTGACAATGGAGTCGAACAGGGTCAGCTTGATCCGACGAGTCATGACACTTGACTCCCAAACTGGTTTCAACTGCGCGAAAGCACCCCTGGCTTTCCTAATTCGTATCTCTATATCTTCGTCCGAACCACCCTGATTTGATATGGAACTCCCCAGATATGTAAACTTCTGTGCTGACTTCAATGCATGTTATCGAAGGCAAACATGTTTACTGGTGGTAGGACCTCTTGTGAGTCCGCGCGGGTAGGTACCACCACCCTGCCTATTTCTGCCGTGAAACAGTAATGCGTTTCGGTTTGAAGGGTGAGGCAGCCGTTGTAACTATACTGAGATCTTAGAACTTATATCTCAAGGTGGGTGGCGCATTTACGTTGTAGATGTCCATGGGCTCCAAGTAACCACTTATCACCAGGTGGGCTGTGAGCTCATTCACCCATCTAAGCAATAAATAAAAATTGTTGCTTGCTCCGGGAGTTTCAATATTGCAATAATTGTTACGTTATAATACCTCTTGTAATCGTATGTCGTATCGCTCTTGTCAGAGCGGTCGTGGGCGTCATCCAGCATCATTGGTGTGGGCAGATGTTATGCGCCTCACGAGCAATCACCACTCCTGTCGGTTTGTGGTGAGCCTGGTACACTCATGCAAACTGCCGCCAACTGCCGACTTGGTCTGGTCAGTCCATCGCATGGTGACCTCTTGTAAAAATGAATATTAAAAAAAATCTAATATAAAAAAAAAAGACATGCCCGCTGAGTTTCTTGCCAGTTCTTCTGATAGACGGAGGCTAGTTTTTGTGAATTGGCGGTAGTTCTTTTTGACGTTCAACAAGTATGTACTTTCAAATATATTGAATAAAAAAAAAATTGATTTGATTTGATTTGGAAACAGGACATGAACAAACAGACAAAGTCAAAAATATTCATTTTATCACATTTAAGACAGACAATTCATTTATTGCATGTGTTTATATAATTTAACGTAAAATAATTTAACATGCAAATGTGAACCTTTTGAAAAACTGACTAGGTACCTACCTATATTAAATTTTAAAAGCATTATCTTCTAAAGTTATTTTTGAATAAAAAATTGTGACTTATTTCAGTATTGTCAGTAAAAAGTTTTGTAAATTTTTAGTAGCGCCATCTGTGATTACAGTGATGAACGACTACAGATTTTTAAAAGTTAGAATGGTCTTTCAATTCTCAAACGTATTAGTATTCTTATCACGTGCTAGATGGCAGCACTACGAGACAAATATGTATTCTGTTTTTCTACTCAGTTTTATCGTGTTAGGCAATATTTTGCAGTTTTCCTCAAAACAAACGAAGATGCATCATAAATCTATTATTATCTAAGAATATCAGTGGTCCAAAGTGCAAGAGAGACATTTTTAATACATAAAAGAAACACGGATTTCGGAAGATTATATTTACAAACTTTTATCGTTCTAGATTGATTGGTGGTAGGGCGTAATACCGAGCGGGTAGGAGCCATTGTCACGCCCATTTCTGCCGCTAAGCAGTCTTACAGCTATTATATAATATAATTGAGGCTTCGATTCAATTCTCTAGAGTGTAGCGGCATTTACGTTGTGATGTTTATCGGCAACCACTTAACATCAAGTGGACCGGGAGGTCGTTCATCTATCTATCCAATAGAAATAAGGTTGCGGTTGTGGGAACTGGTGGTTATTATTAGCAATATGGATGCCGCCGCCCGCTTTGAAGCATTGACCTCATCGTACATTGGTTAGTTGTTACAGCTCTCACATCCTCTCTATTCTAGAGTAGACATATGAGGATTCAGTATCAGTTTTATCAGGCTGCCATCCGTTGGTTCAGAGCGTGTTTCATGTAGGAATTTATCGCTTGATACCATTTTCACTAGAACAATTCGCGAAGCAGCTGCCCTTGAGCTGGTTCTTTCTTAGGCGCTGGAGCAGCTGTTAGTAAATCCCACTTCTGGGTGAGTCTTAGCTCGTCCGCATGTCCTGGTGAAAGTGGAAAGGCCACCTGGTCACCAGTAATCCTTCCTTTTTCACAGGGTAGGTACCACCACCCTGCCTCTTTCTGCCATGAAGCAGTAATGCGTTTCGGTTCGAAGGGTGGGGGGCAGCCGTTGCAACTAAACTTGAGACCTTAGAACTTATATATCTCAAGGTGGGTGGCGCATTTACGTCGTAGATGTCTATGGGCTCCAGTAACCAGTTAACACTAGGTGGGCTGTAAACTCGTCCATCCATCTAAGCAATAAAAAAAAGAACTATTACGATTCAGAAAGGACAAGAAAAAGAACTATCAAAAGAGGCACTCTTTGGGAATGTAGCCTTCTTGAGCGGATCTATATTTAGTTGGCTACAATTATAATCGTATTAAATATTACGGACAAGGCTTAAGTTGACATCTCAAGAGTTCGAAACCTTAAAAAAAAGGTTTATTTATTTATGTAACGGAAATTTAATTAAAAGTTACGTAAGTTGATCACGAATTGCTGCATTCCGTGCTACAGTTTTTATTTATTTATATTTATTGCCTTTGTAGGCAGACGACAAACTTAAGCATTTCATTCAGACGTACGTCTTAAATCCGTAATTGGAAAAAAAATATTTTCAGTAAAATACGTACCAGCTACCATTTATAAAAAACTAAATATATACATACGTATGTATAAAACTTTTCTAGTTCCATTATGTTCATCGAACTTTTTGCACGAATTTAGCAACAACAAAAAAAACTTGTCTAAAACTGAAGAATCTCTTTTTGTAGAATGAATATAATAACATAATATTATACATGATAATTCATAATATCAAAAAATTCACACAAAAAAAGCATAAATACCACTTGTTGGTATAAACTTTGAGATAGGAATATATAACTCTATTATTAATTTTAGAGGTAATTTGAATATAGATAAGTTCTAATATTTTTTACGCGATTTATTCATAAATTTGCATATTCGACCTGTTACTGTTCTCCGGTACAAAAATATACATCTAATAATATGTAATAATTATGTCACTTAGTAATGAATAACTATGTATATTGTAGAAATTTCTTTTTTTAAACGTAATGAAAATAACATACCAATATATAGGTAAATACAGTAATGTTACGCCGGTAAGAGTAACACCATCTATCGCCGAATAGTCGGACGAATATCGAAGGACCTAGTAGCATCAAGAACGCCCGAGAAGTACAACGCCATCTATTGTCAGATAGCGGAAACACATAGTATTCAACTTGTGTGGAATATTCTCGATAATTCTAGGAATGTCGTATCGACTATAAAAGCGTTGCAGAGATGGCACGCAGTCAGAAGAGATGAAGAAGAAGAAGAAAGAAGAAGAGAAGAGAGAAGAAGGAGACGAAGAAAGAAGTCGATCTCACCCATTATCTTCAAGCCTGCCTGATACTCCATCCAGCAGCGCATCACCCTTGCCTCATTAGGCAGGGAGCCACATGTCCGGGCAGAGGGGTTTCCACGAGGCCCGCTCCGCGCCCCCGCAAGGGGACGCGACGACCCCACGACACGCAGTCAGTCAGTAATCGGAACTACTCGAAGCGAAACAGCGAACGGATCACCTGCAGCGAAGCGGACGAAGCGAATTAAGAATTTCAAAGTGTTTGTGAAGTGTTTTAAGTGTTCCAAGTGATAAATACAGTTTCAATTTATACTTCGGTAGAATTTTATTTATCTCGAGCCCCAGCGCGTAACAGTAATATTATGAGAACAAAATTAATTATATAGTCACTCTCATTAAATCGAGGGGTATTTAGAAAGGCTAAGCTTAAGTTTGGGTTAAGCGACCTTTTTGCAGCTTTACAGGAGGGCCATTTAAAACTTAAATCTTAGAAAAAATATCATGACAAAAAAACATCTTTGAATGGGGTAAACATAATTGAATTTCATTTAAAAACATCCGATTGTTGATACTAATCCCAAATAAAACCTTTAATTAAAAATAAATGTCGCGTATTTAGCGAAATGTCGCGTATTTAGCGAAATGTCGCTTAAACCAAATAGCCTTTCACCCCTCAACATGTATACTTTACAAAGCATAGGATAGATAGAGCTTCCTAAACTTTTTTCAACGGAAAATAGTTTATATGTAATAAATTTTTAGAAAATACAAATCCTAACTATTACGAGTATTAGGTTTTTTTTTCTATTGCTTCGATGGGTGGACGAGCTCACAGCCCACCTGGTGTTAAGTGGTTACTGGAGCCCATAGACATTCACAACATAAATGCGCCACCCATCATGAGATAAAGTTCTAAGGTCTCAAGTATAGTTACAACGGCTACCCCACCCTTCAAACCGAAACGCATTACTGCTTCACGGTAGAAATAGGCAGGGTGGTGGTACCCACCCGCGTGGACTCACAAGAGGTCCTACCACCAGTAAAAATACTTAAATCATAATAGCTTCATATCTGTGAATCCCATTTAAAAAAAATTATGCACAAAAGGTTTTCACCAACATTTGACATTACAGAAAAATACGAAAATAATAAATAAAAAAATTACTTCGTCGTTAGATATCACAACATGTTTGCTGCTTTTTTTTTCTATCTGTGCTCACGGGGCTCTATTCTGAGGACATGTGCTGTCACACACCTTGAGACATGAAGTCTAACTCCCGTATCTTTAGTCGTTCACACGAACTTAACTCGACTCGACTCAACCTCCAACGCGCGTTTTGGTATGATTGGCCGTAAAAATAAATTCCACTCAAACGTCCCTGGAAAATTTTCCTCATCGGAGTGGAGTATATGAATTGTCACTGTTCAATGCTTCTAGTATCAAACAGAAAGTGGCAGCTTGACTTTGACATTAAGCAATGGCCGTAGACCGATAGGTTTGATGCTAGCTTGATGAAATTTTCCTCAAACTGATGACGGCGTGGTGACGCAATACCATAGCTCTACCTCACTAGAGTTGAGGAATAATGTAATGGTCGAGTAAAAAATTCCAAACTCGAGTAAGTTTGGGAGGAATGCTCGAGCGGCATCGGATGAGTTAAGGGTGGAGGAATATTTGACGAAACGTCTAAAGATACGGGCATTGTATAGTTTAAAGTTAGTCCCACTCTTCAAATCGGAAAGCATTTCTTTGCGGCAGAAACAGCCAGAGTGGGCGTTGAAATAGTTGAGTCTTAAGTACGTTTTTAATTTAAAAAAAATTGTAACTTGCATCGCTCGGTACGGGTGCAAAGCTCTAATTTTTTGGGTCACAATTACACCAAAATTACATTCATCACAAAAAAATCACACCTCAAATTTAAAAGAAAAAACACAAGCCAAGACAAATTAAAAATGTTTATTTTTTTTCACTACTGTGTTAGCATTGAGATAATAATTAAGAAGTTAACTGAACAGGAAATATTTTATTAATACACACAAATATTTAGCAGTCGTTGTTTGTGGAAATCGTGTTGTGTGTAGAGCTAAGAAGTATATTTCAAAATTGAATAGCTTTTTGTAACATATTTATTGTAGTACCTGATCATATATTATACCTGATGTGTATATTTATACATAAGAATCGATACATGGATCATAATTAATATAATCAAAAGCAAATACTAGACACATAGGTAATATATAAGTCGTCGTGGCCTAAGCGATAAGACATCCGGTGCATTCGTGTTGAAGCGATGCACCGGTGTTCGAATCTCAGACGGGTACAAATTTTTCTAATGAAATACGTACTTAACAAATGTTCACGATTGACTTCCACGGTGAAGGAATAACATCGTGTAATAAAAATGAAACCCGCAAAATTGTAATTTGCGTAATTACTGGTGGTAGGATCTCTTGTAAGTCCGCGCGGATAGGTACCACCACCCTGCCTATTTCTGTCGTGAACCAGTAATGCGTTTCGGTTTGAAGGGTGGGGCAACCATTGTAACTATACTGAGATCCTTGGAACTTATATCTCAAGGTGGGTGGCGCATTTGCGTTGTGGATGTCTAGCAGTAACCACTTGACACCAGGTGAGCTGAGAGCTCGTCCACCCATCTAAGCAATAAAAAAAAAGTGTACTTTCAGTATTTCAATAGATGTTCACCTTTCTTTAATATATTATAGTATATATATTATTATATAGTATCTTTTCCTTTGTATATTTAATAAAAATCGCACTTTAATAGTTTTTTTTTTTAATAAAGTTTTAAATAAATTGAAAGTAGCGGAAACAATACCTTACTTGGAAAAATCTCGCGGCATTTTTAATTTGTTTCATTGATGATCTGACTATTTATTCAATAATATTACTCCACATTGACACATAAAATGCGACTGTACCATGTTTATATAAAATGCAAAAATAAACAATTGTCCAAATATCCATATATGTTTAAAATTAGTTTCACAAATATATCTTAATCTACAGAATCTTCCTATGATAAAATATCAAAACAATTATAATCTTTTTACTGTAATCCCACAATGTAATAAAATTATGTGGTACATTGAGTCCTTCACTGAAAATTATAATTATTTTGCTACGCTGCACCCACACTGCCTAATAGGCAAATAACATGATTTATTAAAGAAACAATTGTGGATCTCAAAAATGGTTATTTAAGATTCTTTAGTAAATGATTACAGAATTAAAATCTAGAAATCAATACAGTATTTTTTTCTTGTTTTTGTGATTCGAGGAAGATTAAAATTAGACATTTTTAATGACTGCTACGAGTATTCAAAACTGACGTAATGAATCAATTACATAAATTAGCAAAAATAGCTTTTGGGATGTCAATTATATAAAAACGATCGCTTCTTTTTTTTAGTCACGCGCATAGGATTGTGTGCATTATCATACTGGACATAGTATTAGTAAAATGTTTGTGTACCGGGCTATTAATAGGTGCAATGAGACCTCCTCTGTTTGTGACAGAAAAAGATCTGGCCGTCCACGTAGTGTTCGTACGAAAAAGGTGGTCAAAGCAGTAAGGGAAAGAATTCGAAGAAATCCTGTCCGAAAGCAAAAGATTTTATCTCGGGAGATGAAGATAGCACCTAGAACCATGTCGCGTATTTTAAAATATGACTTAGTACTTGCAGCCTATAGGAGACGTACTGGTCATTTCTTAACTGATAATTTAAAAGAGAATAGGGTGGTAAAATCGAAACAACTGCTGAAGTGGTACGCAAAGAGAGGTCATAGAAAAATTTTGTTTACGGATGAGAAATTTTTTACAATTGAGCAACCTTTTAACAAACAAAATGACCGTATTTATGCTCAAAGCTCTAAGGAAGCTTCCCAATTAGTCGACAGAGTGCAACGTGGGCACTATCCGACTTCAGTGATGGTTTGGTGGAGTCTAAGCTATGAAGGAGTGACTGAGCCATACTTTTGTGAAAAAGGTATCAAAACATCGGCACAAGTGTATCAAGATACCATTCTTGAGAAGGTAGTGAAGCCCCTTAACAACACCATGTTCAATAATCAAGAATGATCCTTCCAGCAAGACTCGGCGCCAGGTCATTAAGCTCGGTCTACGCAGTGTTGGTTGGAAACGAACGTTTCGGACTTCATCAGAGCTGAAGACTGGCCGTCGTCTAGACCCGATCGTAATCCGCTGGATTATGATTTATGGTCAGTTTTAGAGAGTACGGCTTTCTCTAAACGCCATGATAAATTGGAGTCCCTAAAACAATCCGTACGATTGGCAGTGAAAAATTTTCCCATGGAAAGAGTGCGTTCTATTGATAACTGGCCTCAACGTTTAAAGGACTGTATTGCAGCCAATGGAGACCACTTCGAATAATCTTTTTATACTTTAAATTGTTTTATATTTATGTATTAAACTAACACACTGTAAAAGTAATAAATGTTATTTGCAATAGATTTTTTTTTCCTTTGTCTCAGTATTTATTTATGGTAACTAGGTATATATATATATATATATGGATGGCTGAGCGGTAGGTTCCGTCATCACTCGTTTTTGGTTGAACTCACTTTATAAAAAGTCAATAAAACCTTTTGAATAATAATTATTGAAACTCAACTTACACAACTTTCACAATGATAGGGTAAACCGACAGTTTCGTTCCACATACCGACAGACCGACTGACTGACTGACTGACAGAGACTCACTGACTGAGACGGACCGACCGTCCGATACGGACCGAATGACTGTCTGACACGGAATGCCACGACTCTGTCCACGTACCGCCATTTTATACTGTGGCGTTACGGAGTCTACCCTTCATTTTGTGATATTTATCAAAACAACATTTCATCATTTAAAATAATAATCAAAACCACCGTCTTAATATTACTAAAAGTCGTTATCCACGACATATATATATATATATGTTGGAGTATTTCCACTTTCGGGTAGCGACATGGTAAGCGGGCGGTCTTCGTAAGTCAATAAAACCAAAAATGAACTCAGAGCGTATATTACGCAGGAGCGCTCCGTCCGACACGGCGACACGCTCTCTTCTGAGATCGAGAGTTTTTTTTTTTTTTTTTTTTCCTACCTATGCCTAGCCTTGAGAGGCTATTTCAGCTTCGCCCTAACGTTTGTAGGTGAGCTCGCGGGGCTCAACCGGAGTGTTGCTAACACTGACCCTAGCAAGAGCAGTGCTTCGCAGAATCTACCACCGGATCGGAAACGCGACCCACTGAGAAGATCCGGCGAGAAACTCAGTGGGCTGTGTCTATGGGTTAGTTCGCTCGTCGAGCCCTTCGTCGCAAGCGACGGGTTCGACGAGGACGGTGAACGGTGCTTGTGGTGCCTAAAAGCACTGTTAATGGATCAGGAGGATCCGTAATGACGTGCTTTGGGCGACGTCGACGGTTTACCATTCGGTCTACTGGGTCGGGTATGTAATTTCCAGCGGCTACGATGAGAGGGTTCTTATGTCGTGCCGCCTTCTCAAAATGGCGCAGCGATGCCGACTGTAGATACTTACTAAATGAGTCGAGCTCCAGGTCATCGTGGAGATCCACGTTCCTAAGGAACCAAGGCGCTCCGACGGCTATCCTGCAGAATCGTGATTGAATAACCTGAAGAGATTTCAAGTGGGTGCGGGCTGCGTGAGCGAACACTACGCTTGCATACGTCATGACGGGGCGTATACAAGTTTTTTTTATTTTTTTATTTTTTTTTTATTGCTTAGCTGTGTGGACGAGCTCACAGCCCACCTGTTGTTAAGTGGTTACTGGAGCCCATAGACATCTACAACGTAAATGCGCCACACACCTTGAGATATAGTTCTAAGGTCTCAGTATAGTCACAACGGCTGCCCCACCCTTCAAACCGAAACGCATTACTGCTTCACGGCAGAAATAGGCGGGGCGGTGGTACCTACCCGTGCGGACTCACAAGAGGTCCTACCACCAGTAAATAGGCGGGGCGGGTTTTGTAGAGAGTTACCTTATTGCGAAGGGACAGTTTGCTTCGACTACAAAGCATTGGATAGAGTCGCCCTAGAATAAACGCGGCGCGGTCGCGTACCGTTTTTATATGGGGACTGAATGTCATCCCTCTGTCGAGGGTGACGCCTAGATATTTGACCTTAGAGACCCACGGTATGGGCTGGCCAAAGAGAGTAATGGGACTAACGGCGGAGGTGTTTGCGCGCCTACTACGGAGTTGGATGCTCGAAGTGATGTTCGGAGGGCGACCCCTTTTGAAGAGCACCGCTGCGCTTTTCGTGGGGTTGGTGTCAATTCGCCACTTCCGGAACTACTGTCCCATGGTGGCTACTGCGATCTGGAGTCGCCGATGAAGCAGCGACATCTTCCTACACGAGTAGTAGATAGCCGTGTCATCGGCGAAGAGCGCTAGATGGTTCTCCGGAGACCGGGGTATATCATTGATATACAAACTAAATAATAACGGGGAGAGCGCGGAGCCTTGCGAGACTCCGGCGGTCAGTTGACGGGGACGAGAACGAGTTCCCTCTACTCGATATCGAAACGAACGGTTCGACAAGAAGTCTCGTATGATGAGCACGAGTCTGTCTGGCACTCCCATGTTGTACAGTTTATAAATTAAACCGTTGTGCCAGACTTTGTCGAACGCCTTCGCGATGTCGAAGAAGAGGGCGCCGGTCGGGATTTGTTTACGCCTATTTAGTCCTATCAGGATGTGCTCCGTGAGGCGGTGCACTTGTTGTACGCACGAGTGTTTAGAGCGGAATCCGAACTGTTCGTCTATGAGAATTTTGTTCGCGGTAACAAAATCCCAGAGGCGTTTCCTAAGGAGACGTTCGTAAATTTTTCCTATCGTCGGGAGGAGACTAATCGGACGGTAACTAGAAGTTTCGTTTGTCGGTTTGCCCGGCTTATGTATACCGATAACGTCCGCTTCTTTCCACACCGCGGGAAAGATGCAGTGCGTCATAGCGGCATTTAAAATTGTAGCCAACATTGCTATCAGTTGGACTGGCAAGAGTTTTAGCGCGCGGTTGCGGATGCCGTCGGAGCCGGGTGCCTTCCTAGGTTGGAGGTTGTGGATCGCGTCTCTAACTTCGTCAGTGGTAATGGGGGGTAACGCATCCGAGGGCGGCAGGGAAGCTCTGCGCTCGACCTCCCTGTCGACTAACTCGGTGTGTTCGGGGTCCGCGTGTTGAGTGCTGGCGGTGCACTGCTCTTGCAGTGCATCGGCCAGCAGCTCAGCCTTGTCATCGTCATCGAATGCCGGTGGTTGGCCTGAAGGGCGTACGAGGGGAGGCATAGTAGCGGTAGTTTCGGATTTGAGAGTCCTAGCTAGTCGCCAGTATGCTTGGTGGGAGGGCGCGAGTTGTTCTAAATAACTATGCCAATTATCGTTACGCGCGTCGCTTAAGCGGGAGTGGACTTCGCGTTGTAGACGACGCATCCGAATCCGGTTTGAATGCGTGGGAAGACTGTACACGACCCGGTCTGTATGGCTGTTTCCGAGTCGTGTAATAATATTTTCTGCTGTCTGTTTGTGCGCTGGTAGAAGACGGCTGTTTCTTTCGATGGGTTTCGGCTTCTGTAGCGAGGTTTCACAGGTAACTGTCTGGTTCACTGGTAGCTGATTCACTGGTGGTTTTCTGATAACTGTACTATTGGAGAAATGCTGGTAACTGTTTCTGTCTTGCTGATGTTTCTTTGTCGGAGAGCTTCTGAGAACTGTTTCTGTCTTGATGATCTGCTGAGAACTGTTTCTATCTTGCTGATGGTTCTTTGTCGAAGATTCACTGGGAACTGTTTTTGCCTTTTTTTTTTTTTTTTTTTTTTCCCTACCTATGCTGATAGCCTTGAGAGGCTATTTCAGCTTACCCTAGCTTGTGTAGGTGAGCTCGCGGGGCTCAAACCGGAGAATTGCTAACACCGCCCTAGCAAGAGCAGTGCTTCGCAGAATCTACCACCGGATCGGAAGCGCGACCCACTGAGAAGATCCGGCGAGAAACTCAGTGGGCTGTGTCTGTGGGTTAATTCGCTCGTCGAGCCCTTCGTCGCAAGCGACGGGTTCGGCGAGGACGGTGACCGGTGCTTGTATTGCCTAAAAGCACCGTTAGTGGATCAGGAGGATCCGTGATGACGTGCGGTGTTTTTGCCTATAAATGGCCATCCTTTTATATTTATTTCAGTACCCCATCTCGCGATGCGCTATCGACGCGCCACTTTCGGGGGTCCCTTGATCTGTATGTTACCGTAGTGAAAGCGCTCCACAAATCGTTCCTATTGGTCTATTTACATTCTCTGATCTGATACACTAACATATTGACTATAAAATAATTTAAGATTATACAGTTTTGTTACATAATTACTTATTAACTATATTATTTCTATTTGTTTGATAAAATCCTATTTCGTCCTGCACATTACTCCCGCCGTGCGAGTCCGTCGCATTATTCTCGGTGCAGGATGGTCTTCTTCGATGGGCAGGCAGGATCAGTAGTTTTTTTTTACTGGTCTCCGTAGAACTCCACCCTTGGTTCTGATGTCTACGGTGCGCCCCACGTTGTCGGGACCTGGATATGTCGCTATCACTTTTCCCTCGCATGTGTGTATTTCGTGACTGGCACTTCCACTTTTCATGGCGACGCCTCGGCCATGAGGCTCCCGCCGGTGCTGCAGCTGCTATATTTACTTCACCCGTCGGTTCTGTAGTTTCTGACGCCGATTCCGTCGGCCAGGAGTCCTCTCGTTGGCGTAGGAATTCTGTCCCTCTGAACCATCTATGTTCATTTTGGTATGGCATTGGGACGTTTCGGGTCACGTCGTCGGCTAAGTTGTGCTTCGTGGGAAACCATCGCCTCCCGTTTATTGTTGAACTGTCCTCTATAGCTGTCAGGCGTTGGGTAACGTACGGTTTGTACGAGCGTGATCCCGTTCTTGTCCATCTCAACACTATCTTACTGTCGGTCCAGAAGGTCTTCGAGGTCGGCTTTCTTTCGTGTTTTCGACGAAAGTCTGTAGTTATGTGCACTGCAACTTTTAAACCTTTAAAACTGTCTAAGAAGTCGTCTTCGTAGTGTCTGTTCTGTACTGCGACTGCCGCCTCCGGGTGCGTGGCTTCTTGTTTCTGGGCGGTCAAGTTCTTTACATATATTGCTGTGGAAGGAGAACTTGACGCCCCGAAGATCAACGAGGTCATTCTGTTTTCTTCTGGGGGCTTGTCATCTCGCTGATCTTTGCGCCAGAGATAACGGAGCGCGTCTCTGTCTTCAGGTCTCAATTTTACTTGTATGAACATCTCTTTGATGTCTGCTATTACTGTTATATTATGCTGTCTGAATCGCATTATCACTCCTGGTAGTGATTGGAGTAGGTCCGGTGCCTTAAGCAGCATATCATTTAAAGCTACCCCTCTTGTTCTGGCGGCGGCGTCGTGGACAACTCGGAGTTTTTCCGGCTTCAGAGGGTTCACGACGGCGAAGTGAGGTAGATACCACGTTCTGTTCTCTGTTTTTGTTTTCGGAGCGAGCTCGGCGTAGCGTTTCGCGACGAGTGCTTCCATCTGTTCTGTGTATTTCTGTTTCAGTTCCGGATTACGATCGAGTTTGTTTTCTATATTTATCAGTCGCTTTAACGAGTTATTGTAGTTGTCTGGTAGACTGACATTATCTGTTTTCCAGAGCAGAGCAGTTTCGTATCTTCCATCTGTTGTGTGGACTGTATTGCTGTTGAGGATGCGAAGCGCCTGTTCCTCTGGGTCTGTTTTTGGTTTTCTTGGTGTGATGCATAGCGCATCCATAGCGAAATACTGTTTTACCAGATTTTCTATTTTATCATCTTCCTGGGTTTCGCTAGCATGATTTATGTAGTTTATGTGGTGGCCTAGGGTACGAGTGCGACCTCCATGCAGTACCCAGCCTAGAGGTGTCAGTGACGCTATTGGCTGATTCCTGTTGCCTCGTCTAACTTTTGAAGTTAGTAACATGTGCCAGTTGTCTTGGCCAATCAGGATTCCAGGTTTCGCGTTCTCGTACGTGATGATGTCACTGATGTCTCGTAGGTGCGAATACTCATCTATCTGTTCCTTTGGTATTTTTTGTGCTGTTACTTGTAGGTCGTTAACTGTTCTCGCTTGTATTATTTCTTTTCGACTGTTGAGGCCTCTGAGCGTGAGGTTGACTCTTCTTGACCTTGTTTCCGTTGATTTTATGTTGTTAATCGCTTGTATGTGTAAGGGATCGATTGGTCCTGTTATTCCAGTCTTCTTGCAAATAATTTCGTCTATTAGTGTTACCGTTGATCCATCGTCGAGCAGCGCGTATGTATCAACCGTGCCTATCGGTCCTTGTACTTGGACTGGGATTATTTTCAAATAGGACTGTTTCCGTTTTCCGGTCCAAGCGGAATTAATGTTCTCTGTTGTTTCCTTGTCACTGTTGTCTGTTTTTTCAATTTTTCTGTCGAAGTGTAGCATCTTGTTGTGAGTATATTTGCAATCATTGACGCCACACGTGTTCGGTTTGCAGTTGTGGGTTTTATTCTTATACTGTAGACATCGGAAACACAGGTGTTTATTCTTAGCGATGTCCCATCTTGTGTTTGAGTCTGCCTTCTTGAATATGTAGCAGTCTGTTGTGGTGTGTTCGGTGTTGCTACATACCGGACATTTAGCTCGTGATGGCTTCTCACTGACTATGTGCACGTTTTGTGTGCGTCTGTTATGTTGTGCGGGCTGCGAGTAGTGCCCCGCCTGTTCAGGCTGTGCATAAGGGCTGCACAGTTCGGCTTCTCTTTTCATGAATTTTTCAAATTTAATCAGATCCGGATCCTCCTTCGGTTGTATCGCAGTGAAGTCGCAGTATCGGTAACGTAGTGTTGGTGTGAGTTTTTCTAACATTGTTTTGGTAGTTTCCGGATTATATAAGTAATGTGTGCAATTTAATGCACGAAGCGTAGCTACGGCATTGGTCACCTTACTGGAGAATATACAAATGTCTCTTGGTGTTTCTGTTAGTCTTGGCAGAGCTCGTAGCGTGTCTAACTCCGTTATGGCTATCGTTTCCGGTCTTCCGAATCGCGCTTCTAGACTTCTTATGACGTCGGACGGATCAGCGTTCGTTATAAGTAGTCCGTCGACGGCTTCCTTTGCTCTTCCTTTCAGATTCCTTCTGAGTCTGTTTATATTTTCTGTTTTTGTAAATGAATTCACTGTCTCGTGATAGGCTGCGCGAAAGGATAGCCAGTCTTGGTGATTTCCATTAAAGATTGGCAATTCTGTGTATCTTGGTTCACGGGAGGCTTTGACGGCGAGTGTTATTGCTGCGGTTAGATCTGAGAAGTCTTGTTTGTCGCAGGCTCCCGCCGGTTTTTCCTTGTGCTGGTCGTCATTTTCTGTTTTTGTGGGTTGCGTTTCCAACCATGTGCCCACTCTTTCATCGAGTTCTGACTTACTGTATTCTGATTCGCTGTTTTCGTCATCAGATCCAGCTTCGAGCGTGGCCAGTCGGGCGGCTGCGAATTCCACCTGACGGCGGGCGAGCTCTTCTCTAGCTTTGGCTATCTTTTGTTCTTTTCTGTTTCGCGACCGGTCAGTTTTGACTGTACCGGCGCGCTGTTTTGTTGGCACGTCATTCTGTTTGGCTATATACTGTTTGACGGCCTCTGTTTTTGAGTTCCCAGGTTTCTCTGCGACTTTCATTGTGGCTTCCATGTTGGCTGTTGCACACGATGATTCTGTTGTGGGGGCTACCAGACTCATGACGGTATTCGCGGTTGTTTCTGTCCACACGCTCTGTGTTGTAGCTGTGGTTTCTGAGGGCGGCGACAGTTCAGTTTCGATCCGTCCTCTTCCTGTTGACCGCGTTATCGGCATTGTTCCAGTTTCCTTTTTTCAAAATGAATCCTTTACCCGGCTCGAGAGAATAATGAAATGTGTCCTCTATCCGGCTCGAATGGACCATGAAATGTGTCCTCTATCCGGCTCGAATGGACCATGAAATGTGTCCTCTATCCGGCTCGAATGGACCATGAAATGTGTCCTCTATCCGGCTCGAATGGACCATGAAATGTACACGACCCGGTCTGTATGGCTGTTTCCGAGTCGTGTAATAATGTTTTCTGCTGTCTGTTTGTGCGCTGGTAGAAGACGGCTGTTTCTTTCGATGGGTTTCGGCTTCTGTAGCGAGGTTTCACAGGTAACTGTCTGGTTCACTGGTAGCTGATTCACTGGTGGTTTTCTGATAACTGTACTATTGGAGAACTGCTGGTAACTGTTTCTGTCTTGCTGATGTTTCTTTGTCGGAGAGCTTCTGAGAACTGTTTCTGTCTTGATGATCTGCTGAGAACTGTTTCTATCTTGCTGATGGTTCTTTGTCGAAGATTCACTGGGAACTGTTTTTGCCTATAAATGGCCATCCTTTTATATTTATTTCAGTACCCCATCTCGCGATGCGCTATCGACGCGCCACTTTCGGGGGTCCCTTGATCTGTATGTTACCGTAGTGAAAGCGCTCCACAAATCGTTCCTATTGGTCTATTTACATTCTCTGATCTGATACACTAACATATTGACTATAAAATAATTTAAGATTATACAGTTTTGTTACATAATTACTTATTAACTATATTATTTCTATTTGTTTGATAAAATCCTATTTCGTCCTGCACAAAGACGATCGTAGGCCCGGATTGCCGCGTTCCTAACTCTTAAGAGATTCCTAAGATCGGGGGATAGTCTGATGCGGTGGAAGCTGTCCTCCACATCGACTTCTTTTGAAGATCTAATGATCGCGGAAGAGATGTGATCGGTAATGATGTTTATGGATTCGACGGTGTCCTCGGGGGATAGATTCGAAACCGGGCCGTAAGGGAGGATTGGCGGAGCGGCTTCGGCTAGGCACGTTTTTTTTTTTTTTTTTTTTTTTTTTTTATTGCTTGGATGGGTGGACGAGCTCACAGCCCACCTGATGTTAAGTGGTTACTGGAGCCCATAGACATCTACAACGTAGACGCGCCACCCACCTTGAGATACAAGTTCTAAAATCTCAGTATAGTTACAACGGCTACCCCACCCTTCAAACCGAAACGCATTACTGCTTCACGGCAGAAATAAGCAGGGCGGTGGTACCTATCCGCGCGGACTCACAAGAGGTCCTACCACCAGTAATTACGCAAATTATAATTTTGCGGGTTTGATTTTTATTACACGATGTTATTCCTTCACCGTGGAAGTCAATCGTGAACATTTGTTGAGTACATATTTCATTAGAAAAATTGGTACCCGCCTGCGGGATTCGAACACCGGTGCATCGCTTCAACGAATGCACCGGACGTCTTATCCTTTAGGCCACGACGACTTCAAGGCCACGGCACGTGCCCAGCTTATTCCAATCCACCATGGTCCTCGTAACAGTGACTGGGTTGTGAGGGCGACCGAGCTGCATAACGACAGGTCGGTGGTCTGAGTCGAGCTCTGACAGTGCTTCGATGGAACGCAAGCGCAGAGTTACGTTTCTAAGCAATGCCAGGTCTATAGTGCTCGGACGGAGCGCGATGTTATACGGATAAAATGTTGGAGTTGGGGGACCGACTACTTCAAAGGTGAGGTCGTCTATAAACGCGTCGAGACGCCTACCGTTAACGTTTGTACGATGGCAGTTCTACCTAGTGTGGTGGCAATTTAAATCGCCTGCCAGGATGACAGAGTCTCCCATGCCGAACAGTGACTCGATGTCACTGCTCAGAAGGGGCTTGACCGGAGGGAGATAAACGGATGCGATGACGATCGGCTGGTGTCCCGTCAGCGAGATACGGCACACTGACGCCTCGATATGTAAGAGCGAGGGAGTATCGAGAGGGACAACGTGCAGGGCCCGCCTATAGTAAATGGCAGTCCCGCCTTTGGAGGCGCTGAGTCTGTCATTCCTAACCATGACGTAATTCGCGACTTTCGGGTCACGACGCGAGGGCTTCAGACAGGTCTCCTGCACTAACAAGATATCTACAAGATTGTCGCGGAGGAATTCGAAAATTTGATCGCGTTGCCGCGCGAGTCCGTTAGCATTGTAGAATGCTAACGTAAGGGAATACGGTTTTTCTCTACCTTTTTGCGCCATTGATTACCGGTAAAGATTTTTATAAAGTGCGGGACACGGACTCGTATACGTCCATGTGGTCGAACGCGGCCGCGAGTCTCTGTTCGGGGGTTACCGACCTACGGATGGCGTCTGCGAACGATCGCAGGCGGTCGAAGTTCACCGCGGTGACGAAGTCGCGCACGAGCGCGAAGTCGTTGACGGCAGAGGGTTGCAGGGGATGGAACGCGGGCGCGGGGCGAGGTGCGAGCAGGGGCTGGGGCGCGGGGCGTGTCGCGACCGGGGGCGGGGGTGCGGTTTGCGTTCCCGCCTTCGTATACGGCAGCGGCTTTTTCCACGCTGAAACCGTGGGAACTGCAGCCGGCACGAAGGCAGGTTTCGGCATTGAGGGTGCCGAAGTCTTTGGGCCGACGGTTCGCGGAGCTGGGAGGGTTGAACGCTTGCGCGGATCCCTAGGACATCCACGGTAGTTCGCGGGGTGCCCTTGCTTGAGGCATAGGACACAACTTGGGGGTTCGGTCGCGGTTTCCCTATCTCTAACGCAATCTAACGTAGCGTGATCGCCGAGGCACTTCACGCAGCGGGGACGCGCGTGGCAATTACGCGCCGAGTGGCCATATAGCTGGCATCTGTAGCACTGCCCGGGAGTGCCACGTTTATGGGGGGCTTCGATGGAGACCCCGGATAGGCCGCAAACTGTCGAGAGGCATGAGATTTTCTTTTTTACCTCCGGGGTTGGCTCCAACGCGACGAGGATCATATTATAGGGCTGCTTGCCCCACCCACTGTGCATCCGATGCACACTAACTATAGGGAGTGACTGAGCGGTCAGATCCTCCTTTATGTAGTCGATGTCTAACTCCTTGGGGACTCCGCGTATCACTACGCGGAGCTCGCGGTCCTCCTGAAGAGCATAGGTGTGGAAACCTATGTTCTTCTTTCGGAGGTATGCTGAGAGGGCCCTATGGTCGCCCGGAGTTGCGACCTTGATCTGAATCCCATGCGCGACGTTACGCGCATGGGTGTAGTTAATTTTATTTGCCTGAAGGGCCTGGGAAACTCGGTTCCACGCGGTTTTTTCCTGGAGAATCAGCGGGGGCGGGGCAGCTACTTTAGGAGCGGGCGCGGGCTTGGGACGCGGCGGTGGAGTTACGCGGCGAGCGGAGTCCGACTCCGGTGTCACGACTACCTGCGGGCGGGAGGCAGTCGCGGATTTAATCTGCTTCGTCGTGGAGCTCCGGGACTCCACGGCGCGAGAACGCTTTTTACCGCGCGTTACGGTTTGGAACCCATCCGAGGTTCCAGGCTGAGGGCTTGACGCGGATTCGAAATCCATCTCCGATTCGGTATCGGAGCCTGAACTCGAAACGATCGAGGTCGCGACGGACGAAGCGCGCGATGACGTGAACGACGCGGGCGCGGGGGTGGGGGTAGCGCTAGGCGCTTCGTGAGTCGCATCGTCGGAACGTGTGCTCGAACTTAACGCGGCGGCGGGGGGCGCGCGGCGTGCCTCCGAGGCACGGTTGAAATACGCGGCGACGGACGCGGGGGGGGAGGGATTGCCACGGGAGGCCCTATAAGCTAAGTACTCGGCCCTAATTGACGGGTACCTATCCCGGAGGAACCCGACAATGTCACTAGCACTTTCACTGACACTTTCTTCATGCTGCATTTTTCGGTCTTCTTGCCCGGGGGGGGGCGGCCCCGGGACTTTTGTTGAACTCGCCGAAAGGCGAGGCCCCGGATAGGATTTGTAACCCCCCTGTGCTGCAGGACAGCAAGGAGCAGGGGGGGGGGGAATGCCTATGCCGTGAAAACGGCAATCGGCGGGGAAAAGGAAAGGAACCCGCTCGGGCTGTATAATGCTACAGCAGGCGGAACCGCGAGCGGGGGTCTAGTCTTGAAAAAGACTGTTGTTTTGGGAAGGGTTAGGAAATCGCTAGCCTGTGATAGTGCCACAGGAAGCCTGATCGTAGCGATTGGTTTTGCCTTGAAAAAGACAGTTGGTAAAGGGTGGGTTCGCGGTTACAACACTTTAGCGCACAAAAATGGACTTCGATACGCAGATCGCAAGCGACCAACGGATCGGAACGTCCGCACTACCGAATTGTAAGCACGATGTATTCACGGTCACTACACTGTCGAGCACAACTGTGAGTTCAGAGACGCAGCTCGCAAGCGGGCCACGGATCGGAAAGCACGTCCGCGCACGACCGAGTCGTGAGCGAGAATGAGCTCGAGAGACAACAACGGAGCGTTTTTATAGCAAGGTATCGTGGTGGGACGATGTTGTTTACGATTCTTATCTTGCACGTGTTGTTTTCGATGAATGCTTGCACCTGTTGTTTGTCGTCCCATCTTTATTAGTCATGAACTAATGGTTTATAAAAACACGCGCCGACATATATATATAACCTGACACCCCCACTACGCCTATGTAGGTCGCGTACAACACATTCACACGCTACGCTTGTGTAGTGTTTGTGAATAAGCGCGCGGCGTGAGGTCGCACTGCCGCATGCACATCATGAAAAGTCTGCCCATCTCTCCCTCGCGCGGTCTAGGTTATGAGTGTGAAGGGGACAGTTAATGTTTTGCTTTTGTTAATGTTTATAAATATTGCGTGGTCTTATTTTATTGTTGCTTTATTATTAAATTATTATTGTCGATTTATAATTGTATAAGTTGATAAAAAATGCTATGCAATAGCTTTACCGCGGCAGTCTCCGAGTGGCACACGTGTTTTATTTATTTATCAGAATCAAATGCCGATATAAACTGCAATTTCTTAACCTTGACATTCGGGTCTTCGCTACGCAACAACAATTTTTTTAAATTTAAAAATTCCGTTTATTAATACCTAAAGAAAAAAATAGTCCAATATGCACGAATTTAGATAAATGCTAACGATCATCTTCACAATCGGATCTCTGATAAGTTGCACATGAATTTAATTACCGATGTATATTATATACATTATCGATATTATAATACAATAATAATTAAATAGTATCGATTGAAATAAATAGTCAAAGATATTCTTCAGGACATTTCATAATTATTTTGATCTTGTTAAAATCACCAATCGAATAATCAATTTATAAAATCGCTTATAGGTATTCCGTCTGTTATTGTTAATAGATAGCAAGTACTATGGGAAAATCTTTCCTCAAATGTCAAAAACAACTATTTGTTTATTTTTAGATTTTTTTCATTAAGATACAAAATTGTAAAAATTGTTATACTTGTGATTGGAGATTCTGAAGATTCTGATCACTGAAGATTGAACAGAGCAAGGAAGCAGAGAAGGTACAACACAAACAATATTCAAATACTTCCGCCGACTGATTGACCCCTATTTGGACACCAGACGTCGACCAGCATACGAAAGAGTGTTTAACCGGTTATTTATGTCTGGATCTAGTATGTTTCTGACGATACGCAGCCTCCCTTTTTTTTCCTACCGAAGCTGATGGCCTTGAGAGGCTATATCAGCGTAAATATACGTTCGTGTTCAATAAATGAGGAGTGCTCTGAGGAATTGTTTCAGATGATCCCATCTTCTCATTTTTACCATCGCAGCACCCGCCACCGGAGTAGAGTTCATTTATACTACCTGGATCCACTGCGTTCATTCACAGTGCGTTTCCAGATAATTTTTTTGCCACGTACCATCCGGCTTTGGAATGAGCTTCCCTCCGAGGTGTTTCCCGACCGATATGATATGTCTTTCTTCAAACGAGGCTTGTGAAGAGTACTTAATGGTAGGCAGTGGCTTGACTCCACCTCTGGCATTTCTGAAGTCAATGGGCGACGGTAACTACTCACCAACAGGTGGGCCGTATGCTCGTCTGCCTACAAGGGCAATAAAAAAAAATGGTCAAATTATTTTTACCTAATTATTCACGTTGGACTAGCCTTGGTTAGGTTCTATCTTAAGGTCGCTCTCCACAATCTGTGTCCCCCTACTGACTACTGACTTTTGTCAATGTCTATGTCTTAAAATATACCTACCACTTTTCCAAGAGCGCGTTACAAAATTAAATGGTATTCAAAAATCCTTTCACTTATCCAGTCCGCTGTTGGCGTTGTCTTAATCTTTTCACTCTCTCTTGTTTCTCTATCTCGTCTCTCTCTCTTATTCGTTTTTTCAATACGATGCAGATTATGTCTTGTATTTGTTTCGCTTAGATATTCTTTAAAACTCCTTTACACCAGGTGTTAAGGTATTCCAGCGTATCATGCCTTATATTAATAAAAAAAGTAGCGACTTTCGGGTCCTCCTAAAATGGCTCTTAAACGCTTAGCCTTTAACGAGCCATTTTTTTTGCGTCCTACCACCAGTAATTACGCAAATTATAATAATGCAGGTTTGATTTTCATTACACGATATTATACACTCACCGTGGAAGTCAATCGTGAACATATGTTAAGTACGTATTTCATTAGAAAAATTGGTACCAGCCTGCGGGATTCGAACACGGGCGCATCGCTACACACGAATGCACCGGAGGTCTTATCCTTTACGCCACGATGGACTTTTAGTAATATTTATATGAATGAAACTAAAAGCCTGGAGATTAAAATGAAACAAGTCACGTGTTGGTAAACCCTAAAATCAGTTCACGTTTAATGTACGTGATTCGCTTGCAATTGCGATACGTTCTTACGTAACCACACATTCTGTAATGTAAGTCACTATAAGTAAAGTTAAATGTATAGGGTATTCAGGGTAAACAGATGCCCGGGCAGAGTGATTCGTCCCGGGGCCCGATTCATGCTCCTCTAAGGGAGTATTATGACCCCGGTAGTTTTTTTTTATTGCTTAGATGGGTGGACGAGCTCACAGCCCACCTGGTGTTAAGTGGTTACTGGAGCCCATAGACATCTACGACGTAAATGCG
This sequence comes from Bombyx mandarina, assembly GCF_030267445.1. Lineage (NCBI taxonomy): Eukaryota > Metazoa > Arthropoda > Insecta > Lepidoptera > Bombycidae > Bombyx > Bombyx mandarina. The sequence continues at coordinate 1,120,383 of NC_143213.1, forward strand.
CCACCCACCTTGAGATATAAGTTCTAAGATCTCAAGAATAGTTACAACGGCTGCCCCACCCTTCAAACCGAAACGCATTACTGCTTCACGGCAGAAATAGGCAAGGCGGTGGTACCCACCTGCGCGGACTCACAAGAGGTCCTACCACCAGTAATTACGCAAATTACGCAATTTTTGCGGGTTTCATTTTTATTACATGATGTTAGTAGTGTATTCGTTCAAACGAGGCTTGTGGAGAGTACTTAATGGTAGGCAGCGGCTTGGCTCTGCCCCTGGCATTGCTGAAGTCCATGGGAATATAGGTGAAGCACTTATATATATTATTGTATACGTACTAGATATACTAGCTCTATACTAGTATCTTTACTAATTCTTCTGTCGCCACTTAAAGCGATACCTCGTATAAGTATTCATTCCGATTATAACGAATTTTAAAGTCGTCGTGGCCTAAAGGATAAGAAGTCCGGTGCATTCGTATCGAGCGATACACCGGTGTTCGAATCCCGCAGGCGGGAACCAATTTTTCTAATGAAATACGTACTTAGCAAATGTTCACGATTGACTTCCACGGTGAAGGAATAACATCGTGTAATAAAAATCAAAACCGCAAAATTATACTTTGCGTAATTATGGTGCTAGAACCTCTTGTGAATCCGCGCGGGTAGGTACCACCACCCTGCCTATTTCTGCCGTGAAGCAGTAATGCGTTACGGTTTGAATGACTGGGCAGCCGTTGAACTGTTAAGAGTGAGACTTTAGAACTCATGTCTCAAGATGGGTGGCGGCATTTACGTTGTAGATGTCTATGGGCTCCGGTAACCACTTGACACCAGGTGGGCCGTGAGCTCGTCCACCTATCTAAGTATTAAAAAAACTCCATTTACTTGTCATATATCAGTCAAAACCTATGGTCAAAACGTTGTTCCGTAATCCTGTCACAAAGTTACCACGTGATCTTGAAGTATAGCAGTTATTCTCTTAGAATTGTACCCTCGGCTTCATTTCTCAAGGTGGTAACGACCTTTACTGATCACTCGCCGCTCCATTTATCAGACACAACATTGCCAACTTCATTATGTATTTTAAATGCGTACATCGCATCCAAGCTGTTCCCCAACCTAACAGTATATATTGTACGACTCTTCGACAGATCAAGCAGATAAAGTGAATATTACCTGTAAGCCAAGAATCAATATGGTCGCCAAACTATTCGTAAGTGTTTGATTTAAAAAAAATGATCGATTTTAAGATGTTAGTTGATGAAACTCTGCCAAACAGTTAGTCAATAGGTACACGCGATTACCCCACGAATTCCTATCTTAATTTGAAGACTCATAATTAAGGCTTATGTCACATAGGCACTCCTTTTTGGAAACATACAAGAAAGTCGGTTTGTTGTTTTGGGTTCACCCAGATTGGTTGCATTTTTTTAATTTATTGCTTAGACGGGTGGACCAGCTCACAGCCCATCTGTTGTTAAGTGGTTACTGGAGCCCATAGACATCTACGACGTAAATGCGCCGCCCACCTTGAGATATAAGTTCTAAGGTCTCAGTATAGGTACAACGGCTGCCCCACCATTCAAACCGAAACGCATTACTGCTTCATGGCAGAAATGAGCAGGGTGGTGGTACATAGCGTGCGGACTCATAAGAGATCCTACCCCCAGTAAAATTGACCTATTTTGTTCTTTCCAGTTCATCTTTGCAGCGGTAGTGGTCGTCGCCAATGCAGGCATTCATTCAGTTGCACCAGCGGCGTATGTCGCACCTGGTATAGCGTCGGCGGCGTATGTGGCACCAGCTGTGGCACCGGCAGCGTACGTTGCGTCTCCCGTAGCGTCTTATGCTTCTGCGGCATACGTAGCCCCTGCTACGGCATCAGCGGCATACGTCGCGCCGTACGCATCTTCATATTCCGCCCACACAGTGAACCACGCCGTCGCGGCTCCCCTTCTTGCGCCTGCTCAAGTTTTTGCCGGGAAATACGTATCAGCACCTGTTTTGTTAAAGTAAACAGTGTAATATCTGCTACTGAATGATGACAAATGAACTATTATATTGTTATAAGTTTATTTTTCTTTAATGCCTTATGTACGATACTAATTCTGAAAATCCTACAAAGAGAAAATTCCTGTGATCGCGAAGTCGGAAACCTATTTCGGCTATTGCTAGGGTCTTGGGCTCTTTGGCGGGAACACATTAAGTATGTTGTATTTATTTTAATAGCTATGGTAAGTTTAGGAAAAGACTAAAAGCCTTATTTGGTCTTAAGCTATTACGGGAATCGGTAGATTTTACATTACGAATACCGCTGCCTCCCTCAAGATATAGCACCGAAGTCGGAGCTCTCGATTGGATTGTTCCAACAGCTGTACTACTTATCTAACCGGTACACCTGTTTGATTTGGTCTTCGTATTTCTTTTTTAGTGTAAATTATGCACGGAGCATCTTCATGTGCCACAGTCGCTAATTATATTTGTCTGGGATAATAAAAAACAATTATTTAGTTTCATTTCGATGAACTTATATTCTATTAATAGTATTTTTGCATAATGGTAATGGATTGACGCACGAATCCAGTTTTATTTAATTAGCTAATGAAAAAGGTGAGTTTGATTGAATTTGAAGATTGTTTGTTTATCTGTTCCTTGTTGTCATAATTTTCCGATCTAAATGAGTACTGTAACTGTAACTGTAAGTGCGAGAGTCCGGAATGTATGAGAACTACTCCGGAGTATTATTCCGGAAACGGAAACGACAATATCTTTATCTCCCTTTCAGTGACACGCATCCACTGCATGATGTTTCAGTGACAGTAATCATCAAGGTAATCCAAAACTGAAATTTTTTTGTAAGTCCGCGCGGGTAGGTACCACCGCCCTACCTATTTCTGCCGTGAAGCATTTGCCGTTTCGGTTTGAAGGGTAGGGCAGCCGTTGTAACTGTACTTGAGACCTTAGAACTTATATCTCGAGGTGGGTGTCTATGGGCTCGAGTAACCACTTAACACCAGGAGCGCTGTGAGATCGTCCATCTATCTAAGCAATAAATAAAAAAAATACTCTAATGATAGTTATTTCCTAATCAGAAGCTATACGTTCTCAACCTATACGAGATATCTTAATCACCTGCTACTACTACGTTCTGTAGTGCTTTAGATCTGATTAAAGATAATCAGATACGTATGAAAATCCTGGTATTTATATTGATCTGTACAAGGATTCCGTTATCCTCTATATCAATGATATGCTCTCTATTGATGGCATGCATTGCTATACGAATGACAGCTTGGGAATGCGCGATATATCGGCTAGCAGAGTATTTCTCAGAGCGCGGTGCAGGAGATCAAAACTTGTCTCTGAAGTGGAGAAACTCTCTTGGGAGAGTCTCCGAGTATACAGCCTGTTTTGAACTTAGTTCAAGTCCTGTAGCCTACAAGGGGAAAAATACATTTACATATAGAACTAGATACAGCCAAAAAAGTTGTAATGACATTCGGAGAATGAATAAGTCAAGTTCAGAACATCGTTGACGTATGAGAATCATTATGTTTTTGCTCTGATTGTATTCACATGGTATTATTAATGCTTGTAAAAAATGTTAATTTTATATTTTATGAGAAATCTTTGAAGAAAGGAGTCTGTGTGTGATTTTTTACTGCTTTCATCAGTGTGGAATTTGTTAACTTAACAATGATTATGCAATAAGCTTGTGCACCTATCGAAAACAATAAAAAAAAGAAAATGAAAATTGAACTTACTCGTGCTTTTTACTCTTTGTTGCAAATACTCTTCCAAACCATACTCCCCAAATACATCTGCTTATTTAACTACTTCCTTTCAATCAGGGTCTGACCACGGCCGAAATCTTCATTCATCTCACAATCTTCTTCTTCGCTGTCCTCCACATAGTTCTGACTTTTTACATTCTTCTTTCACTATTCAATCTATTCTTCTATGGAATGTGCTCCCACAAGATAAGGTTGGCCACTACACGTGAAGCGCTTAAGACAAGGGTTCGAGAACTGTTTCTCAGAGAGCTAGCAGAGTTATATAATTGATATTTATTTATACTAGTGATCCCGCAGTAGTCGAAATTCGACTATAATTAACTGAAATTATTAGTTTGAACATTATTATGGTTCGATTGTCAAAAACTATTATACTTCTATAATCACAGATCTCGCCAAGACTACACTCTAGACAAATAATATTAAAGATAAACAATATTAACCTATTTTCAATTTGACCACAGACTTTCTCATTTTGGCGCCAATATATTGTACAATATTCTGCGATATTAAAATGGAGTGGGGTGATAAAGAGAACCGAATCGCTGTGATTGCATTACACAAAGTAGGTATGGAGCCAAATGCAATTTTTAAAACTCTCCATATGCTTGGTATTAGTAAAATGTTTGTGTACCGGGCTATTAATAGGTGCAATGAGTCCTCCTCTGTTTGTGACAGAAAAATATCTGGCCGTCCACGTAGTGTTCGTACGAAAAAGGTAGTCAAAGCAGTAAGGGAAAGAATTCGAAGAAATCCTGCCCGAAAGCAAAATATTTTATCTTGGGAGATGAAGATAGCACCTAGAACCATGTCGCGTATTTTAAAAGATGACTTAGGACTTGCAGCTTATAAGAGACGTACTGGTCATTTCTTAACTGATAATTTAAAAGAGAATAGGGTGGTAAAATCGAAACAACTACTGATGCGGTACGCAAAGGGAGGTCATAGAAAAATTTTGTTAACGGATGAGAACATTTTTACAATTCAGCAATATTTTAACAAACAAAATGACCGTATTTATGCTCAAAGCTCTAAGGAAGCTTCCCAATTAGTCGACAGAGTGCAACGTGGGCACTATCCGACTTCAGTGATGGTTTGGTGGGGTATTAGCTATGACGGAGTGACTGAGCCATACTTTTGTGAAAAAGGTATCCTAGTCCTTAGTCTTGCTGGAAGGACCATTCTTGATTATTGAACATGGTGTTGTTAAGGGGCTTCACTACCTTCTCAAGAATGGTATCTTGATACACTTGTGCCGATGTTTTGATACCTTTTTCACAAAAGTATGGCTCAGTCACTCCTTCATAGCTTAGACCCCACCAAACCATCACTGAAGTCGGATAGTGCCCACGTTGCACTCTGTCGACTGATTGGGAAGCTTCCTTAGAGCTTTGAGCATAAATACGGTCATTTTGTTTGTTAAAATGTTGCTCAATTGTAAAAATGCTCTCATCCGTAAACAAAATTTTTCTATGTCCTCCTTTTGCGTACTGCTTCAGTAGTTGTTTCGATTGTACCACCCTATTCTCTATTAAACTATCAGTTAAGAAATGGCCAGTACGTCTCTTATAGGCTGCAAGTCCTAAGTCATATTTTAAAATACACGACATGGTTCTATTTGCTTTCGGACAGGATTTCTTCGAATTCTTTCCCTTACTGCTTTGACCACCTTTTTCGTACGAACACAACGTGGACGGCCAGATCTTTTTCCGTCATAAACAGAGGAGATCTCATTGCACCTATTAATAGCCCGGTACACAAACATTTTACTAATACCAAGCGTATGGAGAGTTTTAAAAATTGCATTTGGCTCCATACCTACTTTGTGTAATGCAATCACAGCGATTCGGTTCTCTTTATCATCCCACTCCATTTTGATATCGCAAAATATTGTACAATGTATTGGCGCCAAAATGAGAAAACTCAATGAGCAATCATATAAAAATGACAGATTCCAAATTCAAATGTAATATTTTGTTTATTTTTAATTGTAACAGTATTTATTCCAGACTAAGTATACACATATGTTTAAGTACTTAATATCACTATAACCTTATACCTACCAAGGTCATCTCTGCACTCCCCTAAGGCAGACTGTCAGAGAATGCCTATGGCATTAAGTCCGCCTTTATACTGTCAAGTATAGAAAGTTATAAATAAATAAATAAACTTACGAAGTATTTAAGAAACTTGGCATGAGAATTCCTCTCCAATGCTTTAGAATTCAGGGAAGGCGAACGAAGAGTGAACACCTTAACGCAAAAACTATACGCCGTTGTAACTATACTTAGACGTCAGAGCTGATATCTCAAGGTGGGTGGCGCATTTACGTTGTAGATGTCTATGGGCTCTAGTAACCGCTTAACCTGGGACACCGGATAGGAACGAAGTTCCTTATTATAAAAATATTAATTTTAAGTTCTATTCGAGGTATAAATAATATATAATTAAAGAAAATAATTATTCGGGTATACTTTTTTTTTTTTATTGATAATAAAAATTACTTTACAAAGATATGAACTTTATTTTATTCACAATGATTTATAAAAAAAATATATATATAAAAATGAATTAGTCTCGCTAAAACTCGAGAACAGCTGGACCGATTTGGCTAATTTTGGTCTTGAATTATTTGTCGAAGTCCAGAGAAGGTTTTAAATGTAGATAAATATGAAAATTCTCGGAATTAAATAAATATAACAATTTTGTTTTCTCTTTGATGTGTCCCCGTCGGACGGATTCTTTTTGTTTGTTTTAACTTTATTTTATACCAGAGTTTATGTCTTTTATTTATAGATTGAGGCACTACGAAGTCTGCCGGGTCAGCTAGTATATAATAAAAATATGTTTTTTTTTGTACGTTATTACAAAGTTAAGTCGTACACTGTGTTCACTGTACACACACATAAGGAACTTCGTTCCAAAAAAAACAGTATTCATCCCTTTCAATTCAGGATTTATTCCTCGCTAAACAAAACATGGATGATAATGAATGCACTTAATAATAGACGGGTTTATTTTTTGTTCTTCACTTTTAAGATATAGGTTTTTGTGTTTCAAATAAATTGCACGTGGATTCTTTTTAACCGGTAAATGGTTTTTGGACATGTGATTGATACTTATTAGAAAAAAAAAAAAAAAAACGATCGCTGGGTTGTAATGTTCTCCGGTGCTATCAGACAGGTTTCTAGTGGAGTATGTAAATAATGACAGAGACAACGATATTCTGCCACTACATGTGACTGTTTAAGGTAGACCAGCTTCCAGTTCGCCGTGTGATAAGTGATAACTCTTGCATATACATGATTAAATCTTAAAGCGGGTGATGACATTCAGACAATTTTTCTTTTTTTTTCCTGCCTAAGCTGATGGTCTAGGGGACCATATCAGCGTCACCGGGCTAGTAGGTGAGCTCGCGAGGCTCAAACCTGACGATCTTGCTAACACGAACCGTCGACGTCGCCCAAAACACGTCATTTCGGATCCTCCTGATCCACTAATGTACTGTGCTTTTAGGCGCCTCAAGCATCGGTCATCGTTTTCGTCGAACCCGTAGCTTGTGACGAAGGGCTCGGCGATTAAATTAACCCACAGACACAGCCCACTGAGTTTCTCGTCGGATCTTCTCAGTGGGTCGCCTTTCCGATTCGGTGGTAAATTCTGCGAAGGACTGCTCTTGATAGGGCCAGTGTTAGCAACACCTCCGGTTTGAGCCCCAAGAGCTCACCTTACACGCTAGGATAATGCTGATATAGCCTCTCAAGACTATCAGCATAGGTAGGGGGGAAAAAGCTCCCCTCAAGAAGTTCCCCATTAATAAGCCGCAGCTTCGTTTAAATAATAATAACAAAAGCTTTTATTCAGATGCAAAAAGAAATTTACCGTATCCGTTTGCGTGCGGAAACGAGGCGCTTCCGATCCGTAGGTAGATTCTGTTAAGCAAGCAGTGCTCTTGCTAGGGCTAGTGTTAGCAACACCGCCAGGTTAGAGCCCCGGGAGCTCATCTACTCGCTCGGTTACGCTGGCAAATCATTTCAAGGTGCTAGCTTAAGTTTAAGAAAATAAATAATAGTTTTAAAAAACAAACAAAATACTTACTTATATATAAATTTTTTACAATAACGCTTTTTTTACAATAAAATCATTTTTTCTTACACTATTTTTAATTCAAAATTTATTTTCAATTTTTTAGTTGAATTTTCTATAAAAGCGTATTTTGTTAGTTTTTTTAACTATTATTTATTTTTAATTTTTTAGTTGAATTTAAAAAAAATTAATTTTTTTTTTTAATATTGAATTGTAATCGGTCTTTAATAAGTATACCAAACTTTAATCCGATGTTTGGAGGGGATCAAAATCATGTTCAAAGATTCCGTTACAAACATACATACGTCTGAAGCTAAGAAAAGCGTATTAAAAAAAACGTGCTATTCAGCATCCTACCGAAAGCCCATATAAGATTGCGGCTTGGCACTGTATGTACCTAGGGTTGATGTCGTCTCACCACGGTGAAGGAATAACATCGTGTAATAAAAAATCAAACCCGCAAAAATTATAATTTGCGTAATTACTGGTGGTAGGACCTCTTGTGAGTCCGCGCGGGTGGGTACCACCGCCCCTCCTGTTTCTGCCGTGAAGCAGTAATGCGTTTCGGTTTGAAGGGCGGGGCAGCCGTTGTAACTATACTGAGACCTTAGAACTTATATCTCAAGGTGTGTGGCGTATTTACGTTGTAGATGTCTATGGGCTCCAGAAACCACTTAACAACAGGTGGGCTGTGAGCTCGTCCACACATCTAAGCAATAAAAAAAAAACCAGCAATAGTGGATTCGTGGGCTCATCTAATCACTAGACCAATAAACACACAGCTAAAATTTGAAATAAAAGCTATGTGCCCTTAAATATGACCGAGTCTACAGTGGTTTTCCGATTTCATGGCAAGGTTGTTCATCCTCCAAGCCGTTTTTTTTATTGCTTGTATGTGTGGACGAGCGCACAGCCCACCTGGTGTTAAGTGGTTACCGAAGCCATAGACACCTACAATGTAAATGCGCCACCGATTTGAGATATAAGTTCTAAGGTCTCAGTATAGTTATAACGGCTGCCCCACCCTTCAAGCCGAAACGCATTACTGCTTCACGACAGAAATGGGCGGGGTGGTGGTAAATACCCGTGCGGACTCATAAGAGGTCCTACCACCAGTGATTACGCAAATTATAATTTTGCGGGTTTGATTTTTATTACACGATGTTATTCCTTCACCGTGGAAGTTAATCGTGAACATTTGTTAAGTACGTATTTCATCAGAAAAATTGGTACCCGCCTGCGGGATTCGAACACCGTTACATCGCTACATACGAATGCAACGGACGTCTTATCCTTTAGGCCACGACGTCTTCAAGTTGTTGTTGATAAGCATTTTAAAAACACTAAGGAACCCTGCTTTAATATACTACGCGATTTGTTTAAGTTTTTGCTGCGCAATACGATATGAATCTTCAGGTTTTGATTGGCAATTGATTTTTTATAAGATTGAAATACGTTTGTTGATTTTTTTAAACTTAAATAGTCAATTAGGTAGCGATGAAGAATACAGATACTGAATTAATATTTATTTAAATGTATATAAACAGGAAAAGTAGAAATGACTAGAAAAACTATTCAAAGCCCTTGTAACAAGACCTTGACAGGTAGGTGGAAGTTATTGTGATAAGTTAAATTCCTATTTAAAAAAAAAACAGGATATGTTTCATTACAACAACAAAAAAGAAAAACAATTTTACACGTGTCGAATATTTTAGATAATTACCATTATTAATTTTTCTTACATTTTATTTTGTTCGATTAACAAAATTTATTATTATGAGACCCATTTACCATCGCACCGCCCCCCACCGGAGTAGAGTTCATCAATACTACCTGGAGCCACTGCGGTCATCCACAGTGCGTTTCCAGAGGTATTTTTTGCCACGTACCATCCGGCTATGGAATGAGCTCCCCTCCACGGTGTTTCCCGAGCGCTATGACATGTCCTTCTTTAAAAGAGGCTTGTGGAGAGTATTAAGCGGTAGGCAGCGGCTTGGGTCTGGCACTGGCATTGCTGAAGTCCACGGGCCACGGTAACCACTCACCATCAGGTGGGCCGTATGCTCGTCTGCCTACAAGGGCAATAAAAAAAAAACCCAGCCATAGAATGTTATTTTTAATAGTACCTACCTACCACTTATATTACCTATTAATATTATTACCTATTAAAATGTTGAAACTAAAAACATAAATAGAATTATATAATTACGTTTCCATATGAAAAAAATGGAAATGAATTTCATGAAACATATTATGTAAGTACCTACCACAATAACACAGTAGCGCTAAAGCACTTTTAATATGTATTTGAATATTTAATATTTATAAGTTAGATCCATGAACTTCTAATTGTACTTAATGATATAATTTTAAACAAGACTTCAATATGTTTTTCTGTAAAAACAACGTTTTTTTATTGTATTTATTTCAATTACGTATCAAATTTAAAAATCTATTACTAATACTAAATTAACCTGTAAAAACAAAGAAACAACACAGAAAAATAATTTATAAAATATATTTTTTATCATATTTCTTATCTTTATTAACCGACTTCAAAAAAGGAGGAGGTTCTCAATTCGACTGTATGTTTTTTTTATGTTTGTTACCTCATAACTTTTGACTGGGTGAATCGATTTTGATACATACACAATGTTTCAGCATTGATGTTTCATTCGTTAGATGAAATTTCACAGTAACAAATATTTAATCACCCTCTTTTTCATTTCATTTTATTTCATTTAAAACTTGTTATTCAACTAATCCTGGTACTTTTATTTTACAAAACCGAACACAAGTACAAAATTATGCACTCGAGGAGTTAGAAGCGATCTTAACTAAATTTAAGATCATTATAAAAGTTTTATGAGCTAGGTCTGTCTGTCGACAAAAATCTATATAATATATTACTAGCGACCCGCCCCCGCTTCGCTTCGGAAAGTGTGATTTATTATTGATTTTTCACTATTTAATGGATGTTATTATACATATAAACCTTGTTCTTTAATCACTCTATCTATTAAAAAAAACCGCATCAAAATCCGTTGCGTAGTTTTAAAGATTTAAGCATACATAGGGACAGACAGATATAGGGACAGAGGAAGCGACTTTGTTTTATACTATGTAGTGATTACGTGAAGCATAAACTTTGTATCCCTTTTTACGAAAATTGCGCAGACGGAAAAGTATGAACTTTCCCAGACTTATAGAGAATATAGAGAAGGAATGCAGAAGGTTAATATATTTTTAAAATTATGCATAAAAAATACATTAAATCAATAAAGAAAACATTACACACACTACATACCATGTATTTGATGCACACACGCATGCATACTATTTATTGTTAAACTTTTGTTCTTGACGTCTGTTGTCAAATTGAGAATATATTAAATATTGGTTGTCTTTGTTAATATTTTTTAAAGTGTAGACTTGGCGAAATTTGTGATTATAGAAGTATAAAATACAATCATAATAGTGTACAAACTTACAATTCCAATTAATTATAGTCGAATTTCGACTACTGCGGGATCTCTAGTAGATATTAATATTGTTTGTCTTTAATAATATTTGTCTATAGTGTAGTCTTGCGCAATCTGTGATTATATAATAGTCTTTGACAATAGAACCATAATAATGTTCGAACTTATAATTTCAATTAATTATAGTAGAATTTCAACTACCGGGGGCCCACTAGTAAGACTAAAAATATGATCACAGACAACTTAGAATCAGCGCATTCAACCTACAAATAATTAGGGATTTGCCTACCTAGGATCCACCATCACTAATAACGGGCGATGTGGATATAATATGTTCTGCGTCGACCCTGTCCCGCCATCTCAGTGGCCCCGAATGGGCTCCGGTCTGGGTCGGCCGCCGGCTGTGAGCGGCAAGAGCTTGGTGAGATTCAACTCCCAAAAGCGTGCGGGGGGTGGGAATCCGATAATTTTGTACTGGTGGTAGGACCTCTTGTGAGTCCGCACGGGTAGGTACCACCACCCTGCCTATTTCTGACGTGAAGCAGTAATGGGTTTCGGTTTGAAGGGTGGGACAGCCGTTGTAACTATACTTGAGACCTTAGAACTTATATCTCAAGGTGGGTGGCGCATTTACGTTCTAGATGTCTATGGGTTCCGGTAACCACTTAACACCACGGGGGCTGTGAGCTCGTCCACCCATCTAAGAAAAAATAAAAACTCCTCTACAAAAAAAAACGGATGACGGGTCTTATGAACTACTTCTTAGTCGGACCATCTCGTTGGAAACATTCGTTAGGTCACCCATGTTCCCGAGGATTGTCTTCCTGGCGATTCCTTGTGTAACCAGATGTAAGTAGAAAAATGACCAAGAACGTCATGTTACAGCTGCATGAAATTTGGGGAAACACATATGGCGCTCAAGAGGTAGACCAAACTTGTGCGCAACCTGGTCTTCTCGATTTTGCTCTGTGAGGCTTAATTAATTAATTAAGTGTACGACCCACGAAGATTGAATAACATGCACATGAAATTTAGCTTTTATCTATCGGTTGTTCGTTGTGTTTTATTATTGGGTTTTTGTGACCCAAATACATATTATCATTCTTTGTCTATGTATAAGGTCGATCGAATAGAATGCTTTTAGTATTTAGTTTTGCGATGGTATCATCATGTTTATCTTTAGTTAGACGCGTACCCACTAGCGAAAATTTCTTCTTAGGTCAGAAAGTATTTTTCGCGCACTATGCGGGGCCGTGGGTCTCATGGAGTCGGAATGGTGGAGCTCGATGGGGTTTAGTCGGTAGTCGATTTTGCGAGACGGGTCTTGCTTAGCTGACGTCACGCAGGGGCCTCGCGCGCCTTTCTCAAGGCGTAGTCTCCCGGCAGGAATTGGAAGAACAGTAGGAACTCGGTCTTACTCTTGTCCCTCTTCTTCTCTGAAGGCGCCGGAGTCGGACACAGCCCGTTCTGTTACCGCCCTCGACCGGGATATCCGGAAACGGATTAACCAGCGTTAAAAAAAGATGAGAAAAAATTGAAAAAAGCAATAAGCTAATCAGTGATCCATATCTTTAGAGTCAGCAAATAATTATGTATACACGAAGAACTTGCATGCTAAAGAAGTAACTTTTCGCCATATAATTTGTTCACTGTGCCTGATTCTGTCGCAATTACATGTCGTTAGCTGGTCATGTTCGTACGATGATTTACGCTTGGTTCTTTGCTCCGAAATTCGCTTAGCATTCGGCAGTCTGATTGCATGCCTATTTCAGGCAAATCTTACGACCGCCTTAAGTTTCGGCTAGATTTGAAACATGAGATCTTTAAGCCTTCTTCAAACAGAACGCGTACTTAGCGCCGCGTACTTAACGTCGCGCTCTTCAAATTGACTAGATGAGTCTAACGCTCCTTGACACAACGCATTCGCCAAATCATAGTGCCTTTCGATAGCAGTGTGAAAATTTAAAAGTATTAAGAAATCGAGTGATTTAGATGTGGCATTGTATAAGCATGGGTATTTTCTAACTATTTATATCATTTTTTCGGCATTATCTAGTATTTTAATACACATTCACGCGGACGCTAAAATAAAATTTGTAAAAAATTACAACGCCTGACGTCAAAGCGTCCTAACGCCGCGACAGTGCGCTGCGTACTTATAGCGCTAGGGCTCTGTTTGACGGTATGTTACCACAGTAGTACAACACATCTTGGCGTCATAGCGCGGCGTCAGTTTAGCGCTCTGACGCGCACGTGTTCTGTTTGACGAAGGCTTTAATGTAGTGTACATCGGTTGTCCTGTCACACACAAGCCTTCGAAAATAAAACTGTTGTTTGTATGTTGCATGTTCGCATCTGCTCGGGTTCGTTCGTGTCTAATAACTAAAAACTGCAATGTTAAATATCGTAGTTTATAGGAAAATTTTAAAATTATGTCCCTTCTGTACAAAAATGCGATAATTTTGTCAGCCTCAATTCAAATTTTACTGGCGGTAGGACGTCTTGTAAGTACGCACGAATCAGTACCATCACCCTGCCCATTTCTGTCGTGAAGCAGTAATGCGTTTCGGTTCGAAGAGTGGGGCAACCGTTGTACTTTAATAGCTGGCACGTTAAGAACTCATATCTCAAGGTGTATTGAGACATTTACGTTGTAGATGTCTATGAGCTCCGGTAACCATTTCCACCCATCTAAGGATTAAAAAAAACTTTTCGTGACGACCAAGAAAAGTTTTTCTTTCCTCACAATCTTTGTTTTTGACGTAACCAGTAAATCCGAAAATCGAACTCACAACTCTACACATTCACACAACACTCAACTCTCAACATTCACTACGATTAGATGATAAACTAACCTTGAAATTTAATACAAAACATTAGCTGGAAGGAAATGATATTATCGTCATATTAATTATTGCATTAATCGCACGATATTAAATCCGTTTTGATAATTTTTTCCTTATACTACATGCATCAGTAGATGTTCATTATCTGCTAGCCTTTGCACGCGGTTTAACCCGCATATAAAACAATTTTCCCATGATGAAATTTTATCCATATCCCTTCAAGGCTAACATTTCCTGAATCGGTAGAAACATGCAATTATTTTCTGATAATTTCCATTTTTTTCTTTTTTTTTTTTCTTACCTAAGCTGAGAGCCTTGAGAGGCTATTTCAGCGTAACCCTAACTTTTGTAGGTGAGCTCACGGGGCTCAAACCTGATGACGTTGCTAACACGAACCCTAGCAACAGCCGTGCTTCGCAGAATCTACCACCGGATCGGAAACGCGACCCACTGAGAAGATCCGGCGAGAAACTCAGTGGGCTGTGTCTGAGAGTTAATTTACTCGTCGAGCCCTTCGTCGCAAGCGACGGGTTCGACGAGAACGGTGACCAGTGCTTGAAGTACCTAGAAGCACCGTTAGTGGATCGGGAGGATCCGAGATGACGTGTTTTGGGCGACGTCGACTGCTTTCCATTCTGTCCGCAGGATCGGGAATGGGTTAATTTCCCATGATACATAGGCGGCACTGAAAATTTCGGGAATTAACGAAGTGACATAACATTACTATTTAAAAATGTATTTATTGCTTTTCGAAGTATTCTCGAAAAGTATTCTAGAAATTTGACACATTTTTCCATACGATGGAACCAATCATTGAAGCAACCATTCCATTCGGAAGTTGGGGTCTCCAAAATGGCCGTTTTGTAGGCGTCCAGCTTCTTCAGGTGATGAAAATCTCTGTCCACGCAATTTATTCTTTATTTTAGGGAAAGTATAGACATCATTAGGGCTTAGGTCGGGGCTGTACGGCGGATGGTCTAATAATTCTATGTTTTCTTGCTCTAAAAACTCTTTTGTTCTGTGCGCGGTGTGAGAACTCGCATTGTCGTGATGGAGGATGATGCGGCGGTTACAGTTCTCTTTACAGAGTTCAGAAACGACCTGTGGCAAACAAATGCTAGCATACCATTCTGCATTAACCGTTCTTTGTCCCTCAAGAGGAATAGTCGTAACATGGCCGGTTTTGGAGACAAACGTGGCCACCATTTTTTTTGCAACACTCCGCGAACGAACAATTTTTGTTGGCTTTAATTCATTTTCGAACACCCAAACTCGTGACTGGTTTTTTGTTTCGGGTTCGTACGCGTATATCCAGGATTCGTCACCTGATACAATGTTGTATACAGCATTTGAGGATCCTGCGTGGAATCTTTCGAGAGTTCTGACGCACCAAGTAACGCGAGCCGCTTTTTGCTCTTCACAGAGCGAATGCGGTATCCATCGGGAAAACAACTTTTTTACACCTAATTGTTCATGCAAGATTATTTGTATTTGACTCATGCCAATGTCTAAAGTTGCCTGAATTTCGCGGTATGTCACATGTCGATCTTCCTCAATCAGCTTACGCACAGCATCAACGTTTTCTTGGGTGACTGCAGTTTTTGGACGACCTTGACGGGGATTATCACTGAGCTTGACACGTCCACGTTGAAACTCAGCAAACCAGCGATAAATTGTGGTTTTGGACGGGGCTTCATCACCAAATGCAGAACTCATCCGGTCAACACACTGTTTTTGTGTTAAACCACTTCGAAAGTCATAATAAATCATCGCTCTTGAATTTTCTCGAGTTAATTCCATTTTCTCAACGACTAAACAAGTTTGACATAACCTCGTGACAAGACCGAGAATCTTTTTTTAAATAAATAAATAAATGGTATTCGATTTTTAAAACCAAGGAGTTTTCAATTAAAAAGATTTTAATATGACAGGAACAGTGGAAATATTCCATTCCCGATACTTTTAGTGCAGCCCTCGTAATATTCTTCTTCGTCGCTTCCTCATTACTGAGGGTCCACTTTGGTCCAGTTTTTGCACTAGCTTTCTCCAACGTTGCCTGCATTCCGCCTGTTTAATGGCGCCCGGGACGCTGGTGTTTGTGGCCTCCTTACCAATGTCTGTCCACCTGGTCGGCGATCTTCCTCGACTTCTCTTTCCTTCCACGTTACCTACAACTATTCATTTTTCCAAGTTCTCAGGATTTTGTCGGGCCACGTGTCCGAAGTACTTGAGGAGACGCTGCATACAGATCGTATCCGTATGATAATATTAGAGAGAGTTATTACAAAAAAACATAAACATTGATTCCAACCTACACTTCAAGGTACTACTACTCCAAGGTTGCGGCTTGGCTTTGCCTCCGGCATTGCTGACGTCCACGAGCGATGGTAACCACTCACCACCATGTGGACCGTATGCACGTCTGCCCAGAAGGGCAATAAAATAAAAAAAAAATCGGTTGTCTGTAAAGTCGGTTTACTGACGGTAGTTGAACGTGACAACGTCATAAGAAAATACTGATGGAATGGTTTCATTTTTCAATTATCGCAATTATCGTTGCTATAAACAATAGACACCACATTCACTTTTCACTGAACTTCATACTTGACGAAAACATGTAAATGTATTATTGTATAGCAACTGTCCACGCGGATGCATCGCTCACATCGCCTCAGAGCGAGGTAACGCCGCTCGATCCTCCCGCGCTCGCTAATATCGAAGCATCAGTGTGCCGAATCTCACTGACGGGACACGCGCCGATCGTTATCGCGTCCGTTTATCTTCCACCGGATAAGATCGTTCTAAGCAGTGATATCGAGGCGCTGCTCGGCATGGGGAGCTCTGTCATTCTGGCGGGCGACCTAAATTGTAAACACATCAGGTGGAACTCACACACCACAACCCCGAATGGCAGGCGGCTTGACGCGTTAGTCGATGATCTCGCCTTCGATATCGTCGCTCCGCTAACACCGACTCACTACCCGCTAAATATCGCGCATCGCCCGGATATACTCGACATAGCGTTATTAAAAAACGTAACTCTGAGCTTACACTCGATCGAAGTAGTTTCAGAGTTAGATTCAGACCACCGTCCCGTCGTTATGAAGCTCGGTCGCGCTCCCAACTCCGTTCCCGTCACGAGGACTGTGGTGGATTGGCACACGTTGGGCATCAGCCTGGCTGAATCTGATCCACCATCGCTCCCGTTTAACCCGGACTCTACCCCGTCTCCTCAGGATACCGCTGAAGCCATAGACATCTTAACGTCACACATCACCTCAACATTAGATAGATCATCGAAACAAGTTGTAGCGGAGGACTTCCTTCACTGCTTCAAATTGTCCGATGATATTAGGGAACTCCTTAGAGCTAAGAACGCCTCGATACGCGCCTACGACAGGTATCCTACCGCGGAAAATCGTATTCGAATGCGTGCCCTACAACGCGACGTAAAGTCTCGCATCGCCGAAGTCCGAGATGCCAGATGGTCTGATTTCTTAGAAGGACTCGCGCCCTCCCAAAGGTCTTACTACCGCTTAGCTCGTACTCTCAAATTGGATACGGTAGTAACTATGCCCCCCCTCGTAGGCCCCTCAGGCCGACTCGCGGCCTTTGATGATGGCGAAAAAGCAGAGTTGCTGGCCGATACATTGCAAACCCAGTGCACGCCCAGCACTCAATCCGTGGACCCTGTTCATGTAGAATTAGTAGACAGTGAGGTAGAACGCAGAGTCTCCTTGCCACCCTCGGATGTGTTACCACCCGTCACCCCGATGGAAGTTAAAGACTTGATCAAAGACCTACGTCCTCGCAAGGCTCCCGGTTCCGACGGTATATCCAACCGCGTTATTAAACTTCTACCCGTCCAACTCATCGTGATGTTGGCATCTATTTTCAATGCCGCTATGGCGAACTGTATCTTTCCCGCGGTGTGGAAAGAAGCGGACGTTATCGGCATACATAAACCCGGTAAACCAAAAAATCATCCGACGAGCTACCGCCCGATTAGCCTCCTCATGTCTCTAGGCAAACTGTATGAGCGTCTGCTCTACAAACGCCTCAGAGACTTCGTCTCATCCAAGGGCATTCTCATCGATGAACAATTCGGATTCCGTACAAATCACTCATGCGTTCAACAGGTGCACCGCCTCACGGAGCACATTCTTGTGGGGCTTAATCGACCAAAACCGTTATACACGGGAGCTCTCTTCTTCGACGTCGCAAAAGCGTTCGACAAAGTCTGGCACAATGGTTTGATTTTCAAACTATTCAACATGGGCGTGCCGGACAGTTTCGTGCTCATCATACGGGACTTGTCGAACCGCTCTTTTCGATATCGAGTCGAGGGAACCCGCTCCTCCCCACGACCTCTCACAGCTGGAGTCCCGCAAGGCTCTGTCCTTTCACCCCTCCTATTTAGCTTATTCGTTAACGATATTCCCCGGTTGCCGCCGACCCATTTAGCTTTATTCGCCGACGACACGACTGTTTACTATTCCAGTAGAAACAAGTCCCTAATCGCGAAGAAGCTTCAGAATGCAGCCCTAGCCCTAGGACAGTGGTTCCGAAAATGGCGCATAGACATCAACCCAGCGAAAAGTACTGCGGTGCTATTTCAGAGGGGAAGCTCCACACGGATTTCCTCCCGTATTAGGAGGAGGAATCTCACACCCCCGATTACTCTCTTTAGTCAATCCATACCCTGGGCCAGGAAGGTCAAGTACCTGGGCGTTACCCTGGATGCATCGATGACATTCCGCCCGCATATAAAATCAGTCCGTGACCGTGCCGCGTTTATTCTCGGTAGACTCTACCCCATGATCTGTAAGCGGAGTAAAATATCCCTTCGGAACAAGGTGACACTTTACAAAACTTGCATAAGGCCCGTCATGACTTACGCGAGTGTGGTGTTCGCTCACGCGGCCCGCACACACATAGACACCCTTCAATCTCTACAATCCCGCTTTTGCAGGTTAGCCGTCGGAGCTCCGTGGTTCGTGAGGAACGTTGACCTACACGACGACCTGGGCCTCGAATCTATACAGAAATACATGAAGTCAGCGTCGTAACGGTACTTCGATAAGGCTATGCGTCATGATAATCGCCTTATCGTAGCCGCCGCTGACTACTCCCCGAATCCTGATCATGCAGGAGCCAGTCACCGTCGACGCCCTAGACACGTCCTTACGGATCCATCAGATCCAATAACCTTTGCACTAGACGCCTTCAGCTCTAGGAGCAGGCTTAGGGACCTCGGTAACCGTACTCGTCGAACTCGACAAAGAGTTCGCCGTGCAACCTAACCCATGAATCAGCTCGCTGAGTTTCTCGCCGGATCTTCTCAGCGGGTCGCGATTCCGATCCGGTAGTAGATTCATTCGCGAAGCAGCTACTCTTGAGTTGTTAGGTCTCCTTCGGAGGCGCTCGGGCAGCTGTTAGCAAATCCCAACCCTCCTGGCTGAGCCTTTGCTCGCCCACCTGTCCTGGTGAAACTGGAAAGGCCTCCGGGCCACCAGTAATCCTTCAATCATAAAAAAAAAAAAAAAAAGCGAGGTAACGCCGCATTAGTCATGTTTTTTCGTGCGTGCAGCCAGCTCCATCGAATTATAAGACGTTTTCACGTCCAAAAACTTGACAACGCGGCAGAAAATAATCCATCACGTCACCCATGTCACAGCGTAGGACAGAATTTATCGCGATATTTTACTATCTAATAATTTAAACTGATACGTAAAAGTCTGTGTGCTTAGTGCGAGTTTTTTAACGTTCTCGATAGCGTAAAAGTTTACTCATATTTGTATGGAGTTGCCGTTTGCCGCTGGGGGCGCTGTTCCAACTGCATACAAATATGAGTTAACTTTTACGCTATCGAGAACGTTACAAAACTCTAACAAAGCACATTGATACTCTCGAACAGCCAGTAAGTAGCTTGCCATGTGAAATGCCCAGGTGGCGTGGAATGCCCAGGTGAATTCCTGCCACTTCCAGCGTTTGATCCTGGGATTTATTAATTGTAATTGTTTGTTGTTTGCTATCTCGGCGTAGTTGGAATAGCTTTTTAGGCTATCAGCGAATACATAAGGGTAAAGGTCATTTTGTCAACAATTATTATTTTTAAAGGGGTCCCTTATGGGACGATGCGGAGGGGTACCCTAACCGGGAAAAAACGTCCGTAACGTAAGATTTTTTTCTATTTAGTTTGTTATTAACAGCTGATGTCGCTGCACGTAAATTCAACAATTCCTGAATCGCGGTGACGAGATGTTACACAGTTGATAGACGTTCTCGTATTTCTCTTGCTAAGTCATACTTACCAGGCGTAGGGGATACCGTGATCATGCAGGCGGCTCCCCCAGGGCGAGGCTGCTCCATTGCACTGCGGAGTGGTTGACCCTTGCGATTATTTTTATTTTTATCAATCATCGATATTATATCGATGGTATCAATACAAAAATTATAATAAGAAATGCATACCCGAATAATTATGTACTTTATACCCCGAATAGAACTTAAAATTAATATTTTTATAATAAGGAACATCGTTCTTATCCGGTGTCCCACGACACCACACATCTTTTTTTTATTATATGTTTTTTATTATATTATAGACACATAGACACATAGTCCCTATGCGTTTATCCGTGTGGCAAAATTGGTAGATTCAGCGATGCACTACTCTTGCTAAGGCCAGTGCTAGCAAAATCTCTCAGGTTGAGTCCGTGAGCTCATCTACCCGTCCAGGCGTAGTCGGAATATCCCCTTAGGCTACCAACGAATAGGTAAGAAAAAAAACCCTGCCGTTGTGATAAATTCGTCACTTGAACTTTACGGGACATAGTTTCGATGGTATTTAAATTGGCAGCAAAACATGGCATAAATTAATCAAATTTCGTGTCAACAACCTTTGTCCCACCCTTAAAATCGGAAGGCATGATTGTTTTGCGACAGAGACGACGGACAGGAAGACGACGGTACACTCTTCAATATTACAATACGGTAATGACTGAAATGCACTTGAGACGCGGTGGGAGGCGGTGAGCTATGCGTCTACAGCAATAAAAGTAATTAACATTGACATGTTGAATTGTCGATGTGTTGGCCTTCGTTCGATAACCAAATTTGATGACCTCATGAGTTCGTGGAATCACTTATGAATAATAGACATGTGTATAATAAGGCATAAAAACAAAAAACCCAAAAAAATATTATTTTCGTAATTACCGTTGTCGGGGTGTGACGTGACCTTTTTATTAATACAGTACTTCTATTATTACTTAGAACTGTGTGCTTAGTGCGAGTTTTTTAACGTTCTCGATAGCGTAAAAGTTACCTCATATTTGTATGGAATGGAATCGTTTGCCTTTTTTTTTTTTTTTAACGCTGGGGAATCCATTTACGGATACCCGGTCGAGGGGGGTAACGAACCGGGTTATGTCGGATCTTCTCAACGGGTCGCGGAATAGGGGTGTTAGTAAATATCTTTAACCACTGCTGATTTTATGACCTACTAATCTCCCAGTGTATTCCTAGTGAATGAAATAAAGTGCCAATAATTTTAGGTACTGTTTGGGCTTGGTTCTTTAGTTTAGATTTAGAGCGCAATCGATAAGATACTTGGTAATTTGTTAGGAACTCACCGAAGGTCTGTGTCTTTGTAGTTATAATAATATTTTGTAGCACTATCTTCCTGGAGTGGCCACTCTTTCTTCCTTCTTTTTTAATGAACACTTTCAGCTTTTTAAGTAATTGATTAGCTGCACTCAATATTCACTTCTATTTTTCGCGATCGCACAATTTTGATACGCACGATTCAAACTCGACTTTATAATGACATTAATATAAGAGGGGAAAGGGGCGGGACTATATCGATGCGCTCTCAGTTACGTTCAAAAATATTATTGCGATGTATCCATTGCAGATAGCGTAAACAGGTATTAAACATCTGTTCACAAAAGACAATCTATTTCAGCAGTTTAGATTTGACAGTTAGGATAGCTCTCATACAGCGCAGTTGAGATTTCCATTCGGTTGTGGCGGTGGGTCAATCATGGTGTGATACCCATAAAAAGTATTTCAAACATCTCAATGACCCGCGGAAAGGTTAGAAATTACAGATTATTTATTGAAGTGAAACTTCTTTCAGAAGTAAAATTTAACTCGCGATTAATTCGTTACGGCTAGAGAGAAAATATACAATTTAGGACGAGCGAGAGTGAGAAAATAGATAGAGCGTCTCGCGAACCACTCGACCTTGGAGAGAGGGTGAAAGCGAGCTAGGTCGTTTCTCTTATACACATTCTATTTACGGGCGTCTGCCACTAGATGGCTTGTTATTATTATTATTATTATTATTTTTTTATTATTATTTTTTTTTTTTTATTTATTGCATTGATGGATGGACGAGCTCACAACCCACCTGGTGTTAAGTGGTTACTGGAGCCCATAGACATCTACAACGTAAATGCGCCACCCACCTCGAGATATAAGTTCTAAGGTCTCAGTATAGTTACAACGGCTACCCCCACCCTTCGAACCGAAACGCATTACTGCTTCACAGCGGAAATAGGCGGAGTGGTGGTACCTACCCGTGCGGACTCCCAAGAGGTCCTACCACCAGTGATTACGTAAATTATAATTTTTGCGGGTTTGATTTTTATTACACGATGTTATTCCTTCACCGTGGAAGTCAATCGTGAACATTTGTTGAGTACGTATTTCATTAGAAAAATTGGTACCCGCCTGCGGGATTCGAACACCGGTGCATCGCAACATACGAATGCACCGGACGTCTTATCCTTTAGGCCACGACGACTTCACTATTAGTTTTTCATTTCTCCTGTAGATGGCAGTAACGTATTAACTATCTTATATTTTATTTTTAATGAAGGATTTAAACAAAAATGTATATTTATTCTTCTATATATAATTTAAAATATACATAAATGGTGAAGAGGTCGTTTCTCTTATACACAACAGTGCCTATTACAAGAGAAATATGATTTAAGGATGAGAAATGAAGAAAATCACAAGAAAGAAGACATACCGCAAAAGAAGTTTCACTTCTTTCACGTGCACCAAGCTGCAGGCGCAACATTATTTTTTAATGATGTCGACTGTGTTGTGATGATATGTCACATTAGTGTCACGTGTAACTTAACAATGTCAAACGTGAGTGTAGGGGAAGCACGAGGCTGCGCCCGTAGATAATATCCTGAGCCGCCGCAGCGCCGTTTGCCTAAATCTTATTAAACAAATTTTATATTATTATATTAAATTTATTATTATTATATTTAAAAAAATGGTAGGCAGCGACTTGGCTCTGCCCCTGGCATTGCTGACATCCATGAGCGACGGTGACCGCTTACCATCAGGTGGGCCGTGTGCTCGTCCGCCTACAAAGGCAATAAAAAATAACAAAAATCGTACTGGTGGTAGGACCTCTTGTGAGTCCGCATGGGTAGGTACCACCACCCCGCCTATTTTTGCCGTGAAGTAGTAATGCGTTTCGGTTTGAAAGGTGGGGTATAATAGCCGGCAAACTTCGTGAGCATTTGTTGACGTAGTGGGGGTAAGTTTGCGCATGGTACACTCACGTGCAAAAACATTATTTACTCTGCGTCATAATGCAATTAAATTATTAAAATCAACATGTATTTATTTATATATTTATGAGAACATCAACAAAAAATATAGGTTAATAATTGTAATAATTTAATCTTGGGGTAAAATATATATTCCTTCTATTAAATCAAAACTAGAGCTGTTGCCAAGTCTTGGTTCAGTTGAAGCGAAGCGGGTATTTGTAATTTTTTTTTTCGTTATCATAATCTTGACCATCATCATCACTGTTTTTATCACCCGAGTTGCTATCATCGTGATGAGTCGACATAGGGATCATCAGTGTAGTTTACAACTCGGTCGGTTCGGTCTACTTTTTTGTCTATAATTAATTATTTTTTGAAGATATTCGATTCGTAGTAATCGCATGTAATTTTTTTCAATTACCAGCTTCCGATTATTTTCTGTTTTTTTCCAGCTGAAGCCTAGCTCTTTCTTAATTCGTCGTAAACTTCATACCGAGCCATTAAAATTTATATCTTCTTTAAATTTTAGCAATTATAACAAATAACTTAACGATTAATAACGATAGACTTTTCACTGTACGCAAGCGTACTTTTGGGAGCAAGCGGAACGAGGGCGCGGTGCGGGACGCAAGGTTCGACTGATCTACCAATAACGCGCTCGATACGATTTCCCCTGCCGTCGCGCCTCACCCTCACCACCAAAGTGATCTAAAATTCGGTTCTGCGCAGTCAAGGTCATTTGCTCAAGAAGTTTGCCGGTTACTATAGTCGTTGTAACTATACTGAGACCTTAGAACTTATATCTCAAGGTGGGTGGCGCATTTACATTGTAGATGTCTATGGGCTCCAGTAACCACTTAAAACCAGGTGGGCTGTGAGCTCGTCCACCCATCTAATCAATAAACAATTATAAAACAATTTGTTTGTTAAACAACTTAAAACAGTTTTAAATTTATAAGTGTGTTTCACACGATCCTTAAAATCGTAAATTTATTTAAATTATTTCATTTTCACGTTTTTTTTTATTTTTTATAATTAATAGCTTCCGGTTATTCTAATGATGCTGAAGTTATTTCATTTCCTTACGGTCGTTGCGATCGAGCTAACTCCGTCTACCGGACAGAAGCTCGAATCAAACCTTCTATACGCAAATACATAATTAATAAAATATGTATAAATGTAATTGTAATGAAGACGCACGTGTCGTAAAACATCTCGGCGTTTATACGAACGACGAATGTTCGTATTCGGTAGTGAATGTGAAATTTTATCGCAGACTTTTCGCCAAATTTTTTCAAAAAATATTATAGCCTATGCTATTCGGGAGTAGTGTAGCTTCCAAATAGTGAAATAATTTTTCAAATCGGTTTAGTAGTTTCAGAGCCTATTCAATACAAACAAACAAACAAATCTTTCCTTTTTATAATATTAGTATAGAAGTATAGATGTAGGCAGACGAGCATACGGCCCACTTAATGGTAAGTGGTTACCGTCGCTCATGGACGTCAGCAATGCCAGGGGCAGAGCCAAATCGCTGCCTACCATTGAGTACTCTCCACAAGCCTCGTTTGAAGAAGGACATGTCATAGCGCTCGGGAAACACCGTGGAGGGGAGCTCATTCCAAAGCCGGAAGGTACGTGGCAAAAAAGATCTTTGGAAATGCTTCTATAGTATGTATAATCTTATACCTTTAAACGAGCAATTCTTGTATATATACATATATATAATCTGAATCTCGGAAACGGCTCCAACGATTTTCATAAAATTTAGTACACAGGGGATTTCGGGGGCGATAAATCGATCTAGCTACGATTTATTTTCAGAAAATGTTGTTTTATTCGTGTTTTCAATAATCAACACTTCCCGACATCTATTGGCGAATAATAATACTATTTTTCTTAATTGAGGGCAACTAACCGCTTTAAAGACACAACAAGATGGCGTTATCAAAAAAAAAACCAAGCAAAGCTCGGTCATCATCTAGTTGCGATTAAATCCTCATGCACTCATCTAAGCAATAAATAAAAAAAAAAAACAATAACTTGTAACAAAATGTTATTATTTATTTTACAATCAATAGACAGTGATTTCGTGTTTTCGTGAGAATTACCTTGTACGGTTTCACAAAATGGCGACTCGGATTTTTTCGTGTTCACTTGTTTGTTTACGTTTTCGTAGCGTAGCGGAAAATTTATGCAATGCTAATTTCTTGTTAATTTATTTGAAGCTTTAAAATTGTTTTGTCTGGATCGCCGCTTATTCTTGTTAATTAATATTTTGAGTGCGCTATACAAAATAATACACGGTAGTCTTATTACAATAACTAGTGGTCCTACAGTAGTCGAAATTCGACTATAATTAAATGGAATTGTAAGTTTGTACACTATTATGATTGCATTTTATACTTCTATAATCACAAATTTCGCCAAGACTACACTATAAAAAATATTAACAAAGAAACTATATTATATTCTCAATTTGACAACAGACGTCAAGAACAAAAGTTTGACAATAAATAGTATGCATGCGCGTGTGCGTCAAATACATGGTATGTAGTGTGTGTAATGTTTTCTTTATTGATTTAATGTATATTTTATGCATTATTTAAAAAAATATATTAGCATTGTGCACTTCTTCTCTATATTCTCTATAAGTGTAGAAAATTTCATACTCCTCCGTCCACGCAATTTTCGTAAAAAGGGATACAAAGTTTTTGCTTCACGTATTAATATATAGATAACGTTGAAAAAACTAACGTACATGTAACTGAAGAATGAAAAATCTTCATTTGCACTGTCGGATTTTACCTCACTTAATTAAAGCTTACGATCGAGAATGTTAATGCAGTATTATTTTTCCGTAGTCTGATAAAATTTAATGATAAAGAAATTAATAGTAAATAAAGGTTTTGTGTGAAGGAACTTTGCTAAGTGAGCTTATTTGATCGTGAGCAGCTTTCCGTCAAGATCGATGCTTGCAGTTGATTATTTTTCAATCCTCATATTTTATGATAACAATAACTGGGAACAAATCACGCACGGTACCAAATTAGAATGCCCTGTGTTATGGGTACCAGAGATTGATAAGCATGCTTTTGTATATTTATATATATAATTTATTTTTTTATTTTTTTATTGCTTAGATGGGTGGATGAGCTCACAGCCCACCTGGTGTTAAGTGGTTATTGGAGCCCATGGACATCTACAACGTAAATGCGCCACCCACCTTGAGATATAAGTTCTAAGGTCTCAGTATAGTTACAACGGCTGCCCTACCCCTCAAACCGAAACGCATTACTGCTTCACGGCAGAAATAGGCAGGGCGGTGGTACCTACCCGCGCGGACTCACAAGACGTCCTACCACCAGTAAAACATACATATATAGATAATAAGCATCCGGACCGAGAGCAAATAAATCTTTTCATTACACAATGATTGCCCGTTGTGGGAATCGAAACCACGACCTTCGGCACAACAGTCAGGACCGTTAATTATTGCACTACTTAGACAATTTAAATCGGAGTGCCTCCTCTTTCATCCATAGAGTACTACTGCTGAGGTCTACAGCTCCTAAAGAAATTCAGATTTATTTCTAATTAAAACTCATAATAATTTCAACCAGAAAGTTCTTGAGTGGCGGCTGCGTATCGGAAGACGTAGCGTGGGTAGGCCTCCCACAAGATGGACCGACGATCTATTGAGGTTCGCGGGGATCCGCTGGACGCATACGGCGTCGGACCGGTCTTTATGGCGAGGCTTGGGGGAGACCTATGTCCAGCAATGTACATCTGTGGGCTGATAAGACGAAGAAGAATTTCAACTTGATCATTATTACACGATACTATTCTTTCATGATGGAAGTCTTTCGTGAATATATTTTAAGTATTTATTGTTTTAATGGAAAAACAGATACACACCAGTAAGATTTGAGTATTGCCACAGGTGAATCGTTAATTGCGAATTCATCGGGCGACTTAAATTTCATGTTATAAAAAGCACGAATAATTCTTTTCTGGTACGATTCTACTCATTTCAACATCGGTTGCATTACCCATAGCAGATAGCCAGATCTTACTTATTTAACGGACTACGGACGGAAATTAACGGACTAAAAATAGGAAAACATTAATAAATATATATTTTATGGGAATTTACCATTAAAACTGAACTCCGGCTATGGAATGAGCTCCCCTCCACAGTGTTTCCCGAGCGCTATGACATGTCCTTCTTCAAACGAGGCTCGTGGAGAGTATTAAGCGGTAGAGAGCGGCTTGGCTATGCCCCTGGCATTGATGAAGTCCATGGGCGATGGTAACCACTTACCATTAAGTGGGCCGTATGCTCGTCTGCTTACATCTATACATATAAATAAAATTAGAGTGTCTGTTTGTAATATTGAAATAACCGCTTTTTACTACATGCATACGCTTGGCTATGCCTCTGGCGTTGCTGAAGTCCATGGGCGACGGTAGCCACTCACCATCAGGTGGGCCATATGCTCGTCTGCCTACAAGGGTAATGAAAAAAAAAAGAACTTCTTGTTTAGCCCGATTTGATGACAACTCACTCGAGTCATTGATAAATTAAACCTTTAGTTGAAGGTTAAAATGAAAAGTGTCATTTGTAAACACGAAAACTCGTTTCGTAGGGCTCCGTGAGCGTTTCAAGGGAAACAAAAGAATCCCTCGCGATCGCTCGTTTATTCGCCAGCAACGGGCGAAGTAATATCAAACTGAAATTTAAATCGAACTTATTACGGTCCCCTGAAGGTTACAGACTAAAGACTTTGACGCGATCAAAACAAGTTTTTATGACCATATCAGTCTTATGCTCGCAAAATCACTCATCAAAACAAACATAGTAGGTACTTCCTGTTGACCTAGAATCGCGAAATTTGGCAAAAAGCAAGGTTTTCATAGTATAGTTTTAAAAGTCGTTGTGGCCTTAAGGACAAGACGTCCGGTGCATTCGTATCTAGCGATGCACCGGTGTTCGAATCCCGCATGCGGGTACCAATTTTTCTAATGAAACACGTACTTAAGTACGTACGTGGTAAGTACGTACGGTAGGCAGCGGCTTGGCTCTGCCCTTGGCATTGCTGAAGTCCATGGGCGACGGTAACCACTCACCATCAGGTAGGCCGTATACTCGTCTGCCTACAAAGGCAATAAAAAATAAAAATAAAAAAAAAACTTAACAAATGTTCACGATTGACTTCCACGGTGAAGGAATAACATCGTGTAATACCACAAACTCGCAAAATTATAATTTGCGTAATTACTGGTGGTAGGACCTCTTGTGAGTCCGCACGGGTAGGTACACCCGCCCTGCTTATTTCTGCCCTGAAGAAGTAATGCGATTCGGTTTGAAGGGTGAGGCAGACGTTGTAACTATACTTGAGACCTTAGAACTTATATCTCAAGATGGGTGGCGCATTTACGTTGTAGATGGCTATGGGCTCCCGTAAACAATTAACACCAAGTGGGTTGTAAGCTCGTCCAACCTTCTAAGAATACAGAATTTAGTATACAGGGGATTTCGGGGGCGATAAATCGATCTAGCTACGATTTATTTTCAGAAAATGTTGTTTTATTCGTATTTTCAACTTTATCGATAATCAACTTAAACATAACTTTTTTTTTGTTATTGAAAGAAAATAACTAATAATATAATATTAAAATATCAATATGTAATTCGTATTTAAATATAATTACTAAAAAAGACAAGTTTTCAAAAAAAGAATCCTCTAGTAAATAATAATATGGCAAAACAATTATATTTTAAGCCCAGGACTCTTCAAAATATAAAGTTGAAGAATAAGTTCTAGTTGTACGAACTAAAAGTGATTTTTGATGAGTGCGTATTTCTATTTGCAGTTAGATTTTCGAGCATAAGATGATTAACGTTTGTGAATATTTTTCAACATCAAAAGCAAGTTTGTCAGCAGTCTTATGGACGGCTTATATTGTTTCACTAATATCAGTTTCTGTGTTAATGAGCGTGTGTACGAATCAGTGTCTAGTGATTAGTCTGATAAGTTTATTGTTAATGTTTTTATGTCAGTACTGTGTGTAATTTAAGATCCAATATAATATTATTTTGTTGTACTGAATCGAACAGTTAAGGTGCTTGTTCCTGGAACCGATGTCTTGTCAGTAACGATATCGTAACCAAACGAAAATTCTTAACTGTATTTCCGGGTTGAATGAACTATCGACACACAAAATTAATTATGTACGGAATCCTTAAAAAGTGTATATCATTCACACTGGTCCGGTCATTTAGGAATGAAACTCCTATAAGCGGTTGGAGTAGTTGATTGATAAAATCACGTAAGGGAAATGCGAAGTCATATCACCCCCTCTATGTCTTTTCTTTTCTCTCTCTCTTTCTCTCTCTTCCTCCTTTTTTTTATTAAGCACGAGTGTGTGTGTGTGTGTGTGTGTGTTATGTTAGTATCGAAGACATCGGTACATTCGCGTTGAGCGATGCACCGGATCTCTTTCGGGGTTATTAGCCAACGTCCATACCATGTTGAATACACCGGTTCTCGTCCGATCACCGAATCAAGCAACATCGGGCGTGGTCAGTACTTGGATGGGTGACCGCCTGGGAACACCACATGATGTTGGCTTTTTACTTTTTCTCGCCGGATCTTCTCAGTGGGTCGCGCTTCCGATCCGGTGGTAGATTCTGCGAAGCACTGCTCTTGCTAGGGCGGTGTTAGCAATTCTCCGGTTTGAGCCCCGCGAGCTCACCTACACAAGCTAGGGTACGCTGAAGTAGCCTCTCAAGGCTATCAGCATAGGTAGGAAAAAAAAAAAAAAAGGGGTTATTGAGACGGCGAGATAGGGTAGACGCGGAGCATATTAAATCCATCCCGCCGTCCTTCAGATGCCGGGTCGACGGCCGCCGGCGACACGACCACCGATTCCCTCGGTCGACAGGTGAACCGCTTCAACAGTCCTTAGACCCCACGTAGGGTCCGCCTACCACCTCTACCACGACTCGAGACACGGGTAGGTAGTTCAATTCTACTTATTTCTGCCGCAAATAGGTCACGTGTTCGGGTTTAAAGGTTGAAACCGCAATTGGGACAGGGAGTACAACCGAATAATATCGTGATCTATATTGAAATGACACTAGGTGACTATCAACTTGGGAGATTCTTCTGTGGCATGGGTACCAGAAGAGACCGTAGAAAAGATTCATCAAAAAGTCCACCTTAACCTAGAACAGTCGTTTACTACTGGGAAAAAGATCGATCCGTACCATGTCTTGAGATGAATGATCTAAATCCAAACGGCCATCATAATTTGCGCATTAGAACACAGTGCAATAGAAATATGTTTGTTGTACTTACAGCAGAGATACTGGCGCCGTTTCGTAATATGCAAATAGGTTCGGTTGTAATTTCGAAAGACGTGTGATCTTAAATATAATAACCTTGTATGTTACTAATATATTGTAATGCATACGGTTTTAGTTTGAATTTTTAATGCATGTTTTTCTTCGAATTTGAGAACAGAAGCGTATATAACTTTATTTTTAATAACTTTATTGTGATACTAGAATTTATTAAAGTATTTTATTAATTCCGTATTTTGATGTATTAAATTTTTTTTTGTATTTTCATTTTTGTATTTGTTCAGCATCACGACAATTTTGTACAGTGGTTAGCAACGGCTTGGTTTTTTTTGTTATTGCTTAGGTGGGTGGACGAGCTCACAACCCACCTGGCGTTAAGTGGTTACCGGAGCCCTTAGACATCTACAACGTAAATGCGCCACCCACCTTGAGATATAAGTTCTAAGGTCTCAGTAAAGTTACAACGGCAGCCCCACCCTTCAAGCTGAAAACGCATTACTGCTTCACGGCGGGGTGGTGGTACCTACCCGTGCGGACTCACAAGAGGTCCTACCACCAGTCAAGTCAAGTTCGGACTTTGCTGACATCCATGAGAAACAGTGGCTACTCACGATCAGGTTGCCCGTGTGCTCGTTTGCCTAAAACTTTTTAGGATAAAATCACACATATTCAGCCTCCCTCGGCTGGTCCAGTTCCAGCTTGGTATTCCGGATCGCGAACAGGACTCCTTGGGGTGGAGCGACGGACAACCGACAGACTGTTATCAACATCTACTCGACCGGTCAAGCGTCCTTGGGGTTGCCGCGGTTCTGGTTGCACTGTAGATCGCGGTCGCTTTTCCTACCTTTCACAGGTTTTATCCCGGGCGGCGTCTGGCAGTTCGGGTTCGACTGACTCCCATACCCCAGCACCATCTCGACGTGGCTGTCCCTTGACGAGATTCGGTCCCTTGCCCAACATAGAAAAGAAAAGTAAGCACCCAATATTCAATTAATGAATTTTACATAGGATACTGACGCGACTGAGAATCGGTATTTGGTCCGTATGCATCAGGGTGAAGGTCGTTGATCACTTGAGCCGAAAGAACGATAAACGAACAACCGGTTTGTTATTTATAATTTTATTCAACTTTAAATACTGGTGGTAGGGTGTCTTGTGATCCCACACGATTAGGTACCACCACAACATCTATAACAGTAATGCGTTTCGGTTTGATGGGTAGGACCCAGGGGGGTGCAACTCCCATACAAAGGAAAAGAACATTCAACTAGCGTCATCTTTAGGAACCGGCGAGGTCATTTTTGAAACGTTTTGGCCTTAATGAACTAATAAACTCACTAGATGGCAGATACGAGTTCTGACTCAATAAAAATGTTAGCGTACTTTGAAGCAGTGCTTCCACTTTTAGGGAATTCTCCCTTTTTTAGGGAAAAATAGCTGATATTTTGGATGATAAAGACAATTTTAAAAATACCAGGATTTAGGATATTTCGGGGTAAAAAGCAAAGCCTATACTAGTAACTGTTGTGAATTTTAAAATAAACGATAATTAAAGTAAAACAATGAACATTTTATTTTATGGAGAGAATGACATTAAGTCGAGTTGACAAGTAAAAGAATAAAACAGAGTTGTGTATAAAAACTATAAAGAAGGTTTGATTCAACAGTAACCCTCTAGTAAAGTAAATCATAGATTAAGCCACTGCTTTTTTCTTAGGGATTCCCCAGAATCCCAATAAGTATAATCCGCCAAATTTTTATTTACCTATTTTCGTTGATGTCACCAGAACTTACTTGTATTGTAATATACAGGTACTTCATGTACCATGAAAGATTATCATGGTAATTTCATTTACGAAAACCTTGTAATTGTCATTTCGCTTTTGCTAGCAGTTCCTTCTTCAAAGACTGAGGTAGAAAGATTATTCAGTGTTCTCAAATGTAAAAACTGACAAAATAAACAGGCTTTCTAACGAAACCCTGAAAGGCTTGCTTCATAGAAAGTTGGGAATGCCAGCAAACAATTGCTTAATTTTAGAACCGAACAGTGTTAGGTTGCGTGCAGCAAAAGAATATAAAAGCAATGCGTCGACTTCCTTGAAAATTCTAATCCTATAGATCTATGATCTTCTGGGGGCGTTTAGATTATATATACCTACATTAAATAATATGCTGTGGTTTATTTTCTGTATTTTATTTATGCTTTCTATATAAAGGATTTATGAAAGTTGTTTAGGAAATTTTAGGGATAAATTCAAAAGAAACTAGGGTAAAATGTGGTAAAAAAACGTAAGTGGAAACACTGCTTTGAAGTTTTCAAAACTCCAGGGCCAATAAAACAATCTCAAAAAAAAAAAAAAGTTTTCAAAATGTCGTACATAACGCTTTAATTTTTTAAATCGTTTTTTTTTGGTTTTGTTTTGAGTTATTTTACGTTGTAGTATTAATTTAGAGCAACTTTTAGCTTTGTGAGAATATTAGACGATTAGACATTGAGAAACTCTGTTTTGAATTCTCTTTAGACATAACTTGGCTCCAATACTTTTTTCTTCGTTAGCGTTTCGTAAGCCAGTGTAACTATTTTCATTTCAGAAAGTTTATTATTAAAAATCAGCATGCCTCAAGATCGAAAATGAAATGCTATTTCGGATGCCTTGATAACGGTGAGTTTACACTATTTTCCCGGTATATTATTTGCTAACAGAATTATTATTCATAATATAATTAAATGAATTAGCACCAACTAATGGTCCTTCCTATTTCTGCTGCCTAGCTATCATATATGTTAAGTTTTGATCAAAACAGTCGGTATTAAGTCTCGTACTATCACACACACACCTCAGATAATAAAATTGTCCCGAGTGGGTGGCAATATTTATGTTTTGCAACTCAGCGTATTATATGCTTATTGTCAAGTGGGCCCGAACTAGTTTTTTGGAATGATCAATCAGTCATGATTTCCTGTTTAAATAAAATACAGCACAATTGATCTCACATCCAAAGTTAGATGATGGCATTCACGTTTTGTTTCCTGGTGTTTGATAACCAAGTTACACCAAGTGGCCTGTGACCACGTTCATCCTTCTACCCAATATAAAATAATGTTTTTATTTTTGTAGACAAAGGTTTGATAATGACAAAATTTTATGGAAAAATTATAAGGAGCACTAAAATGTCTGAAACATGAAAATATTGATGCACTATATTTGAACCAGAACGTGTTATGTAATATATTAATTTGTAAGTATGATTACATTAACACAAAATTTTTCCTGGTCGTATTTTTTCAATATTTACATACTTAAGATACTTTGTTTCTCCGTTTCAGAAGAGAAACTGATTCAGCAAGGAACGTGAACTCACAAGGGATCTTAATTTTTTTTAAATATGTTTATAATTTATAAATTAATAATTGAAATAGTTCATAAGAACTAAATTGATGCCAATTTTGTTTTAAAATAGGTTGTTTAGTTCTTATAGTTATAGTATTATGTTTGAATAGTTGTAATTAGTAAGTTAGTAATATATGAAAATACTGATATAAATTTTTGTAAATAACCTTTTGTAAATTCTACGAGAAGATGATTTTAATTAATGATCAAAAGTCAATGGTCTTCAAAAGCATTATTTGCAATTATTTAGATTAACTGTGGAATATATTTGCTAAGTTGTGTTTTCTGTATGAGCAGATATAAATGAAAATGCCCAAACATGATTATGTTTCTTACATTTTCATTATGTGAAATCAATATGCTTGTGACTTGAGTATATTAATAATTTATTAAAACTTAATTTATAGACAGCAACCCCTATGGCACTGCTGAAGTTTATAAGCACTGGTGACCACTTATCATGAGCCGGGTTGCATGCTGGTCTGCTGTTGAGTGCAATAAAAATTTTCGAAACCCTTTCTATTATTTAGATGTAATATTAATGTACATTTAATTTGGATTACAAGATAAATTTACATTTTATGTTTGCATGTGTATGTTTATAATTCATTTGCATGTAACGAACATCAGTTTCTTTTGTAACAAAATGCAAACTAATGGTTTGTAATGAATGTAATTAACTTTAAGATGATTTTCTTTCAATCTGCTGTTTGTTTCATCTAGTATTACCAAAGCTAAAGCATCAGAAACGTCAGAATAGAAATAATTTAGATAGGGAATAAAAGTATAACTATTGTAATCATGTCTAAGATTACTATTAGCGTCATTAAGTACAAACTATCAATATTTAAGAGTATTTTAAATCATCTTCACATTTTTTAAACATTTTTTGTTTTTTTTTTTGTTTTTCAAATCATGTAACAAAACGTTTGTGCAGAACAAAATGTCACATGTTATGAACATGATTGTGGGTTAATCGTTTCTTAAATTTCTAAATGTTTATAAGAATGCTAAGAATAATTTAGTATTCACTTTAGTGTGTGTATTATCTCTACAATGCTACTTTAAATGACAATTATTGTATGACGAAGCATAGGTAGTGTTTATAGATGTAATATTTTCATACAAGGTCATGATCTGTCACGATCAACTTTAAGCAAGAACTGCTATCGTTAAGAAACAAATTTATTAAATTTAATTCAAATTGTCTACTATGTTTGTAATGGAAAGCTGACATGTTTATATTTCGCACAAATGACTTAATTGACATTGAATGATTTGATTATCTAGACTTAATTAACTTTTAGATAACTTTCGATTTAATGTTAATAAGTACGCTAGTAGGATTAATCTAGAGGAGTTATTGTTATTCGAAATTTTATACAATTGTACGTTCATACAATCTTTTAACAGAAAATTGTTTGTAATATAGGGAAATTAAATAGCTTACAGAGAATTACAGCTTTTTATTTTAAAAAACTGTTTTCTCTCTGTATGAAAAGATCTTATCGATTAGAATGCTGAACACAATCAAACATTCCTTAATAACTCATTAGTACTACCGGGAATTTCAGCGATTCTAAACGATAAGATTTTTTCATAAAGAGAGTTATTAAAAATATTAAAATTACTAAAAAAGCCACCTGGTGGGGGGTAGGGAGACTAATAATCGACCGTAGCGACGCCTGCTGGACCAGGCTTTAACTAAAGCAAAAATAAAAATGAGAGTTGCGCATCTATCTCTAATATATTAAGTGTATAATCTATGGTAGGACCGCCGTTGTACTGTAAAATCTGAGACTCAGAACTCATGTCTCAAGGTGGCATTTACGCTGTCGATGTCTATGAGCTAAGGTAGGTAGCCATTTAACACCAGGTAGGCCGTCTAACCGCTTAAGCAATTAAAAACAAATGTTAAACCAAGACCAAACTTATTTCCATCGAAACTGTTCAAGCCATTGTGGGGATTACCCTGAACACATGCTACGACAAATATGTGTGAATGATCTTGTTATTTAAATAGTTGTCATTTATAGGTAAATCCTTATTTTTGAAAGAAAAAAAACTGCATCTAATTACTTTTTTATTGCCCTTGTAGGCAGACGAGCATACGGCCTCCCTGATAGTGAGTGGTTGGGTGATTACCGTCGCCTATGGACTTGCCAGGGTAATTAATGCCAGGAACAGAGCCAAGTCGCTGCCTACCAAAATAAGTGAAATGTCTAGCTTAATTTTGATAATTTTGAAGTCGTCGTGGCCTAAAGGATAAGACGTCCGGTGCATTCGTATGTAGCGATGCACCGGTGTTCGAATCCCGCAGGCGGGTACCTATTTTTCTTAATGAAATACACGTACTTAACAAATGTTCACGATTGACTTCCACGGTGAAGGAATAACATCGTGTAATAAAAATCAAACCCGCAAAATTATAATTTGCGTAATCACTGGTGGTAGGACCTCTTGTGAGTCGCGTGAGCCTTTAAGACGAGATTTAGAAACAGTCCTTTTCGGGAGGCAGTGACCTGTCTCTGGGCTCGTTAGCATGAGACGTCCGTCCGTTGCTTGCTTATTATACAAAAAAGGCAACATGCTATTGCGGTGGGGCAGCCGTAATAAACCCTAATTGAGACTAATATCACGGGTCAATGTAGTCGATAATGACTTTGCATTATGTGGGCTCGTAGTTAGTTTGTCGATGTTGGGCAATTAAAATAGAACTAAAAGTTCTAGTCTTCAAAACTCCACCTCTACTATTATGTAAGGGCAGATTGACTTATACAAAACTTTTAATTAGTTCGTTGATAAATTATGGTCATTTCTAATCAAATCAAATCAAAAAAAAATTATTCAACATAAATGAAAGTACATACTTGTTGAACGTCAAAAGAACTACCGCCAATTCACAAAAACTAGCCTCCGTCCTGAGAAGAATTGGCAAGAAACTCGCGGGCATGTCTTTTTTTTTTAATATTCGTTTTTTTTTTAAACATTCATTTTTACAATTAGTGTTACAACAAAAACAACATATATTATAACAATAAAATTTCATTCGCCATGTGCAAATTGCTGTTTGATTTTCTCATAAAAATAATAATATATCTACACAAGCGTAGATTGTCTGTGTAGCTTAACTTTGAAAAGTCATTTGAAATAAATATCATAATAGTAGTTTTGTAATTTTGGATGTAGTTTTTCAGACGTCGTTAGCGATTTTTTTAAAATGCATTTGAATCTCAGCCAAAATGAGATTCAAGTCTCGAGGTGAATGAAATGTTCACATTGTTGTGTCTAGCGGAGTGGCTATAAAAACCTCAGAGATTCCAAACTCTTCCTACAAAGTCGCAATGAATCATCAATGATAATTTAGCGCCGGACGTTCAATGCTTTGTTGGTCAACAGCAAAAAGCCCGGTACGACGTCATTAATAAAAAAAAAACATACCTTTCACCGGCTCATTGAATTAATTGAAAGACACGATTTTACAGTTGTAGCACTTCAAGTGGGGATTGTTAATTAACGCTGAGTAATTTATGCTTGTTCACATTGTGTCGCGTTCGCATGTGTTTGATTCTGAATGTAAACAGTTCTCCGGTGGTTACACTGCGTTTAACAGCAAGGCCATATGCAATTTTACAAGGTTCTTCATAAGTTCTCGTTGATAGACGAGCCAGCAATAACAAGGAATTCATAACCGGCTATGCTATAGCATTGAGAAATGTATCGGGCATATTCGGAGAAGCGCGGGGAGGTGCCAACTTTTTGTCTATTATCGCGGAGTGCTCATGCTCGGATTGCAGTTAAGCCATTGAGAGTTAGAACTTATGTTTCAAGGTTTGGAACTACAGGTTTGAGGAATAGCTTAGCACTAGACGCGCAGTGAGGACGATGCTCATAGAATGCGATAAAAAGTTATATTAAAAGATTTAACTTTTCACTTTAACGCGTAACTTTAACTTTAACGATTTAACTTTAACGAGTAACTTTTCTCCTACATATTCACTGATAGCCTAAGGGGCTATTTCAGGTATATGCGTATGGGTAGGTGAGCTCACAGGTTCAACCTGAAAGAATTTGTTAACCCTACCTCTGCAAAAGCAGTGCTTCGCTTATTCTACCACCGGATCGGAATCGCGACCTACTGATACGATCCGGCGAGAAATTCAGTGGGCTGTCTATGGGTTAGTTCGCTTAGGACGGTGACCGGTGCTTGAAGATACCAAAAGCACCGAGGTTGCATCTCGGGGATTGACGAATATTGCAATATTCGATGAGACAGGTTTTATCGCTAAAAGCGAGCCCTTTCAGACAAGTGTTTTTTCCTTCTTTTTGTTGTTATTGCTTAGATGGGTAGACGAGCTCACAGCCCACCTGGTGTTAAGTGGTTACTGGAGCCCATAAACAACTACAACGTAAATGCGCCGCCAACCTTGAGGCATAAGTTCTAAGGTGTCAGTATGGTTACAACGGCTGCCCCACCCTTCAAACCGAAACGCATTATTGCTTCACGGCAGAAATAGGCAGGGTACCCGTGCGGACTCACAAGAGTTCCTACCATCAGTAAAATTCTGAAAAAAATACAGCAGGTCTGTATGTGTTTTAATCTTATAACTAATTTATCTGTAGATTAGTGTAGGTTAGCGAAATCTTTTCACGTAATTTCGAGAATTTTTACGAATGACTTCCACGATGAAGGAATGACATCGAGTAATAAAAATTTAAATAAAACACGCAAAAATTTTAATTTGTGTAATGACTGGCGGTATTGTGTCTCGTGAGTCCACATGGGTAGGTACCACCATGCTGCCTATTTCTGCCGTGAAGCTGTAATGCGTTTCGGTTTGAAGGGTGGAGCAGCCGTTATGCTGTAGAATTAGAACTCATGTCTGAAGTTGGGTGGCGCATTTACGTTGTGGATGTCTATGGGCTCCAGTAACCACTTAAAACCAGGTGGGCTGTGAGATCGTCCATCCATGTAAGCAATAAAATAAAAAACAAGAAGCAGGGTTCAAATTCGGCAGATATTAAACTCTTTTTTTCTTCTGCAGATAATTCCTTGGAGCTGGGTTTACGCTTATACGGATTTTTACCTACGGATGGTTCTG
The DNA here is from genome assembly GCF_030267445.1 of Bombyx mandarina. NCBI lineage: Eukaryota > Metazoa > Arthropoda > Insecta > Lepidoptera > Bombycidae > Bombyx > Bombyx mandarina. Next base: position 1,160,037 of record NC_143213.1, read on the forward strand.
GAGTCACTTGTGCAGCTCAACGTTTCTCCAATTGTCATTTACGACCCTAATTAAAGTTCTGAAATGAGCCTTTAAAGTTATCCAATGGCTTGATCAAATCTCTTGGAGCCTCTGGGTCTACGTAAAGATGTTTTCATAGGTCTTTTCTGCCACGTACCTTCCGGGTTTGAAATTAAATCCCCTATATGGTATTTCCTGAGCACTGTCACATGTCCTTCTGTAAAAGAGACTTGCGAAGAATACTTAGCCGTAGGCAGCGGCTTGGCTGTACCCCTGGCATTGCTGGCGTCTATTAGCGACGTAATCGCTCATAATCAGGTGGGCCGTATGCTCGTCTGTCAATGGTAAAAAAAAACAACACAATGTTCTTAAGAGAGCGAACAATGACACCGCCTATAGTCAGATTGTCTGGTGAGATATAAATTTTTAATAAAACCATTTACGAGACATAAAAATTTATGTTATGAAATGGGTAATTAATTCAATAGTGTTGTTTTTTTTTTACAAAAAGCGCATTATATTTCGCGCGGGAGTTTATTGCATTCCAAAAGACATTCGTGCGAGCTTTTTAATCGCGGCTAAACGACTTAACGTCCTTCTCAAAAGCTACGTGATCACCGAAGCTCTTGGCCACTACAATGTGAATGACATTGCTTGCATTAAAACGCGAGGTAATTTTCAAATGCTTATTTTTTATAAGAGCTTTCGAATAGTTTAATCAAAGTGTAATGTCACATAAATTTCACACATTAATTGGACCTTCCTGAATGACGTACGAAGAGAAACATCATTAATTATGAATACGTCACAAATACGAAAGGTTCAAACAAGTTCTGGTGAAAAAGGTCGAGATAATTTTACTAATATATTACACGTATGAACGGATGTTTGGGGATCATTTTAAGATTGTTTTTCTGCGGCATCGCTTGTGTTAAGTTTAACTGAATTTTGCTTGGTAATTTTAAGATTTAAGGTTCAATGTTTTAAGTGTTATTTTCAATTGACATCTCGGCCGGCGTTTTGGTTTAAATTAATTTGGGGGACTACTGGTGAGTACGATGAATTATTTTTTTAGATTAAATAAAAAAAAACAGCTTTTGTTTAAAAAAAAATTAAAGTGTTTGAAATAAAATAATCAATTTTGATTGTTTTATTTTATTTATTATATGGAATTTCTACGGATTATGCATAATTTACATTAAAAATATGTTACTTGAAAAAATTAACATCACTATTTTAGTTTAGTTGTTAACAATAATATTCTATATTTGTAGTCTTTATTGAAATTATTATAAATGTAAACAAAACAATTTGTGATTCCAAGAACAAAATATTTTTTTTAAATATAAGAATGGTATTTCGGAGAAAAAATTTCCTTTCAAAGAAAATTTATATTTTTTAAAGGTCAAATGACGAAGAAATTTGCATTGAGCATGCATGAAAAAAAAAACCGAACATTTTTCTTCATTCTAGAGACCATTCTCTAGAATGGTCGAAATAGGTGTATATTTTTTTCGCGATACAGTTCTTGTGGTTATCCCTGAAGCACTTTAAAATTGAAAAAATATTTTTATTGCTCAATCATTGCAACGAAGCCATAACAACATTTTTGTTCGAACCTCCTGCAACATGTCACAATGACAAGCTACTACGGGACCCTCATTTTGTTAAATTAATACGTGAAGCAAAAACTTTGTATCCCTTTTTACGAAAATTGCGCTGATGGAGGAGTATGAAATTTTCCACACTTATAGAGAATATAGAGAAGAAGTGCACAATGCTAATATTTTTTTAACATAATGCCTAAAAGATACATTAAATCAATAAAGAAAACATTACACACACTACATACCATGTATTCGACGCACACACGCATGCAAACTATTTATTGTCAAAATTTTGTTCTTGACGTCTGTGGTCAAATTGAGTATAGATTAATTATTGTTTGTCTTTATTAATATTTTTCTACAGTATAGTCTTGGCGTTGAAAATACAATCATAATAGTGTACAAACTTACAATTCTAATTAATTATAGTCGAATTTCGACTACTGCGGGATCTCTAGTTTTGTTAAATTCTCAGGCTTAGTGTAGCAATTTTCGCTACTGGAGTAGAGCGCCCTATATGAGCGCCTACAAGGGCAATAAAAAAATATGATAAATAGTGATGACGCAGCCTTCTTTAAGTGAGACTTTTAAATGCATTTTGACGGTTGTGTGGGCAGCCGATTGCTATTGCCCCTGACATTGGTGTTGTCCATGAGGCAAGCTCTAACGACCGGTCTGGCCGCGGACTCGCCTGCCTTCGATAGCAATCTAAAACATGCAATCATTTTGTTATGCCTATAAATGAGATATTTTTTTATTGCTTAAATGCGTTAGTGAGCTCACTGCCCAATCGGTGTTAAGTGGTTACCGGAGCTCATAGACATCAACAAAGAGACATGAGTTATAAGTCTTAGTTTTACAGTAAAAGAGCTGCATCCCTTTTTATTTTTTATTTATTGCTAAACCGGGTGGACGAGCTCACAGCCCACCTGGTGTTAATTGGTTACTGGAGCCTATAAACATCTACAATGTAAATGCGCCACCCACCTTGAGATATAAGTTCTAAGGTCTCAGTATACTTAGTCAGGCCATAAATACTGTTACAATAAAAAATAATAAAAAATCTATTGCAAATAAAATTTAATACTTTTACAGTGTGTTAGTTTAATACATAAATATAAAACAATTTAAAGTATAAAAAGCTTATTCGAAGTGGTCTCCATTGGCTGCAATACAGTCCTTTCAACGTTGAGGCCAGTTATCAATAAAAGCACGCACTCTTTCCATGGGAAAATTTTTCACTGCCAATCGTACGGATTGTTTTAGGGACTCCAAATTATCATGGCGTTTAGAGCAAGCCGTACTCTCTAAGCCTGATCATAAATCACAATCCAGCGGATCAAGATCGGGACTAGACGACGGCCAGTTTTCAGCTCTGATGAAGTCCGAAACGTTCGTTTCCAACCAAGACTGCGTAGACCGAGCTTTATGACCTGGCGCCGAGTCTTGCTGGAAGGACCATTCTTGATTATTGAACATGGTGTTGTTAAGGTGCTTCACTACCTTCTCAAGAATGGTATCTTGATACACTTGTGCCAATGTTTTGATACCTTTTTCACAAAACTATGGCTCAGTCACTCCTTCATAGCTAATACCCCACCAAACCATCACTGAAGTCGGATAGTGCCCACGTTGCACTCTGTCGACTAATTGGGAAGCTTCCTTAGAGCTTTGAGCATAAATACAGTTATTCTGTTTATTAAAATGTTGCTGAATTGTAAAAATTTTCTCATTCGTAAACAAAATTTTTCTATGACCTTCCTTTGCGTACCGCTTCAGTAGTTGTTTCGATTTTACCACCCTATTCTCTTTTAAATTATCAGTTAAGAAATGACCAGTACGTCTCGTATAGGCTGCTAGTCCTGAGTCATCTTTTAAAATGCGCGACATGGTTCTAGGTGCTATCTTCATCTCCCGAGATACAATCTTTTGCTTTCGGACAGGATTTCTTCGAATTCTTTCCCTTACTGCTTTGACCACCTTTTTCGTACGAACTCTACGTGGACGACCAGATCTTTTTCTGTCACAAACAGAGGAGGTCTCATTGAACCTATTAATAGCCCAGTACACAAACATTTTACTAATACCAAGCGTATGGAGAGTTTTAAAAATTGCATTTGGCTCCATACCTACTTTGTGTAATGCAATCACAGCGTTTCGGTTCTCTTTATCACCCCACTCCATTTTAATATCGCAAAATATTGTGTAGTACAATGTATTGGCGCCAAAATGAGAAAACTCAATGAGCAATCATATAAAAATGACAGATTCCAAATTCAAATGTAATATTTTGTATGTATTTGACACACAGACGTATGCATACTATTTATTTATTGTCAAACTTTTGTTCTTGACGTCTGTGGTCAAATTGAGAATAGATTAAATATTGTTTGTCTTTATTAATATTTTTCTATAGTGTAGACTTGACGAAATTTGTGTTATAGAAGTATAATAGTCTTTGAAAGTAGAATCATAATAGTGTATAAACTTATAATTTCAATTAATTATAGTCGAATTTCGACTACCGGGCGACCACTAGTTTTAATAAATTTGAATTAAAAATAGTGTAAGGAAAAATTATTTTATTGTAAAAAAAGCGTGGGGTGCATGGTATCAGTAGTTATAAATATTTTATGAACAGATATGAGTAGAAGGGTTATTTTGATAATATCTTGAAAAGCAGATTAGGAGTTTTAACATTGGATGCGTAGGGACGGCTGCTTACCACAGTGCTACTTACTTTTAGACAGGCAGGGAGACATTTCGTTTTAAAGAGATAGATAGAAAGAGATAGAGATGGTAGAACCTCTTGTAAGTCCACGCGGGTACGTACCACCCCCTGCCTATTTCTGCCGTAAAGCAGTAAATGCGTTTCGGTTTGAAGGGTGGGGCAGCCGTTGTAACTACTTAGTCTGGCCATAAATACTGTTACAATTAAAAATAAACAAAATATTACATTTGAATTTGGAATCTGTCATTTTTATATGATTGCTCATTGAGTTTTCTCATTTTGGCGCCAATACATTGTACAATATTTTGCGATATTAAAATGGAGTGGGGTGATAAAGAGAACCGAATCGCTGTGATTGCATTACACAAAGTAGGTATGGAGCCAAATGCAATATTTAAAACTCTCCATACGCTTGGTATTAGTAAAATGTTTGTGTACCGGGCTATTAATAGCTGCAATGAGACCTCCTCTGCTTGTGACAGAAAAATATCTGGCCGTTCACGTAGTGTTCGTACGAAAAAGGTAGTCAAAGCAGTAAGGGAAAGAATTCGAAGAAATCCTGTCCGAAAGCAAAAGATTGTATCTCGGGAGATGAAGATAGCACCTAGAACCATGTCGCGCATTTTAAAAGATGACTCAGGACTTGCAGCCTATAAGAGACGTACTGGTCATTTCTTAGCTGATAATTTAAAAGAGAATAGGGTGGTAAAATCGAAACAACTACTCTACGCAAAGGGAGGTCATAGAAAAATTTAGTTTACGGATGAGAAATTTTTTACAATTGAGCAACATTTTAACAAACAAAATTACCGTATTTATGCTCAGAGCTCTAAGCAAGGTTCCCAATTAGTCGACAGAGTGCAACGTGGGCACTATCCGACTTCAGTGATGGTTTGGTGGGGTATTAGCTATGAAGGAGTGACTGAGCCATCATTTTGTGAAAAAGGTATCAAAACATCGGCACAAGTGTATCAAGATACCATTCTTGAGAAGGTAGTGAAGCCCCTTAACAACACCATGTTGAATAATCAAGAATGGTCCTTCTAGCAAGACTCGGTGCCAGGTCATAAAGCTCGGTCTACGCAGTCTTGGTTGGAAACGAACGTTTCAGACTTCATCAGAGCTAAAGACTGGCCGTCGTCTAGTCCCGATCTTAATCCGCTGGATTATGATTTATGGTCAGTTTTAGAGAGTACGGCTTGCTCTAAACGACATGGTAATTTGGAGTCCCTAAAACAATCCGTACGACTGGCAGTGAAAAATTTTCCCATGGAAAGAGTGCGTGCTTTTATTGATAACTGGCCTCAACGTTGAAAGGACTGTATTGCAGCCAATGGAGACCACTTCGAATAAGCTTTTTATACTTTAAATTGTTTTATATTTATGTATTAAACTAACACACTGTAAAAGTATTAGATGTTATTTGCAATAGAATTTTTTGTTTTTTCCTTTGTCTTAGTATTTATGGCAAGTCTAGGTATTTACCAAGACACGTGAGGTCGAAGTTTATACAAGCTGTTCCGCTCCTCAAAAATAATTTTACAAATAAATTCATTTTAATTATATAATAGAAACATATTTCTCATTGTAATTTTTTATTAAAATTCGTTAATTTGAATACAAAACCGAAATAAACGTATAAGGCGACACTTTGTTCCCATGTCGGAATCTATTTTTTTTAATAATAACGACTAAATGCTTTACTGCACAAATTCAACAAAATGCTTGTTTAATATCTTCGTAGTCAATTAAATATGCATTATCAAGGATAATACAAAAAAGAACAGTTCGTCGTCAGATCTTGATAAGTATTAAATGAAACTAAATGACAAGCTGTCAATAAAAAAGAAACATTGAAATCTGTTCAGCTACAAAAAAGTTGTATATTATGGTAACACATGAAAAAATACAATCGTACTGATGATCTCCTCTTTTGTTTTGAAGACGGTTAAAAATATAATACGACGGTTAAGGGCTATTTGGTCTAAGCGAATTTTTTACAAAAAAAATTTTAACTGCCATTTATGGCTGTCAAATTTGGAAAAGATATAATAAAAGAAAAACTTCTACGGGTACTTGAATAAGGTAAGCCTAATTGAAGTTCAAGTTAAAAATGTCGTATAGTTGATGCTAATACCAAATAAAACGGACTTTTAATTACAAAGTTAAATCGCGAAAAGAGAAATGTCGCTTAAAACAGCCTTTAATCTCTCGAATAGTAAATACATTATGGGGCGGACTTAGAGAACCTCATGTTCTCACATCGTGGTGTCTATTATGTAATAGTTTAATTTATAATATGTTCATGTTCTTCGGTCTTCGCTTAGACGTACTAAGTGATTAATTGACGTTACTTTTTAACCGACTTCAAAAAAGGAAGAGGTTCTCAATTCGACTGTATTTTTTTATTGCTTAGATGGGTGGACGAGCGATAGAAAAATTGGCACCCGCCTGAGATTCGAACACAGGTGCTTCGCTCAACACGAATACACCGGACGTGTTAGCCTTTAGGCCACGATGACGACTTCATTTTTACGATTTACATTCATGGCATTGCAGACGATCGTGTGCCAGTGACGGTAACCACTCACTATCAGGTGGGGCGTATGCTCGCATGCCTACAAGGGCAGTGAAAAAAAAATTTCAACTTGGAGTTCATTGATATAAAAAATTTTGCTCATAGCAATTAAGCTACGCGATTTTTATTAACTGAATTGAATTTCAAATCACAAGACACAGACACACACTCATACACACGCACACAAATAAATGTTTACAAGTAACAAGCGCTGTCTATATTAACAGTGCATAATTAAGATACCAAAAATAATTAAGCTATCGACTTCACATAATTACAATGTGTGTATAATACAGACTGCTAATAGTAACATTTTATAATTATTATACTTAACTAATTTATTTGAGCTTTCGTAAAGCTTAACGGCCACGAAAATAGAACGGCGCAGACATGAGATTTATCTCTACTACAAAACTGTTTAAATATGTCTTTGTGTATGCTAGAATGATACGTGCCGCATATTAAAACAACTAGATATTGAGGTCCATAGACATCACGACGTGATCCTATCGACCTCAGAACGTGAGGTTAAAGTCGCTGGGAAAATAATTCCGGAGACAGATTAGATAGAAATCTGTCCTGGGGATCGGGTTTTTAATTAATACGAGATCGCTGGACCATTTCAAGGAATTCCTTAGAAAACTTATTAAAGTCGCTTTGTAGGCACAAAGGCTCCCAATATTTTGTAATACTCAAAAAAAAATATTACAGACCTAACCTGGAATATCCTTTTGAGGAATTCACAGACCTAATAAACACAGTTAATTTAATTGGGAAACTACACATTAGGTTGATAGCAAATGGAAATTCAGGTACGATGCTGTCATACGTCAGTGCCGAAGAAGAAGAAGGGTCGTCGTACCCCCTTTCGGGGGCACGGAACGGGCCTCGGGGCAAACCCCACTGCCCGGAACGAAGCTCCCTGCCACACAGGGCAGGGGTGAAGTGTTTGCAAGACGGGATTAGGGGGGGCTGTTCGTATGCGCGTTCGGCGCACTCCACATCGACCAAATATATACATAAACATAATACGATGGGCTTGATCTTAAGCGACGGATTGATGCCCGCGGAGGAGTCACCCCGGCGCCGGCTGCTGTCCTCTGCTTGATTTTTTTTTTTTTTTTTTTTTTTTTCCTACTTACTACTAACTATAACTAACTAAAACTAAACTACGATACTAACTATTAACTACTACTATTTACAATATATACAAAGCGGGACAACAGTCAGCACCGTGGGGCCCGCCACCGGCCCCATGCCGCGGCCCCACCTCTACAAGTCAGAGGGGGAGCCGCGGCACTAGTTTGGCGCTCACCCGCTAAGGGCTCCCCAGAAGGGGAAGACCGTCGCGGGGAGGGACCGACGTAAATCACTCCCCTTAAGGTGGAGTGGTCCACCCAAACGGGCGGTAGAAATGGGTCCCCATAGGGGGGCACCCCAACAGTGTGGGGGGAGATGAAGAGTGTGGACAGCTCAGTCCCATGGGGGCACTCATTATGAGCACTCCCATATCACTCCGGTTAAGCCGACTATCTTACCATAGCCGGGGGTTCCAGTAGCTCCCTTGGTAGCGCCCTACCATCAGGTGGTCTGGCGTGCAAGGGAGCTATATTGTGGAGATGCTCGCGGGGTCCACCGTCAGCCCGCTCGTACATATTACGAGCTAGCCTCCGAATGAACTCCTCGAGCGACTCCACATCTAGATCCCGGGCGATTACGTCATTTCTGACGTAACGCCCTGCTCCGACTATCGTGCGAAGAGCCAGATTCTGCTGGGCCTGTAACTTCACCCGCATGATCTGCGGGATGAGGTGATACCAGGCCGCAGCTGCGTACGTGATACGGGAACGAACATACGTCTTGTAAATGCCGAGTCTAGTCCTGGTCGGCAACCTGGAGGCCAACACCGGCCGGAGGAGAAACCTCGCATAGCGGGCGGCCGTCAACGCCGACTTGGCGTGGGCGGTCATCCTCAAACTCCGGTCGATATTGACTCCCAGGTATCGGACACTGGGCCTAAACTCGACATTGACTCCACGGAGACTGAGCTGTCCTGGGACGACTCTTGTGCGGACCGGACCGAAGAGGATAGCCGCGGTCTTCCCCACGTTGACCGCGACCCTCCATCGGTCCAGCCACTGGGGCAGTAGGTCCAACAGCCTCTGCATCCTCGAAATGGCCGCAGAGGGGAAATTTGAGGACGCAAAGTAGGAGCTGTCGTCGGCAAACAGCGCCAACTTCACGTCGGCTTCCCACGCTTGGAGGTTGCCCTCAAGCGTGGGAATGTCGTTGGTGTAGAGAGCGTAGAGGACTGGTGCCAGGACGCTTCCCTGGGGAACTCCGGACGTGACTGGGCGCACCGACGACTTTGCGCCCTCGACCGCGACAAGGAAGGATCTTCCCTCCAGGTACGACCCCAGCAGTCGCACATAGGCGTGCTGGAGGTCCGTGTTCTGCAACAGCTTGTAGACCAGTCCCGCATGCCAGACACGGTCGAAGGCCTTCTCGATATCGAGAAAGACTGCGGCCGTGTACTGGCGCGCGTTGGACCGATCCGCCAAGTGGTGCATAACGCGGACCAATTGCAGCGTTGTCGAGTGACCGCTGCGAAACCCGAATTGCTCGGGTCTGAGAAGGATGTGCGGCGACACCCTTCTCAGCAGCAGCCGCTCGAACAACTTGCCCATATGCGACAGCAGAGTGATCGGACGATAACTGGAGGGATTTCTCCTATCCTTGCCGGGTTTGGGCAGGGCAATAACCTTGCCCAATTTCCAAGTTCCCGGGAAGTGTCCTGTGGACAGAATGGAATTGAACAGTCGTGTCATGCATGACACGACCGTTTCGGGGAAGTGGAAAAATGCGAGGGAGGGAATACCGTCCTCGCCCGGCGCCTTGCGCCTCTTCATCCGCTTGATGGAGAGGCGCAATTCACTGGAAGTGATGAAATCACCATCTCCCAACGGTGGCACCGGGGAGGAGAGTAGGCTTGCTACGCTCTCTTCCACCCATTGGTGGAATGCGGCCTCTGAGGGTGCAGAGTTATTTGGAGCGAACTGCCGCTCCAGCATTACGGCCAGGACATCGGCGCGGGCCTGAGCCGAGAAGCATCGGTTGCCCCTCTCGTCCACGAGTGGACAAGTCGGGGCAGGCCGATTTGAGAGCTGGCGGCAAAGTCGGTGGAGGGACACGGACGAGGGGTCCTCACGGGCCTCCTCGATCCGTTCCTCCCACGCATAGCCCCGATAGGAGCTAATCTTCGCCGCCAACTCCGCTTCCAGTTCATTAAGCTCGCGCTTGATCCTGGGACAACGAGTTGTCGCCCAGAGCCTCCTCAGGCCCCTCTTCCGGCGAATAATCGCTTTCAGATGGGCCGGGAGTATACCTCTGGGCCCGCCGCTGGGCACAAGAGTCGTCGCCTGGTCGATCGCTCCCCTGATGGAGTCGACAAGGCGGACTGCCGCGTCATCGACCCCCTCAGGGGTGTTGGGGTCCTGAATTGCGGGAAGGTCGACTAGGCGTCTCTTAAAGAGCTCCCAGTCGACCTTCGGTCGTAGGGGCGAGGTCGCAACCCGGGTGAGCCCCATTCCCAGAGTGACCAGGATAGGGAGATGGGGGGTACCCAGGTCGTACAGTGCCTCAATAGTTAAGGGGCACCGTAGCCCCTTATGAACGCACACATCCAACACGTCGGGCTGGAGTTGCGCGGCGGTCGGAATGTGCGTGGGTTCGTCGGGGCCGACCACAGAGTAGTCGCCCCTATCGGCATCTTCTAACAGCCGCCTGCCCACTGCTGAGTTCAGTCGGGAGCCCCACGCGACGTGCTTCGCGTTGAGGTCCCCGACCAGCAGAGCTGGGCGGCTGTCGCAATTCAGGACCCGTCTTATGTCCCCGGGGTGGAAATCAGGCCCCGGGGGTCTATACGCGGCATAAACCCGCATATCTCCCTCCGAGGTGTGGATCCTCACACCGATCGACCTTGTCGATGTGAAGGCCAGCAAATCCAACTGATCATGCACCACGTCTCGCCTGACGAGCGCCGCAGTGCCCCTGAACGGCGTCCCGGCAGGACTCACCTCGTCACGTCGGTACATGAAGTAGTTTGGAATCCTGAACACATCCCGAGGACGTAGCTTGGTCTCGCCCAGGAGCACAACCTCAGGGTTGTACTCCCGGGCGAGAACCAAGAGATCGTTCTTGCGGGTTTTTACCCCGCCGGGGTTCCAATAAATGATGCGCAGTTCCTGGCTAGCCATTGAACTGCGCAATCATTCGGTAGAACCCCGACAAGAGAGCCCCGAAAGGGCTGGCTCCCGAGGCGATCTCGCGGATCACTCCGGAGACCACCTCGGACAATTTTTCCCAGAGCGCGAGAAGCCCTGCAGCAAAGCCGGCAGGCTGTGAGGCCTGCCAACCGCTGCGCTGCTCGCGCTGAGGGCGGGGGGGAAGAGGGGGCAGAGTATTGCCCAACGGCTCAGGTTGAGCTTGAGGCAATGTTTGGGGCAATGTTTGTCCCTCCAGTTGTGGAGGGTTAGGGTCGGCAGTTACGTTGGCTTCCATGGCCTCATGAAGTTGTTGGTCCACTTCCATGTTTCTGGCGCTGCTCTCTCTCGCCATTTTCTTCAAGAGTTTCTTCCTCTCCTTCTTTTTTTTATTTTTAATTTTATTTTTTTTTGATTTAGGGGCTGAGCCGGCTGTCTGGCGAGTGTCGTGGGCTGTGGTGACAGCTATAATTTGGGCTCGGCCACGAGGAGTGGGGTTGGACGTTTTGGTCTGTCGCGGCGGGTTGGCCTGCGCCATCAGCGTGGCCGCTGACGGCGCTGCCTCCACTACCGAGACAGACGGAATGGTACTAGGAGGGGGAGGGGCTGGGGTTTGGGAAGATTTCCCTTTCCCCTTCCCCTTCCCCTTAGGGATGGGAACAGGTGCGACTGGAGCCGGGACATTCCTGGGCCGAGGCACCGGTGGTGCAGGAGGGGGGATGGTTACTCCCATCATCCTGGCCCTCTTGCGGTAGACCACACACCGCCGATCGATGGCGGCGTGGTCCTTCCCGCAATTTGCACAGGATAATGGGCCATCCCTTGGCCTCGGGCAGTCCGCCACAATGTGCTCGCCGGCACATCGAACGCAGCGGACCGCACGGTGACAATTGGTGGACGCGTGACCGAAGGCCTGGCAGCGGTGACACTGCGCAGGTCCTCGGTTTGGACGCCATCCCTCAACCGTCACCCCCGGCAAGTACATCAGTTCATTCACTGAATACAGCCGGGCGAGGTCACCCTTGGAGAGGTGGTCCAAGGCCACGAAGAAAACGCAGCCCTGTCTCCCTCTCTTGGCCCGGATACACCGGGCATGTCGAGCAGGAAAGCCCAGCTCCTTGAGGGCGTTCGTAACTTCCGCCGCATCGGTGTCGGAAGGGAGACCCCGGACGGCCACCTTCGAGGGTATTTCCTCCGACAGCGCATAACAGAACCATTTAATGGTTTTGTCTGCGGCGGAGGCCCTCGAAAGATAGTCCTGGATCACCCTGTACTCCTCCGCCGATGACGGCAGGAAGCGGAAACCGGCGCCGTGGGGTCTGGCAGAAGGAGCCCTACCGAGGCGCTCCCTAATGGCTGCCATATGGCGAACCCAGTTCGGGAGGGCTTCCACCATGATAGGTGGATGCCGGCGGAGCTCCTCCTGGACCCGACCCCTCGGCCTCGGGGGAGGAGGGACTTGGGTTTGGGTGGGTCTGGGGCGAGTACCCACTGGGGGTTGGGATGCGGCTATGGTCGCATAAGATGTTGAGGGAGTGGGTTGGTACGGGTTAGGGACCTGTTGAGCTTTAGTGGACTCGAGATCCATATACCTGGTTGAATCCAGGTTGCCCGCCGTGCCGCTTAGGGCGGGGGCACCTCGAGTTGGATCCACTGGGATAGGGGATATGGTCGGGGAAGGGGATCGAGGAGGGGATCTGAGTTGGCGTGGGGCTAGACGTCAGTGCCGAGCGGAATTTATTTGAGATGATCTAATCTTTGGTCGTTGGTCGAGTGGTTGGAACGTAACGTTTACTGGTGGTAGGACCTCTTGTGATTACTGGTGGTAGGACCTCTTGTGAGTCCGCACGGGTAGGTACCACCGCCCCGCCTATTTCTGCCGTGAAGCAGTAGTGCGTTTCGGTTTGAAGGGTGGGGCAGCCGTTGTGACTATACTGAGACCTTAGAACTATATCTCAAGGTGTGTGGCGCATTTACGTTGTAGATGTCTATGGGCTCCAGTAACCACTTAACATCAAGTGGGCTGTGAGCTCGTCCACATATCTAAGCAATAAAAAATAAATAAAAAAAAACTACTGGATCCAGGTTCGATTACCAGGATATAATTGACCTAAGCGTATTTATTTTTGTTCAATTCGCTCAGTGTGCGAGTGCTTGGTTTTGAAACCGCTTAAATTTCATGGCCAGTGTCAAAAACGTTCGTGTATTGGAAAGGATTTCGTTGTAACTGCTCACGGTCAATGTCGGTGTATGTTTCGTGTGATAGGCATTAAATACTTTTTTTTTATTGCCCTTGTAAGTCGACGAGCATATGGCCCACTTGATGGTGAGTGGTTACCGTCGCCCGTGGACTTCAGCAATGCCAGGGGCAGAGCCAAGCCGCTGCCTACCGTTTAATACTTTCCACCAGCCTCGTTTGAAGAAGGACATGTCATAGCGCTCGAGAAGCACCGTGGAGGGGAGCTCATTCCAAAGCAGGATGGTTCGTGGTAAAAAAGATCTTTGGAAACGCACTGTGGATGACCGCAGGATGGATGGTAGGCGACGGTAGTATGGATGATCTGTATTAACTCTTTCAATCGCAGTCCAAAAATGAAAAACTTCCAATGTAATATCAGTCTTATCCAGATTATCTTTGATCTTATTTAACTAGAGTCGATCTGACTTGCTCAGTGGCCATGACACGTTAACCTTATCTCGGCCAACAAAGTGGAATACGAAAATTTGTCTAACGATTAATATCAAATTATTATGCACCCTACTAACGACAGATGCCTTCATATTGATTCCGACTTTACTAGCTACTGAACACGCCGTGACTGTATCGAGTTAAAGTGAGGTATTAGAATTCGTGGATTGAATTCATTTCGCGGCGTTTTTTCGAAGATATAACTAAAATGAAGCCTTGTGAGTGTTTTGTTGGATTTCATTATTAAAATAGTCGACTGGTTCACGGTCCATTTGATGTTATGAGTGGCAGTTCACGGAAAATAATTCATCTCAAGATTATACATAGCTTATGAGTACTCCGTTTTTTTTTTTTTTACGTATTCACGTCAATTATTTTACGTATGATTACTTAGTTCTTTTTTTTAATTGATCTAGACGAGTTTATGTAGTCTTCCTGGTCTTAAAGCGCTACCGGAGCGCTTTCTTACTCTTCAAACTGTGGTGCATGGTTGCTTCGCTACAGAAATAGGCTGATTCGCGGCGCCTGTCCATGCGAATTCAATAACTCCCATCATCATTAATAATCTATACTTCTATACTAATATCATAAAGAGGAAAGATTTGTTTGTTTGTTTGTTTGTATTGAATAGGCTCCGAAACTACTGAGCCGATTTGAAAAAATCTTTCACTGTTTAGAAGCTACACTATTCCCGAGTGACATAGGTTTAAATCTTTTTTGAAAAAAATTAGGGATCTTTACTAAAACTCCAATAATGTAACCGCACGTGTAAAAAAATTACCTAAATATTCTTTACATCATGTGCCCTGCGAAAACTATTGATGATAGAATAAAATGTACTGCGACTTTGTAGAACCCATTAACAAAAAGTATCGCGACAGCATATGTCTAACTATTATAGTTATGCCACAAAAAGTGTTCTTTTATTGAAAAAAATAAAACAACGTCAAATATCGTTGAATTTTTTGTTAAAGACCCGAGCGGAGCCGGGGCGGGCCGCTAGTGGTTTATACAGTTGATCTACCCTATTACTATAATAATAATGCATCATTACATTGGCGGCGATAAGACGAGATTATAATATTCATTTACTGATTTCTGGCATTTTGACATTTAGCTACTGAACAATAACATTTCAAAGTATCTAATAACAGCTACGTGACGGTGTGAATGGTCAGATCGGCTTTGATTATGGACAACCGTTTTACGAGATATTAAAGATTTCAAAGCGCGAACACGCATCAAACATGCGAATTAAGCATTTCATCTATAGTTATACAGTTATCTATATATTGATACGTGAAGCAAAAACTTTGTATCCCTTTTTACGAAAACTGCGCGGACGGAGGAGTATGCAATTTTCCACACTTATAGAGAATATAGAGAAGAAGTGCACAGTGCTAATATTTTTTTTAAATAATGCATAAAATATACATTAAATCACTAAAGAAAACATTACGCACACTACCATGTATTTGACACAACAAATACATAAAAATATACTCTTGGTTTACTGTCAATTGGGAAACTTTTGTTATTTTTTAAAGTCTGTGGTCGAATTGAAAATAGATTAATAATGTTTGTCATTAATATTATTGATCTTTAGTGCAGTTTTGGCGAATACTGTGATAATATTATCGAAATATAATAGTGTTTGACAATAGAACCATAATAATGTTTAAACTTATAATTTCAATTAATTATAGTCGAATCTCGACTACTACGGGACCACTAGTATACATAATTTAGCAGTTATATTGATACTTCAATATATCGAAAATTCTTTGGTATATTAACAATTTCTTGAAACTGTTCAATCACAACTTATTTGTACGTTAATTGTATTATAGTAGTACATAACTAAGATATAAAGGTTCCCTGGAGAGCAACTGTATTAATTCTCACACAATCGTATTATTGATTTAGGAAAATTTGCTTTGTATCTGTTTAATATATTTATGAATGTGAATGTTTGTGAATTTATGTATTAGTTACTGTTAAAGTTAGTTTATAGCCCCGTATAAAACATAGGATAAGTTTAAGTTTTATTATGATATTATATTTTACTAGAGGTCCCGCAGTAGTCGAAAATCGACTATAATTAATTGGAATTGTAAGTTTGTACACCATTATGATTGTATTTTATACTTATACAATTACAAATTTCGCCAAGATTACACTTTAAAAAATATTAACAAAGACAAACAATATTTAATCTATTCTCAATTTGACAACAGACGTCAAGAACAAAAGTTTGACAATAAATAGTATGCATACTTTTTTTTTTTTTTTTTTTTTTTTTTTTTTTTTTTTTTTTTTTTTTTTTTTTTTTTTTTTTTTTTTTTTTTTTTTATGATTTAGAGTTTACTGGTGGCCCGAAGGCCTTTCCAGTTTCACCAGGACAGGTGGGATTTGCTAACAACTGCCCGAGCGCCTCCGAAGGAGACCTAACAACTCAAGAGCAATTGTTTCGCGAATGAACACTACTACCGGATCGGAATCGCGACCCGCTGAGAAGATCCGGCGAGAAACTCAGCGGGCTGATGCATGGGTTAGGTTGCACGTCGACCTCTTTGTCGAGTTCGACGAGTACGGTTACCGGGGTCCCTAAGCCTGCCCCTAGTATTAGAGCTGAAGGCATCTAATGCAAAGGTTATTGGATCTGATGGATCCGTAAGGACGTGTCTAGGGCGTCGACGGTGACTGGCTCCTGCATGATCAGGATTCGGAGAGTAGTCAGCGGCGGCAACGATAAGGCGATTATCATGACGCATAGCCTTATCGAAGTATCGTTCCGACGCTGACTTCATGTATTTCCGAATTGATTCGAGGCCCAGGTCGTCGTGTAGGTCAACGTTCCTCACGAACCACGGAGCGCCGACAGCTAACCTGCAAAAGCGGGATTGTAGGGATTGGAGGGTGTCTATGTGTGTGCGGGCCACGTGAGCGAACACCACACTCGCGTAAGTCATGACGGGCCTTATGCAAGTTTTGTAAAGTGTCACCTTGTTCCGAAGGGACATTTTACTCCGCTTACAGATCATGGGGTAGAGTCTACCGAGAATAAACGCGGCACGGTCACGGACTGATTTTATATGCGGGCGGAATGTCATCGATGCATCCAGGGTAACGCCCAGGTACTTGACCTTCCTGGCCCAGGGTATGGGTTGTCTAAAGAGAGTAATCGGGGGTGTGAGATTCCTCCTCCTAATCCGGGAGGAAATCCGTGTGGAGCTTCCCCTCTGAAATAGCACCGCAGTACTTTTCGCTGGGTTGATGTCTATGCGCCATTTTCGGAACCACTGTCCTAGGGCTAGGGCTGCGCTCTGAAGCTTCTTCGCGATTAGGGACTTATTTCTACTAGAATAGTAAACAGTCGTGTCGTCGGCGAATAAAGCTAAATGGGTCGGCGGCGACCGGGGAATATCGTTGACGAATAAGCTAAATAGGAGGGGTGAGAGGACAGAGCCTTGCGGGACTCCAGCTGTGAGAGGTCGTGGGGAGGAGCGGGTTCCCTCGACTCGATATCGAAAAGAGCGGTTCGACAAGAAGTCCCGTATGATGAGCACGAGACTATCCGGCACGCCCATGTTGAATAGTTTGAAAATCAAACCATTGTGCCAGACTTTGTCGAACGCTTTTGCGACGTCGAAGAAGAGAGCTCCCGTGTATAACGGTTTTGGTCGATTAAGCCCCACAAGAATGTGCTCCGTGAGGCGGTGCACCTGTTGAACGCATGAGTGATTTGTACGGAATCCGAATTGTTCATCGATGAGAATGCCCTTGGATGAGACGAAATCTCTGAGGCGCTTGTAGAGCAGACGCTCATACAGTTTGCCTAGAGACATGAGGAGGCTAATCGGGCGGTAGCTCGTCGGATGATTTTTTGGTTTACCGGGTTTATGTATGCCGATAACGTCCGCTTCTTTCCACACCGCGGGAAAGATACAGTTCGCCATAGCGGCATTGAAAATAGATGCCAACATCACGATGAGTTGGACGGGTAGAAGTTTAATAACGCGGTTAGATATACCGTCGGAACCGGGAGCCTTGCGAGGACGTAGGTCTTTGATCAAGTCTTTAACTTCCATCGGGGTGACGGGTGGTAACGCATCCGAGGGTGGCAAGGAGGCTCTGCGTTCTACCTCACTGTCTACTAATTCTACATGAACAGGGTCCACGGATTGAGTGCTGGGCGTGCACTGGGTTTGCAATGTATCGGCCAGCAGCTCTGCTTTTTCGTCATCATCAAAGGCCGCGAGTCGGCCTGAGGGGCCTACGAGGGGGGCATAGTTACTACCGTATCCGATTTGAGAGTACGAGCTAAGCGGTAGTAAGACCTTTGGGAGGACGCGAGTCCTTCTAAGAAATCAGACCATCTGGCATCTCGGACTTCGGCGATGCGAGACTTTACGTCGCGTTGTAGGGCACGCATTCGAATACGATTTTCCGCGGTAGGATACCTGTCGTAGGCGCGTATCGAGGCGTTCTTAGCTCTAAGGAGTTCCCTAATATCGTCGGACAATTTGAAGCGGTGAAGGAAGTCCTCCGCTACAACTTGTTTCGATGACCTATCTAATGTCGAGGTGATGTGTGATGTTAAGATGTCTATGGCTTCAGCGGTATCCTGAGGAGACGGGGTAGAGTCCGGGTTAAACGGGAGCGATGGTGGATCAGATTCAGCCAGGCTGATGCCCAGCGTGTGCCAATCCACCACAGTCCTCGTGACGGGAACGGAATCGGGAGCGCGACCGAGCTTCATGACGACGGGACGGTGGTCTGAATCTAACTCTGAAACTACTTCGATCGAGTGTAAGCGCAGAGTTACGTTTTTTAATAACGCTATGTCGAGTATATCCGGGCGATGCGCGATATTTAGCGGGTAGTGAGTCGGGGTTAACGGAGCGACGATATCGAAGGCGAGATCATCGACTAACGCGTCAAGCCGCCTGCCATTCGGGGTTGTGGTGTGTGAGTTCCACCTGATGTGTTTACAATTTAGGTCGCCCGCCAGAATGACAGAGCTCCCCATACCGAGCAGCGCCTCAATATCGCTGCTTAGAACGATCTTATCCGGTGGAAGATAAACGGACGCGATAACGATCGGCGCGTGTCCCGTCAGTGAGATTCGGCACACTGATGCTTCGATATTAGCGAGCGCGGGAGGATCGAGCGGGAAGTATGCATGCGTGTGTGCGTCAAATACATGGTATGTAGTGTGTGTAATGTTTTCTTTATTGATTTAATGTATCTTTTATCCATTATTTTCAAAAAATATTAGCATTGTGCACTTCTTCTCTATATTCTCTATAAGTGTGGAAAATTTCATACTCCTCCGTCCGCGCAATTTTCGTAAAAAGGGATACAAAGTTTCTGCTTCACGTATTAATAAATAGATTATGATATATCTGGTAGTGCCGAGTGAATTCGCATAATAAATTCGACAGTGGGTTTGTTAGTTCGTAATCATAATGTATCAACATATCTACGAAACACCAGTATCTCTTTATTCTAGGAAAATTCAATGTTTTTTTTATTGCTTAAATGGGTGGACGAGCTCACAGCCTATCTGGTGTTAAGTGGTTACTGGAGCCCATAGACATCTACGACATAAATGCGCCATCCATCTTGAGATATCAGTTCTAAGGTCTCAGTATAGTTACAACGGCTGCCCCACCCTTCAAACCGAAACGCATTACTGCTTCACGGCAGAAATAGGCAGGGTGGTGGTACCTACCCGTGCGGACTCACAAGAGGTCCTACCACCAGTAATTACGCAAATTATAATTTTGCGGGTTTCATTTTTATTACACGATGTTATTCCTTCACCGTGGAAGTCAATCGTGAACATTTGTTGAGTACGTATTTCATTAGAAAAATTAGTACCCGCCTGGGATTCGAACACCGGTGCATCGCTCAATACGAATGCTTCGGACATCTTATCCTTTAGGCCACGACGACACGCTACCGAGACAGACCGTTTTCACTAAAGGCCGCTTAATGATGGTGTCTTTGTCAGAGTTGTTAATCACGTTCGCCATGATTGATTGTACGTAATCATGTTTTTACACGCGTAGCTCAATACCTTTGTTTTTAAAAACAAAATCTTAATTATTTTACTCGGTCTTTTTTTGTTTCCTCCTTGGTCAAAATAGTTTTGGATCTCAAAAAAATACGTGCGTAGTTTTTATTGTCAGTGGTCGCGACGAAAATGATGGGTTTTGTAATAGTATGGTGCTAACTGCTGTTTACATCATTATTCACGTACTCATAATGAATGCAAGACGAGCTATTACAAGTTTTTCATCTTAGATTAGATTTCTATTGTTATTATCTGTACTTAAACGATAGTGGTCGGTCAAAAAATTTCCTGATTATTTTAGTGTGTGCTACCTTTCATATTTTTAAACCTAACCTTTGTCCTAATGAAGAAGGACGGGCTTAAATCAGTCACAATGTATATTTTCTTAGTCTCTGCTGTCGCAGGCATATGCATATATTCTGTAGCGGGAACCAATGATGCGTTTTTGTCTGTAAAGAAAAAAAAAATCTTAGACGACGCCGATAACTGAAATCAGAAAACCAAAGCTAAAACTATGATTTTTTTATTTATTGCTTAGATGGGTGGACGAGCTCACGGCCCACCTGGTGTTACGTGGTTACTCGAGCCCATAGACATCTACAACGTAAATGCGCCACCCACCTTGAGATATTAGTTCTAAGGTCTCAAATATAGTATACAACGGCTGCTCCGCCCTTCAAACCAAAATGCATTACAGCTTCACGGCAGAAATAGGCGGGGCAGTGGTACCTACCCGCGCAGACTCACAAGAGGTCCTACCGCCAGTATGAACCGAGAAAAATTAAACAGTTAAATCTCTCACGTATACAGTTTGTTACGACCTAAAAACCAGTTAAAGAAAAACCAGTTACTGTTAACTTATTGCTCTATCACGAGTTACCGTATAATGGTCTTAGATTTTGTCCGAGAGTGGATTAGTTAGTTGTAACTTGTAAACACTATGACGCACGGTGCGGTCATCAATGTTTTAGCGAACACGCGTTAATTTCGTTGGTGCTTATTACATACCCGTTTTAGTCGTGTTGATGTCGCGAAGTAGTAGAACCGCCTTTATTACTTAAAAAAATTGAAATTTCAACGCGACCTTCAGTGGACTGGTTGGTTAGTTAAAATTTTGATGGGCAGATTTGATGGGCTTACAGATTAGCTGATGTTAAGAGTGTTGCTACGCGAATGCTTAACACACTTAATCATCATTAATTGTCATTTCATCACTTCACTTAATCATCATGCTTAACATCAGCTTAACACTTACCGGTGGTGGGACCTCTTGTGAGTCCGGACGGGTAGGTACCACCGCCCTACCTATTTCTGCCGTGAAGCAGTAACGCGTTTCGGTTTGAAGGGTGAGGCAGCCGTTGTAACTATACTTGAGACCTTAGAACTTATATCTCAAGATAGGTGGCGCATTCACGTTGTAGATGTCTATGGGCTCCAGTAACCACTTAACACCAGGTGGGCTGTGAGCTCGTCCACCCATCTAAGCAATAAAAAAATGCGATAATCGACCTCGAGAAGTGGGTTCGAAGTCTTAATGCGGATAACACATCACAGGTATTTTCATTCAACCCATTGAGTTTACCAATTCAACCCATTAGCAAATTATTTCTGGTTGAGCCCGTGAGCTAACCTAATCGTCCGCGCGTAGCTAGAATAGCCTCTTTTAATAGGCTAGGGAAAAAAACAGGTAATTACGTGAAAAATATAAAAAGGTTCACTTTTTATTACACGATGTTACTTCTTCATCGTAAAAATCATTAGCGAATACGTTCCACAATCGGATCTCGTTAGAGAATGTTATCGTGCTCACATCGCTGCGGCTGATTACGAATAAACCTGTGGCATTTGCTTTAGGTACGGACGCTTATTAAAATCTTCAGCAATAAAGAAGTTAAAAGTAAAAATCCGTGATTCCAAAGGCAGTGTCTGGCCGCTGACCTCGTAAGGGTCACCGCTGATGTCACTGGTCGCGAAGACCCATCGTGGGTGCTGGCTTTCGTCGCCACATGCTGATAGCAGGCGTGAATAGTAGGACCCCGGATTTCACGTGAGTGTTTAGCAACCTCCTAGCATTACGAGGCTCACGAGCAGCAATACCATCGAATAAGACCTCTGCCTAGAAGAAGCAATAAAAATAATTTAATTAGAATTTTGTCCGATTTGTATGGGCTTCGGAAATAGGAAACCGAGAAATGATAGATTAACCATAATAGATTAATTAATTTAAGATTAATCCCTCGTCTCGACTTACCATCGTACTGCCCGATACTGAAACAGATTTAGTACCTACTGTTGCGAAATATTTCTGTCATTTATAGTAAGTTTTTAGAGATCGTAGTTGCCAGTTCTGGAATGAACCCCCTTTTATAGAGCTTCTTCAGCCGACGGGGTCCAGCCGAGAGTGGTCTGGTCGACCATCGAAACCAGACCCCATGGTATATACTTCCTCCTATATAATTTCTTTTTTATCCAACACCGGCGATTATTTTTAGCGTTAAAACACAAGCCAAACAAACGAACATACCTCAGGATACTGTTAGTTCTTTCCGTGCGAATTGAAGCGTGATTTTTGATAAATATTTATTTTATAAATTACGCTGTAGTTAGCACATTATTCAGATGTCGACGTATTAAAGCACTTTAGTTGTCCGTGACCAAGAAAATTCCGAACGAATTATAGTAGTAACAATAACAATAATAACTGAAAACAAATCGCGCACGGTCATTCGGCTCCAATTTTGGATTATCTGTGTTATAGGTACCAGAGACTGATAAACATACTTATGTATGTTTAAGTATATACATATTGAAATACTTTAAGAATCCGTTGTGAAACTGACGAAGCTAAAACTAGAACTTGCGACTTCTTTAAGCTTTAGTAAAAACATTACACAGCACACACTACCGTGTAGGTATTTGACACACACGCATGCATACTATTTGTTTATTGTCAAACTTTTATTATTGCTTAAAGTCTGTGGTCGAATTGAGAATAGATTAAATGTTGTTTGTCTTTATTAATATTTCAAAACTCTAAAGTGTAGTCTTAGCGAAATCTGTGATTAAAGAAGTATTATATGACAATAGAATCTTAATAGTGTACAAACATATAATTTCAATTAATTATAGTCGAATTTCGACTACTGAGGTACCACTAGTTAAATTAAAATTACACAACTGGTGGTAGGACCTCTTCTGAGTCCGCACGGGTAGGTACCACCACCCTGCCTATTTCTGCCGCGAAGCAGTAACGCGTTTCGGTTTGAAGGGTAGGGCAGCCGTTGAACTATACTGAGACCTTAGAACTTATCTCAAGGTGGGTGGCGCATTTACGTTGTAGATGTCTATGGGCTTCAGTAACCATTTAACACCAGGGGAGCTATTAGCTAGTCCACCCATCTAAGATAACAAAAAAAAAAACATAAGTCGGAACAAATCGCGCACGGTAATCCTGCCCTAATTTAGGGTTTCCTCTGTTTTGGGCACCAGAGACTAACATACTTATATACGGTTAAAATAAATATACATAGATAATGAGCACCCAGACAAAGAGCAAACAAACCCGTTCATCACCTACGAATCAAACCTAAGACCCTTGGCGCTATATTCATATACTGCACAACCACGTCAGTCAATAAAAGCGACATTAAACCATTTAGTAGTTAAAACTTTTTACTGGTGGTAGGACCACTTGTGAGTCCGCGCAGGCAGGTACCACCGCCCTGCCTATTTTTGCCGTGAAGCAGTAATGCGTTTCGGTTTGAAGGGTGGGGCAGCCGTTGTAACTATACTGAGACTTTAGAACTTGTATCTCAAGGTGGGTGGCGCGTCTACGTTGTAGATGTCTATGGGCTCCAGTAACCACTTAACACCAGGTGGGCTGTGAGCTCGTCCACCCATCTAAGCAATAAAAAAATAAAAAACTAGGCCCAAATATTTAATCTTCGAGAAGATTTTAAAACATATTACACATGATCTTTTTATGACAATAGTCGTTGAGTGGAAATTGGCAATCCCCAGATACAACTATATTCCTCTTATTCCTAGCTAAAGTATCTCCTCGGTTACTGTCCTACTCCCGAATTCCTCCTATCGCTCCAATTTAGCTGATGGTAGGACGTGTTTTCAGTCCGCAGACATGAGCGTCATAAGAGTTCCGTGCCCAATACGTTTTTTTTTCCTACCTAAGCTGATAACCTTAAGAGGCTATTTCAGCGTAACCTTAACTAGTAGGTGAGCTCACGGGGCTCAAACTGCAGTGATGCTAGGGTGACCCTAGCGAGAGCAGTACTTCGCAGAATCTACCACCGTATCGGAAACGCAACCCACTGAGAAGATCCGGCGAGAAACTCAGTGGGCAATCCCAATACCAGGGAATCCTTTATGCAATACAACTGAGATTTCCCCATCACATCTCAAAACGAGTGGCGGTATCATATGTTGCTTATGGACCGCGCCACTAGTTGATAACAAGTCGTTTGATATAATGAATCATTTTAGCTAGAATTGTCTCGATGTTTTTTTGTCTCAAGCATACGTTCTTGTCCTTTTAATTTGTACTGAGAAGTACTTTAGACGGCCCGTACCCCTCATTGACCGGTTTTCGTGCGTCATTACTAACATTATGTTTCAAAGTAAAGAATAAGTAAAAAAAAAACAAAAGTTTTGCCTTTCCAGTATCCCGTTCACTGACTTCTGGAGTATATATTTGTCATATGAAAAAAAAACCATTACGTTAATGATGAAGGTTGAATGGAAACTAAAAATCATTTTAAAAAACAAAGAAGACGTTTTTACGGCTTTATTCTATAAAAAGGCATACAGTTTCAATATCCAACTTTTCATTTCCGAGATGGGTTCGCGTTAGGTTATGTTTCGTATAGTGTATTCCGGTATAGTAATTCTCAGTAAATAATAAATACATTTTGTTATTGCTCTGCTATGTTGAGGTTTTAGCTTAGCGGCTGGTGGCACATCTGCTGCAAAGAAATTCCACTTTTTTCCCTACCTATTCTAGTAACCTTCCGGGGGTTATTCTGGATTCACCAAGCTAGTAGGTGAGCTCACGGGGCTCAAACCGGGAGTGTTGCTAACATTGGCCCTATAGCAAGAGCAGTGCTTCGCAAAATTTATCACCGAATCGGAAACGCGACCCACTTAATCTACTCGTTAATTTACTCGTCGAGTCATTCGTCGCAAGCGACGGGTTCGGCGAGGACGGTGACCGGTGCTATTGAGGTCCTTCAAAACACCGTTAATGGATCAGGAGGATCCGTAATGACGTGTTTAGGGCGACGTCGACTGTTTACCACTCGGTCCTCCTCCTGCTCCTTGCGTCGGTTTCCTCATTACTGAGGGTCGTGGTCATGGCCTTGAAACAGTTTGTTTTTTTTATAATGCACCGCCATCTGTTCCTATCTGCAGCTGAGTGCAGAGCATCGTGCACTGTTGTATCAAGGGCTGCACGAATCTGGTCCGTCCAACGGGTCGGGTTCCTGCCTCTTGGTCGCTTGCCCTCGACCTTTCCAGTGACCACCAATTTCTCCAAGTTGCATTGGACCATTCGGTCCACAGTATGCAAATTCCTCGTTTCTGTAGTGAAGCAGTTAAACCTTTCGGTTTGAGGAGTGTGATAGCTTGTCGTACGGTGGCCGTAATAAAATACAAATGCCTTAAACGTAACGTGTGCTTAGTGCGAGGTTTTTAACGTCCTCGATAGCGTAAAAGTTAACTCGAATTTGTATGGAGTTGGAGCGTTTACTTACGTTTGCCGCTAGGGGCGCTGTTACAGCTGCATACATATTTGAGTTAACTTTTACGCTATCGAAAACATTAAAAACTCGCACTTAGCACACAATTGGGGCGTAGTATTTAATCTGTGACTGTTTCCGTACGTCCCGACCCCTGACCGATGTAATAAATTAAACCACACATGCTGACATCATCGTTGACATTGTCAA
This sequence comes from Bombyx mandarina, assembly GCF_030267445.1. Lineage (NCBI taxonomy): Eukaryota > Metazoa > Arthropoda > Insecta > Lepidoptera > Bombycidae > Bombyx > Bombyx mandarina. The sequence goes on from NC_143213.1 coordinate 1,185,946, forward strand.
TTTTGATTTACTAGTGATGTGGTCACGCTTGGTTGTGACTACTCACGCGCCACTATCGTACTTTCAACGTACTAGGCTAGGTATGCTCTTTCTTCTCAATCGTGACACTCTTGACAGAGTGGTCGTGTTCCTCGTGTAGTGTTGGAAAGGGGCAGACTTGACGAGTCTCACAATGTCCTGCCATCTCTCCCTCCAAGAGGCTATTCCCGGTTACCGTCCTCGTCGAACCCGTCGCTTGCTACGAAGGGCTCGACGAGCCAATTAACCCACAGACACAGCCAACTGAGTTTCTCGCCGGATCTTCTCAGTGAGTCGCGTTTCCGACCCGGTGGTAGATTCTGCAAAGCACTGCTCTTGCTGGGGCTAGTGTTAGCAACACTCCGGCTTGAGCCCCGTAAGCTCAACTACATATTAGGGCGAAGCTGAAATAGCCTCTCAAGGCTATCAGCACAGGTAGGGAAAAAAAGAGGCTATCCTACTGTACTCATTTAGGGGACCTCCTATTGTGGTTTCAATTTGGTCGGTCTACCGTATTGGCGACCTCTGATGCTATTATGATGTATAATCTATTACATAGTGAAGTTTCGTCAAAATATCTCCGTATTTCGCGTGTAAGAGTTACCCACCGTTCATCTATTCTCACAAACTTTCATATTTAAAATGTTAGAAATATGTTATAATTAAAGAGTAGTATAGACGGGCTATCTCAATAATTGTTCCGATCAGATTGGTTATTGCAAAGATTAAGTAGAATTTAAAAAAAAAATACAACAGCAAACAAAACAAGTGTAAGAAGGGACGTCATTACGCCATCGATATAGTTAATCAGATAGGTATTAATAAAACTTCCTAAAACTTCGATATTAATCAACGTTAGATTCTGTGTATTTTTTAAATTATAATTACCTATTAATAATCCTGCGGAAAAATTCGCTTCGAAGTGTTCATGTTTTTTTATTAATACAACATTATTATGGCGATGTTTTACGAGAAAAAATTGCTAAGTTCACAGGGGTCAAACAAGAGGTGTGTTCACAAATCTGCACGTGAATAGCAGCTGCTGCGGATTCTCGTTTGACTGACCGAATTCGCGAGTAGCCACGGTTAAGGCTATTGATTAAATAATATGCATAGTTTAAAAACAAAAAAAAATGGCGACGGTGCCCGTAAACAGAATGTGTACGTATAAAAGAAACGACCTAGCTGGCTTTCACCCTCTCTCCTAGGTCGAGTGGTTCGCGAGACGCTCTATCTATTTTCTCACTCTCGCTCGTCCTAAATTGTATCTTTTCTCTCTAGCCGTAACGAATCTATCGGGAGTTAAATTTTACTCTCAACACGCCTAATGAAGTTTCATTTCAAAAACCCTCAAATAGGAAACCGAACTAACCAAATTATGTGGGTACTTAATTTTTTATAATTCTAAGGTCTCAGTATAGTCACAACGGCTGCCCCACCCTTCAAACCGAAACGCATTACTGCTTCACGGCAGAAATAGGCGGGGCGGTGGTACCTACCCGTGCGGACTCACAAGAGGTCCTACCACCAGTAATTACGCAAATTATAATTTTGCGGGTTTCATTTTTATTACACGATGTTATTCCTTCACCTTGGAAGTCAATCGTGAACATTTGTTGAGTACGTATTTCATTAGAAAAATTGGTACCCGCCTGCGGGATTCGAACACCGGTGCATCGCTTCAACACGAATGCACCGGACGTCTTATCCGTTAGGCCACGACGACTTCAAAATTCGCCAATAGATTAATATTATGAGGATAAAAAACAACTTGAAAAAAGAATCAATGTTAAATAGCATAGCAACGCCAAATATTTGTATTAATTTAGGAGATTTTATGTGCAAGAGGGGACTAACCGCGTGCTTGAGCAGTACCCATCTGCGGAGGTGGTGGTTCTTGGAGACTTTAACGCTCACCACCAAGAGTGGTTGGGGTCCAGAACCACTGACCTCCCGGGTCGGACTGCCTACGATTTCGCCTTGGCCTACGGCTTCTCCCAGCTGGTGACACAGCCCACCCGTGTCCCAGATATCGAGGGGCACGAGCCTTCTTTGTTGGACCTTCTGCTGACCACAGATCCGGCCGGATACAGTGTGGTGGTCGACGCTCCGCTTGGATCGTCTGATCACTGCCTTATTCGTGCTGCCGTACCACTCTCTCGTCCTGATCGTCGAACGACGACCGGGTATCGAAGAGTTTGGCGGTATATGTCAGCAGATTGGGATGGATTGCGTGAATTTTACGCATCCTACCCATGGGGGCGGTTCTGCTTTTCCTCTGCTGATCCTGACGTCTGTGCGGACCGTCTTAAAGACGTGGTGCTCCAGGGGATGGAATTGTTTATTCCCTCCTCTGAAGTGCCCGTTGGGGGTCGCAGCAGACCTTGGTATAACAATGCCAGCAGGGATGCTGCACACCTCAAGCGGTCCGCATACGTGGCATGGGATAATGCCAGGAGACGTCGGGATCCTAACATCTCAGGGGAAAGGCGGAAATATAACGCCGCTTCCAGGTCCTACAAGAAGATAATTGCCAAGGCGAAGTCGGAGCACGTTGCTAGAGTTGGCGAGCGATTGAAGAGCTATCCCTCCGGGAGCCGTGCTTTTTGGTCGCTCGCCAAAGCTGCAGAAGGAAACTTTTGCAGGTCTAGTCTCCCACCACTGCGCAAGTCCGATGACAGTCTGGCCCACAGCGCGAAAGAGAAGGCTGACCTTCTGGTCAAACTCTTCGCCTCGAACTCGACTGTGGACGACGGGGGTGCCACACCACCGAACATCCCCCGGTGTGATAGCTCCCTGCCGGATATCTGCTTCACACAGTGTGCAGTTAGGCGGGAGCTCCGACTCCTCGACGTCCATAAGTCGAGTGGGCCAGACGGCATCCCCGCAGTGGTTTTGAAAACGTGCGCCCCTGAGCTGACACCTGCGCTAACGCGTTTGTATCGCCTCTCTTATTGCACTAACAGGGTTCCGTCTTCATGGAAGACCGCCCATGTCCACCCTATCCCCAAGAAGGGTGACCGGTCGGACCCATCGAGCTACAGGCCTATCGCGATAACTTCCTTGCTTTCCAAGGTGATGGAGCGAATTATAAATACACAACTCCTGAAGTATCTTGAAGATCGCCAGCTGATCAGTGACCGACAGTACGGTTTCCGTCACGGTCGCTCAGCTGGCGATCTTCTTGTATACCTTACTCACAGGTGGGCTGAAGCCTTGGAGAGCAAGGGCGAGGCTCTTGCCGTGAGCCTTGATATCGCGAAGGCCTTCGACAGGGTCTGGCATAGGGCACTTCTGTCGAAGTTACCATCTTACGGAATCCCCGAGGGTCTCTGCAAGTGGATCGCTAGCTTTTTGGATGGGCGGAACATCACGGTCGTTGTGGACGGTGATTGTTCTGATACCATGACCATTAACGCTGGCGTTCCACAAGGTTCGGTGCTCTCCCCCACGCTTTTCATCCTGTATATCAATGACATGCTGTCTATTGATGGCATGCATTGCTATGCAGATGATAGCACGGGGGATGTGCGATATATCGGCCATCAGAGTCTCTCTCGGAGCGTGGTGCAAGAGAGACGATCAAAACTTGTGTCTGAAGTGGAGAACTCTCTGGGGCAAGTCTCCGAATGGGGTGAATTGAACTTGGTTCAATTCAACCCTATAAAGACACAAGTTTGCGCGTTCACTGCGAAGAAGGACCCCTTTGTCATGGCGCCGCAATTCCAAGGAGTATCCCTGCAACCTTCCGAGAGTATCGGGGTACTTGGGGTCGACATTTCGAGCGATGTCCAGTTTCGGAGTCATTTGGAAGGCAAAGCCAAGTTGGCGTCCAAAATGCTGGGAGTCCTCAACAGAGCGAAGCGGTACTTCACGCCTGGACAAAGACTTTTGCTTTATAAAGCACAAGTCCGGCCTCGCGTGGAGTACTGCTCCCATCTCTGGGCCGGGGCTCCCAAATACCAGCTTCTTCCATTTGACTCCATACAGAGGAGGGCCGTTCGGATTGTCGATAATCCCATTCTCTCGGATCGTTTGGAGCCTCTGGGTTTGCGGAGGGACTTCGGTTCCCTCTGTATTTTATACCGTATGTTCCATGGGGAGTGCTCTGAGGAATTGTTCGAGATGATACCAGCATCTCGTTTTTACCATCGCACCGCCCGCCACCGGAGTAGAGTTCATCCATACTACCTGGAGCCACTGCGGTCATCCACAGTGCGTTTCCAGAGATCTTTTTTGCCACGTACCATCCGGCTATGGAATGAGCTCCCCTCCACGGTGTTTCCCGAGCGCTATGACATGTCCTTCTTCAAACGAGGCTTGTGGAGAGTATTAAGCGGTAGGCAGCGGCTTGGCTCTGCCCCTGGCATTGCTGAAGTCCATGGGCGACGGTAACCACTCACCATCAGGTGGGCCGTATGCCCGTCTGCCTACAAAGGCAATAAAAAAAAAAAAAAAAGATTAAGTGCAAAGAGAAACAATATTTTATAATTTTACGATCCACAGAAGCTATTGGTATAATTTTGTTTTCCGTTAAAAACGTCGCTCCACTACAAGGTTTTGCATTTAAATATCAAAAAAACAGTGCCATGTTAATATTTACGACGAACGAACTTACCATAATTATTAATGACTTAATAATTTAAATGATCTTTGTGAGTCACAGTTCGGGAAACGTGTCAATATTTATTGTTATGTTAAGGACGATTCGCTGATAGACCCCGGGCTGGTGTCATCATGCCTGCCAAGGACTATATATGAGAAACAATGTAAACTAGTGTTTATCTTACAATTGAAGTTCGACCATAATCATCATCATCATCATCATCAGCCCACAGTCGTACACTGCTGGACTTAGACCTCTCCCTATCCACACAACTGAGCCCGGTCTTTCGCTCTCCTCATACACTGCTAGCCATTATCACTGGCACCTTAAGACTTAGATTCGAGTTAGCCGACTTAAAAAAGAGCAGTTTCTCAATTCGATTGTTTTTTATGTATTTTACCTTAAATCTTCTTTCTAGCTGAACCAGTTTTGATAATTCTTTTTTATTTGAAAGCTGCTGATTTTCATGTGGGTCCATTTAAATTTTATTAAGATCTAACCAGAAATTTATGATTTATGTTTAATAATGAATATTTAATTAACTTTGATTACGCAGATGATATTCTATATTTAATTTGATCGGTTTTTTATTTTGTTAAATTTTGCATTGTTGTGCTACACTTTTTATTTTAATTATTGCAGACATTAAAAAGAAATCTATATTATTATATTTCCATACTTTAATGATTACACTAATGCTAATCGAGAAAATAACACTGTTTTGTTTAGTCCATTTTTACATATCGTCGTTGTCAAACCAAAAACTGCTATGTGTACTTTTTGTGATTTTTACTTTTTGACCTTTTCGTATAGTTCACAGCCCTATCTATCGTATAGCTTTCATTTATTATAGTTCTTAAAAATATATCTATAGCTTTCATTTATTATAGTTCTTAAAAATATATCTATAGCTTTCATTTATTATAGTTCTTAAAAAATTTTTGAAGTGAAAACTTCTTTAGAATCGTTGTTATTTCAAACCGGATGCAACGGAAAAAACGACAGGTAAGAGACACAAATACAAAAATGTGTAGGATGAAGCCAGCAAAGAATGAGACAGAAATATACATACTATTTAATACAGCGCCATCTGTGAGATTTTTTAATACTAACGTGTGTATGAAAGCTCTTGTAGTGAATTTTAATTTAGGATTATACGTGAAATTAAAATATTAATTCACAGAGGGCGCTACCTTACAATTATTTACTAATGACAAAATTTTACATATACTTAAGACGTTTAGGATAATTGTATTTTAATTTTGGAAGGTTTCACTTCTACCACGTGTGAATTGCACACATTTTGTTTTTTTTTTTTTGAAGTGAAAATTTCTTTAGAATCGTTGTGATTTCAAACCGGATGCAACGGAAAAAACGACAGGTAAGAGACACAATTACAAAAATGTGTAGGATGAAGCCAGCAAAGAATGAGACAGAAATATACATACTATTTAATACAGCGCCATCTGTGAGATTTTTTAATACTAACGTGTGTATGAAAGCTCTTGTAGTGAATTTTAATTTAGGATTATACGTGAAATTAAAATATTAATTCACAGAGGGCGCTACCTTACAATTATTTACTAATGACAAAATTTTACATATACTTAAGACGTTTAGGATAATTGTATTTTAATTTTGGAAGGTTTCACTTCTACCACGTGTGAATTGCACACATTTTGTATTTTTTTTATTTATTGCTTGGATGGGTGGACGAGCTCACAGCCCTCCTGGTGTAAAGTGGTTACTGGAGCCCATGGACATCTACAACGTATATGCGCCACCCACCTTGAGATATAAGTTCTAAGATCTCAGTATAGTTACAACGGCTGCCCCACCCTTCAAACCGAAACGCATTACTGCTTCACGGCAGAAATAGGCAGGGTGGTGGTACCTACCCGCGCGGACTCACAAGAGGTCCTACCACCACCATTCACCTTCATATAAAATTTTATACGATCATGTTTTTACTCGTTAATTCAAAATAGAGTTTTTGCACATAGCAGATTTTGGTTTTACAGCGACGATATATAAATAATGCAATAGCCGAATGCACTGTTTTAATACATTCGCGATTCACGTGTTTTGTGAATAATTTAATACAAATTAGCATTTAGCTGTCAGCACATTATTATCAATGCGGGTTAGTGTTAAGTCTACATCGTATCTGTTAAGGATGCGGAAGTCAGCAGTTGTTTTGACAAACATCTGACACATTATTAGTAAGCTGAAAGCGATTTTTTTTTATTGCTTAGATGGGTGGACGAGCTTACCGCCCATCTGGTGTTAAGTGGTAACTGGAGCCCATAGACATTTACGAAGTAAATACGCCACCCCCCTTGAGATAAGTTCTAAGATCTCAAGTATAGTTACAACGGCTGCCCCACCCTTTAAACCGAAACGCATTACTGCTTCACGGCAGAACTAAGCGGGGTGGTGGTACCAGCCACGCGGACTCACAAGAGGTTCTACCACCAATGAAAATTCCGATCCGACGGTTGACTCAGCGAAGCTCTGCTTTTACTAGCGCTAATTTTAGCAATTCTGATTGAGCCTGTATGCTTACCTACCGGTTCGCATGAAGTTCATTAGCCTCTTAGGCTACCAAGGATTAGATAGGGAAAAAAAGCCGAAAGACTACAAAGCCATACGTTTTTCGATAAATATTATATTAACAACAATAATAACATAGTATCATAACACAACAACATAACATGTATAAGGAAAGTTTTTGTTTTTAATACCTAACAGCGACTGAATCGGATTCAATTAAAATAGAAATTGCGACGTCAGATTGACGTCATCTTGAAATGTTTTTCCTGTTAAAGGGAAAGTTTCTTATAAAATTGATTTGAAAAAAAAAAAAAAAACACGTGAATAGCCGATTTTGAAGCGATCGCCACGAATCGGAATCGATCGGAGGAAATATTAGGTATACGTGACGTGAACATTTTTTTTTAAATATTATAATGTACACGAGAATTGCCCGGATGTATTTTTTTATTGCTTAGATGGGTGGACGAGCTCACAGCCCACCTGGTGTTAAGTGGTTACTGGAGCCTATAGACATCTACAACAAAAATGCGCCACCCACCTTAAGATATAAGTTTTAAGATCTCGGTATGTGTGTACGAGTAATATGCAGAGAAAGATTTTGACGTATGACATATATTTACATGTCAAAAACGCTGCTTAATCTGTGGCCGGAATTAGGTAACTTCACTATCACCTATCATCTCATCTCATTTCATTTCATGCCATGTTTCATATTAATCAACTTCATTTCATTTCACTTCATATTATCATTTTTCATAAAAATAAGAATGTAAATTAAAATAAGACTTGACTTAAAGGCCTTAGTTATCAGGTCATAAAATCCCTTAAAAAAAACTTCACTGTCACCAGACTCCGAATCGCGCACCTGTGACCACACTATTTTACATAATAAACATTCTATATTCAAACCAGTTCATTAAGCAACAAATAAATATGTATTCTTGACCGCATTATTTACAAGTAAAATCAGTTTTTTTATGTAGCATCATGTGTTCAAAGCCCTTGAACTAGGGCGCGACCTCCGTGAGGTATAGTAACCGGCAAACTTCCTGAGCAAATGACCTTGACTGCGCAGAATCGAATTTTAGATCACTTTGGTGGTGAGGGCGAGGCGCGACGGCAGGGGAAATCGTATCGAGCGCGTTATTGGTAGATCAGTTGAACCTTGCGCCCCGCACCGCGCCCTCATTCCGCTTGCTCCCAAAAGTACGCTTGCGTACAGTGAAAAGCATAGATTATACACTTAATATATTCGAGTGAAAAGTCTATCGTTATTAATCGTTAAGTTATTTGTTATAATTGCTTGTTGACTTTGTTGCCATTTGTTTTGTTGAATGTTTGTTGATTTTTTATAAAAAGTACACTATGCCGCGACAAACTGGTGTAGTATACAAAAGAAAGGGTAGAAAAATTGTGTACGACGTATATTGCTTCATTATAAAACAGGGGATGAATGATATGGAAAAAGTAAAACAGATTTCGGAAGTAACAAAAACATCAGTGAGTACTGCTAGGTGCATTATTAACGAAGCTAAAGGCTCTGGCTTGCTCGCCGTGTTTCGGACTCCGGTTAAGAAAAGATCAGGGAAGAAGAAAGTTACCGGAATGGATAGTTTCGTTCAATCTGTAATAAAAAGATGTAATCATAATAACTACATAACAAGCAGCGAAACTCCGTCCCGAAGAAAGGCTTCGAAAAATTTAAAGAAGATATAAATTTTAATGGCTCGGAATGATTTTTACGACGAATTATGAAAAAGCTAGGCTTCAGATGGAAAAAAAACTTAAAATAATCGGAAGCTGGTAATTGAAAAATGTTACATTCGATTACTACGAATCGAATATCTTCAAAAATAATTAATTATAGACAAAAAAGAAGACCGACCCAACCGAGTTGTAAACTACACCGATGAGGCCTATGTTGACTCATCACGATGATAGCGACTCGGGTGATGAAAACAGTGATGATGATGATGGTCAAGATTATGATAACGAAAAAAAAAATACAAATACCAGCTTCGTTTCAACTGAACCAAGACCTGGCAACAGGTCTAGTTTTGATTTAATAGAAGGAATATCTATTTTACCCCAAGATTGAATTATTACAATTATTAACCTATATTTTTGGTGATGTTCCAATAAATATATAAATAAATGCATATGTTGATTTTAATAATTTAATTGCATTATGACGCAGAGTAAATAATGTTTTTGCACGTGAGTGTACCATGCGCGAACTTACCCCCACTACGTCAACAAATGCTCAAGAAGTTTGCCGGCTATTATACATGGGCCAGAACTACAGTTCGAAATAAAATAAAAAACACAAAACCACAGCTTTTTTATGTTATGACTTGGGTGACGTGGGTATGCCGTGGGTCCCGGACTGCTAAAAATATATATATCTTTGTTGCTTATGTCGGTGGACGACCTGGCCCACCTGGTATTAAGTGGTTACCGGAGCACATAGATATCTACAATGTAAGTTCCGCCACCGTTAAGACCAGGTGGGCCGTGAGCTCGTTGACCCATCTATGCAATAAATAAAAAGAAAAAGATACACATTATTGTAAAGTAATCATAGCATATTTTTAAATAGTAACCACTAACATCTAACGGGTAGTGAGCTTGTTTACCCGTCTACGCTGATCTACAAGAGAAGACGGCTAACTCCAAACGAAAGTAACAATAGTAAATCGTATAAATAGACACCTCTCCAAAAAAAATGTGTGCCGTCACGGGACGCCTGGCAGATGTGAAACATCGACATTATTTTGTAAAAGTAATATGCAGAAAAGAAAAGATTGTGATACGAACTAAATATGTCATAATGATAAATTAAAATATTACGAAAAAATATTTTGTTTTCAAGTAAAACACAGGTTATGTGTACCTACTGTAGTAAACAACACTGTATACACTACGGAGTATACACTATAGGTATCCGAGCTCAGTGTAGCGAGAGAGATGGCTTAACGCCGGATCGAGTGGGAGAGAATCGCACAGTCGATTGCGCATGGCGACGCGTCGCCACGGCATGCGTCGCCACGCCAGAAATCGGTTTTACGTGCGGCTATAGATGTTTCACATCAAAAGAACTTATCAGTTGTATAGACTTTTAAAGGTACTGTCTCTAAAGAAATTCCCTAAGTTCTGATCACACTTAGGTTTGATATCTCCTCACTCACACTAAGTTGTCATTTATGCGCGCATAAGGCTGCCTAATTAAGTATGTTGTTCTATCAATCGTGATGTATAATTTAAGTATTTTAATTCTTAATAAGCAATATTATATTTGATCGCAATCATTCATTAGTTGGGTTTCGTCAGAATTCAAAACATATGTATCTGTCAGAGGCAAACTTGTTATTTCGTTTTTAAAAGCATTTAATTATTGATAACGACCATCGATTGCTGATCATTTTTGTGTATTACTAATGGCTTCCTGCATTTTCATTCTTTATGTGACAATGATAATCTTCAAATTGATGAGACAAACTATGCTGCTAAGATAATATATTTGTTATGGCGACAAATCTAATTGGAAAACGTTTTTATCGCATTAGATGGGCCGATGAGAGCCCGCGGGCTTCATGGCGAGTTCATGTAAAATTATTGGAGACAACAGATATCAAAACGCCGTTACCTATCTTGAGATATTAAGTGAATTCTCTGGTAATATGGCTACGCTACTCATAGCATTGGAACACATAATTATTGCTTTGCGAAAAAATTTATATGAATCCACCGGACGTCTTATCTCTTAGGACATTTTTGGAACGAAGTTCCTTATGGGACGATGCAGAGGGGTACCCTAACCGGGAAGAAACGTCCGTAACGTAAGATTTTTATTAGTAATACTCACAGTGTACAACTTAACTTTGTAATAACGTACAGAAAATAACATATTTTTTATCATTCATTGACCACGATCCCAGAACGTTCGTTTGTGCAATACACTAACTCTTATGCAAACAACCGCGAATGAAGTGTACCACAATAAGTTCGCACGTTATCGAATGACCGTGGGTTGTTGCGAAACCTCCAGTTTTTTTTCTGTATACCTCGAATAGAACATAAAATTAATATTTTTATAATAAGGAACTTCGTTCCTATCCGGTGTCCCACGACACCATACATCTTTTTTTGCATCGCACACAATTCCTACTGACGGATTCTAGAACCTATCACAAGTAAAGCTATATAGAAAGTGGGAGGAGGATTTTTTTTAAAGGAGATGGCTGTAGAAAAGAATATACACCCGTAAAGGGAGTATGGGAGTTGTAGTATTATATGTTTTGAAAATTTAACGTTGTAATTCGGAAACTTTCGCTACATCGCACGACATTCAAAGCGTCTTACCAAGCAAGACCAAGTTAAAGATCCTCCTGGCTGAGTCCGTGCTCGCCTACCAGTCCTGGTGAAACTGGAAAAGCTAAAGATCCACTACCAATCCTTCCTTCCTAAAAAAATCAAGTTAAAGGACCATATCGACGCTTGAAAGGCAAACGTGACTAAGCGACAATAACTGCTTTGTACATAAATGATAGGCAATAACCATATTCTGTGCGCAAAAAATATATATTTCTAGGTCTATTAAAATCATTTCAATCCTTCAGCTAGATTCGTTAAAATAGAATTTTTTTCAGGTATTTCAACTTTAAATTAGTCTACTGTAAAGTTCACGCGTTGTCGCTTAGTCACGTTTGCCTTTCAAGCGTCGATATAGTCCAGTAATTAAATTAAACCCTATAGTCTTTGCAGTTGCATAAAGTTAATTAATATAAAAAACTTATAAATAAACCACGTTAAAATCTCCTATGTTGCTTAATTCAGGAAATTGATTATCTGTCAAGTTTAAGGCGATTGAAAAAGAATAATTTACGACTCATTTTGGTTGTGGTTTGACAGTATAAATAGACGTTACCTTAATGTAAATGAGAAAATGGCCGACGCTTTTGGATGATCAAGGCGGGGATGTAATCAATGTTCCACGTTGGCATATACGCAGACGAAATTGAAAATCATTTTAATTAAATAAAATTTTAGTGAATATATCCTTCAAAAAGGACAAAATGGTATGTTAATGAACAGATAAATGACGCATCGAAGTATTTTAAGGATTCGGGTTCGCTTCGCCTAACAATGTGTATTTTTCTTATCATTTAGACTTGCGGCTCATACTTGTTTCTCCATTTTTCTTACCTTTCTTTTTCTTTTTATACTTGTTTTTCTTGTTTCTTTTTATTCTTGTTTATACTTTTTCTTTCTTTTTTTTTTCTTTGCTTCGTGTGGATTGGGAGGGGCCTAGGTCCAGCAGTGGACGCCTGTGGGCTGATTGATGATGAATGATAAAAAATGAATGAACTATACTTGTTTCGACACAAGGCCCTGTGTTTGTACACATCGTAAATTTCGAATTCAAATCAAACTAACAGGGTACCTGCTTGTAATCTTACAACTTCCCAACCAGATTACTGATGCTGGGGCACGCACGCGTAGGTACGACGCGTAGGTACCAGATGGTAGGGCAGCCGTTGTACTGAGACTTTAGAACTAATGTCTCAAGGTGGTTCGCGAAATTTACTTTGTGGATACCCACGGACTCCGGTAACCACTTAACACCAGATTGGCCGTGAGCTCGGCTAACCGTCTAAGCAATAAAGAAATCAAGTGAAAAACATGAACAAAAATATTGAGCGTCTGATCTCAGTGTGCATATTTACGGCGTGAGAAACAAAATTCCTAGCAAAACAGTTAAAAACTTCTACTCAGCACAGATAAAGCCGTGGGAACGTAAACTCATAGAATACGGCAGACTGGGATTATTTAAACTATAGATGTTATCATAAATTCACATACTCGAGGTAAATGAGCGATGCTAAGAGATGTCCATACATATTTACGATGTATGATTCTAAAAAACAAATATGACTTGAACAATAAAACTATAAAGATGCATGTTTAATCACATAGTTCATTCTGTTATGTAGCTATTTTGGTTTTAAATGTTGTTACGTAGCTGATTAGGATACTGGTTTGAATAATCGAGATATTTACTGGTGGTAGGACCTCTTGTGAGTACGCACGGATAGGTACCATCACCCTCCCTATTTCTGCCGTGAAGCAGTACTGCGTTTCGGTATGAAGGATGGGGCAGCCGTTGTAACTATACTGAGACCTTAGAACTTATATCTCAAGGTGGGTGGCGCGTTTACGTTGTAGATGTCTATAATATCTATGACGGATAAGTTTTAACGGGATTGTGTTCTTTTAAGTTTGGGGCAGAAACAATCGGTATGGCAACAGCTTGCGCCGGCTCATCTACAAAAAAACATCTAAGTTGGAAATTCTTTTTTTCTCCTACCTACACCGAAAATTCGGTTTTCGTCCCCCTGTACAGGGAAGAAAGTGTAACTTTTCCTCCCTGGGTACTGACAAGTGCGCATGCGCGTTAGTGTCTGCGTCTGCTCTCACGCACCTAAAATTCTCCGGCATTGTTGTGCTCGGGTAATTTGCAATATTGTGTTTAGTGTAAAAGTGAAATAAACAAAAGGCAATAAACTTTAATAGTGGAGTATTAAACAAAGATGAGTTCATCAGACAGTTCTTATTCAATTAGTAGTAGTTTATTTAAAAATTAAAAAACAGTTAAATTGTTTTTTTTACGAGGCTTCGCCCCTGGACCCCGACTCGGTACTCCACTCGGTGCTAAGTTTTTTACAATGTCGAATTCGGCCTGGTAGGAGAAAAAATAGTATTCGCACCGCGGGAAAAAAGTAGGACATCTCATCCCGCGTGTTTGCCAATTGCAATTTTACACGCGTGAGGAAATGTCCAACTTTTCTCCCTTGGTGCACAATGTAGGTACTATTCAGTTTTTTATAAGCGCTAATTTTTTGTGATTTATTCGCGATCTATTGATATTGTTATTAATAAGGGCGACACTCGTTTTTTTTATTAGTGGTTTTTGGTTTTTTTTCCTGCCTAAGCTGATAGCCTTGAGAGGCTATATCAGCGTAACCCTAACTAGTAGGTGAGCTCACGGGACTCAAACCGGAGTGTTGCTAACACTGGCCCTAGCAAGAGCAATGCTTCGTAGAATCTACCACCGAATCGGACACGCGACCCACTGAGAAGATCCGGCGAGAAACTCAGTGGGCTGTGTCTGTGGGTTAATTCGCTCGTCGAGCCCTTCGTCGCAAGCGACGGTTTCAACGAGGACGGTGACCAGTGCTTGTGGTGCCTAAAAGCACCGTTAATGGATCAGGAGGATCCGTAATGACGTGCTTTGGGCTACGTCGACGGTTTAGCATTCGGTCTACGGGACCGGGTATGTAGTTTCCAGCGGCCACGACAAGAGGGTTCTCTTATTCGTCGTACATAGCATATACACCTATATAATCCGTTCCTGACAAAATTGTTTCGCATTCAGAAAGCTAACAATCAAAATTCAGTGCCTAAACACATAAATTAAAAAAAATCATAACTCGAAAGCTATCAAAAGTCGCGAAGCATACATAGGGGTGATTCGGATAGCTCTACTGATGCTCTACCTCTGGGCTTCGGTTTGACACTTTTTTTGGGACACCCTGTATAGCGATGCACGTTTGCATGATTGTTTGTTTGTGGTCTATGCGGCGGCAAAAAAAACGCTTAGCGAATTTGACAGCAGATAGCATTTTTTATCTTCTATATAATATATAAAAATGAATTGCTGTTCGTTAGTCTCGCTAAAACTCGAGAACGGCTGGACCGATTTGCCTAATTTTGGACTTGAATTATTTGTGGAAGTCCAGAGAAGGTTTAAAAGGTAGATAAATATGAAAATGCTCGGAATTAAATAAAAATAGCAATTTCATTCTTCTTTTGATGTGTCGTCCCCCGTCGAACGGATTCCTTTTGTTTGTTTTAAGTTTATTTTATACAAAAACTTAGGTCTTTTGTTTATCGATTGAGGCACTACGAAGTCTGCCGGGTCAGCTAGTTTACTAGTAAATAATTTTATGCGTAGGTACTCTTTAATTAATACCGTAATTACAGCGTTGCCATTTCACTGAGATGAACGATAAACCACACAACTTAAACTCATTTGTTTTAATGATTCACGCGTCACGCTCGTAATTTTGTGGCACTACATATATAAGAAGCTTTTTAAATAATTATCTGTATTCGAACTAATGGTAAAGACATTGGATTGTGGATTGGCACTGGTAGATACAACAACCACGCCTGTTTTCAAAAGCAAACTGGAGTGTGAATTGAGTCAAGCTGAGAGAGAAGGTGGCTTGGTAGATCTTCACTAGTATTTTTTTATTGCCCTTTTTGGCAGACTAGCATACGGCCCACCTGGTGGTAAGTGGTTGCCGTCGCCCATGGACTTCAGCAATGCCAGGAGCAGAGCCAAGCCGCTGCCTACCTAGGTATGAGGCGGATAGTGAGATCTTAAAGTTCAACAGGAATCATCAAACACAAATTTATTGTTGCAGACATCAAAATGGTGATCGGAGCCAAAATAACGCTGCAGAACATGCCGAGTAAAGGGCATGTGTCTCTCCTCAGGTTACAGAGTTTCACAGTGGAGAAACGACGTAAGTACCGTTCTTCTTCTTTGTCGTTTCCTCATTACTGAGGGTCGTGACCACCTTGGTCCAGTTTTTGCACCAGCTTCCTCCAATGTTGCCTGTATTCGGCCTGCTTAATGGCGCCCGGGACGCTGGTGTTTGTGGCCTCCTTGATAATGTTCGTCCACCTGGTTGGCAATCTTCCTCGACTTCTCTTTCCTTCCTTTTAAAATCTGTCACATGTGCTACACGACACAATTTACTTTATTGCACTTACATTTTTTTATTGCCCTTGTAGGCAGATGAGCACACAGCCCACCTGGTGGTTAGTGGTTACTGTCGCCCATGGACTTCAGCAATGCCAGGCGCCGAGCTAAGCCGCTACCTACGCTTCATACTCTCACAAGCCTCGTTTGATGAAGGACATGTCATAGCGCTCGGGAAACACCGTGGGGGGGGGAGCTCATTCCAAAGCCGGATGGTACGTGGCAAAAAAGGATATCAAGAGGTGAAAGGCTATTTGGTTTAAGCGATATTTTTGCAGGAGAACCATTTTAAGTATACAATGTGAAAAAAAACGTCCTACTAAAAACGTCTTCGGCTATTTGAATGGGGTAAGCTTAATTGAAGTTCAAAGCAACAAATTAAAGAGCGGGCGGTTAGCGTGGTGTGGACATGTGATGCGTAGAGAGGAGATGCATGTGTCTAGGATATGTATGGAAATGGTAGTGAATATAAATGAAATTGTTTTTTTTTTAAACATTTTCTACGTGATCTACATTATTAATACTATAGCCACCTTCCGGATTGATATACCCTTTGTGGGACCCCCTATTTTTGTATAATAATGTAACTTTTTTTTTATTGCTTAGATGTGTGGACGAGCTCACAGCTCACCTGGTGTTAAGTGGTTACTGGAGCCCATAGACATCTATAACGTAAATGCGCCACCCACCTTGAGACATAAGTTCTAAGGTCTTAGTATAGGTAAAAAGGCTGCCCTGCCCTTCAAACCGAAACGCATTACTGCTTTACGGCTGAAATAGGCAGGGTGATACCTACCCGTGCGGACTCACAAGAGGTCCTACCACCAATTGCTCTTGCTAGGGCCAGTATTAGCAACACTTCCGGTTTGAACCCCGTGAACTCACTTGCATGCTAAGGAGAAGCTGAAATAACCCCTCAAGGCTATCAGCATAGGCTGGTATTAAATCACGCTATGAAAAATGAAATCCATGATTGTCCGTAAAGGATTTTGTCAAAAAAACATGAAATGTACAAGGAATAGTCAGTGTTTTGATCTCGATCGAAAGACCCAACAAAAAGTGAGTTTTTTTTTTTTTAAATTGAAACACATTTTATGCTAGACATTGACGAATATCAACGTTTTTAATACAAAAAAGCCACCGCAGTTATCGTTAGACCATGGTTAGACCATTAATAAAAAAATTGGCAAGTCAGTGCGAATTATTATATTATGGGTTCAATAGGAATTGAAGGAATGTAGTTAACGATTCTTTGGCATAACCATATAACATGCGTAAGCCTTAAAAGTTTTTCATCAAAAAATTATAGTTGACATCCCCGTAAAATTATAAAAACAAACCCGAAAAATTATAGTTTGCGCAATTACTGGTGATAGGACCTCTTGTGAGTCCGCACGGGTAGGTACCATCACCCAGCCTATTTCTGCCGTGAAGCAGTAATGCGTTTCGGTTTGAAGGGTGGGGTAGCCGTTGCAACTATACTGAGACCTTAGAACTCAAGGTGGGTGGCGCATTTACGTTGTAGATGTTAATGGGCCCCAGTAACCACTTAACACCAGGGAGCCATGAGCTCTTCTACCCATCCAAGCAATAAAAAAGTAAAAAATTAAAACATGACCTCCTCAATGGGTTGCGATTCCGATCCGGTGGAAGATTTTGCGAAGCACTGCTCTTGCTAGGACTAGTGTTAGCAAATTCTCTCAGCTTGAGCCCGTGAGCTCACCTACCCGTCCGCGAGAATCTGGAATAGTCCCTTAAATTGATAATTTGAAAATTTGAATTTATTTTATTTTAATTTTCACATAATTACTTTGAAGTTAGTTTGATTTCAATATTCCATTGTAAAGTTGTTCCTAAATAAACTAACATTTCTAAACTTATTAAGAAAATCGTTACACACTGAATTCGTTGCGCCCTAAATGTTAAGCCGCTGCTTCCCGACTTCATCAAATGCTAGTGAACTCTAAAAATAATTCATAACACGTTCATACTGAATTTGTTAAAAAAAGTCTCGAACGCAATGTTTTCAAAACTTAAACCAAAAGTTTTTTGTCAGTTACTAAACAAAACAAAAACTTATGATACGTAATCAAGCGCAGCGGGCAAAAAAAACTAGGTATAAACATATGTGTGTACAGTGTGTAGTAAATAATACGAGGTGAAGGAATCTGAGGAATTGGTTGAGATGATACCATCAGCTCCTTTTTACCATCGCACCGGCCGCCATCGGAGAAGAGTTCATCCATACTACCTGGAGCTACTGCGTTAATTCACAGTGCGTTTCCAGGGATCTTTTTTGCCACGTACCATCCGGCTCTGGAATGAGCTCCCCTCCACGGTGTTTCCCGAGCGCTATGACATGTCCTTCTTCAAACGAGGCTTGTGAAGCTTAACAGTAGGCAGCGGCTTGGCTCTGCCCCTGGTATTGCTGAAGTCCATGGGCGACGGTAACCGCTCACCATCAGGAGGGCCGTATGCTCGTCTGCCTACAAGGGCAATAAAAAAAGTAATATTTTAAACATTGGATTTGTAGAAGTTAGGTCCTCTATTTGCTTAATGGTACTAGTAAGCTAAATCCAACAACTTACCTTATAACAGTGGAAAGCTGATCGGTTTTAAAATGTTATTACAAAATATAGACAACTTGAAGTGATGTAAAGTGAAGTAGACACCTTAACGTGAATGCCCATGTACATCTTAACATGAGAAGTTACAATTGAATAAATTAGAATACCTCACTCTTTAGACTAATTCGATGGTGTTTGACGAATTCCCACACCGGGCAAACATTTATGTAAATAAGAGGTTTATTTGCTCTTTATGTATTATACCCGTGTCTTCGGATGAAATAATGGGCAGATTCTTATCGTATCAGATCTCTGACCGATTTTAATTATTAGTTTGAAACCTGAAAATATTGTGGTTTTTTTTATTTCAGACTCGTTAATAAAGCTGTCGTATGGATCACTTCTGATTGTGACTGCAATTGTTTTGGTGGCTATCAATCCGATTCAGTTGATCTCTGACGGGGTGAGTGAGTGAAATTCTGTAATTATTTCGACGGGTTGAAAGTCAGTTTGATTTAAGTTACATTTTTGCGATTTTCAGGAGAGCCATTTAAAGTTTAAAATTTGGAAAATATATCATGACAAAAAAACTTCTTCTTTAGTTATTTGAATGTGGTAGACATAATTGAAGTTTAATTAAAATATCGAACTGTTGATGCTTATCACTACATAGTATAAAACAAAGTCGCTTTCCCTGTCCCTATATCTTTCCGTCCCTATGTATGCTTAAATCTTTAAAACTACGCAACGGATTTTGATGCGGTTTTTTTAATAGATAGAGTAATTGAAGAGGAAGGTTTATATGTATAATAACATCCATTAAATAGTGGAGAAATCAATAATAAATTACAGTTTCCGAAGCGAAGCGAGGGCGGGTCCAAATATAACGCAACTTTAATTACAAAGATAAATGTGGCGTATTAAGCAAAAATGTCGCTTAACCTAAAAAAGTCCTTTCACCCATCGATTTCCAATGTATAAGCACATTCTAATAAATTCGTTCTTGTTATATCGAAAATATATGTTTCCAACTTCTACCTATTCTATTTATCGAAGAAGGGCTTCAATGATGAAAGGAATCGGCTAATAAAAATGAGTAACGGAATAATTTATAAGTTAAATAGTCTGTTATATACTTAGTATTATAATTAGCATAGGGCTGGATCTTGTCTCTATTCGCGAAAATCTAGAAAATTCGTATAAATTCGTTTAAAAATGCATTGTTTTTTTTTTAAATGCGCTTAGTCAGGCAGTCGAGTTTCTTTTAGACTTATTGAATATTTAGGTCTATTTGGAGTTGTTTTTCTAAATAAATAACTTACATCATCTTGCATCTTAACAAAACAGTAAAATTTTCATGAAATTAACAGGTCTTGACTGTTTTAATAGCGGTTATTAAATATTAACGTTGACTATAAATAATATTATTTTGAAAACGCAACACCCTATTTTATAATAATTGGTTTGGTTAAAACACGCGTTTTTGGACACGTGACTCAAGCAGAGCTTGTAATTGAGACTGAGAAACATTCGGCGAACTGCAATTATGCACGAGAATTAGACATGCGTTTGAGAACATTCAGTCTTTATTGTACTGTGATAATTATTTAGAACTTACCGCAGGCAGACATGTATAATATTTATTATTATTATTATTATTAAATTCTTTATTTCAGATAATGATCCATATAAATGTTAGTAACAATTATTTCTTAAAAATAAGTTAGTAAGGACACAGTAATAAAAGAAAACAACAACATACATACTAAAAACGATTGCAATAGCGGCATTACGAGAAAACCTCCTTTTGTGGACCTCTCTGCAATGATTCAGAAAAGGTCCATCTAACCTAGAGAATATCATGGCCAGGATGCTGTTGGAGCTAGCCCCCTACCCTGCAGAGCAAGGACGCGCATCGCTTTATTAATATGGCATAGTAATCGTCGGTGCGCGCCTCCGCGAACAATTTTTTTTTATTGCTTAGGTGAGTGGACGAGCTCACAGCCCACCTGGTGTTAAGTGGTTACTGGAGCCCATAGACATCTACAACGTAAATGCGCCACGCACCTTGAGATAAGTTCTAAGGTTTCAGTATAGTTCAACGGCTGCCCTACCCTTCAAACCGAAACGCATTACTGCTTCACGGCAGAAATAGGCAGGGTGGTGGTACCTACCCGCGCGGACTCACAAGAGGTCCTACCACCAATAATTACGCAAATTATAATATTGAACTGTTAATATTTTTAAGTTTGCTTAATATTGGTAAAGTTAATATTTTTTATAATTATGCATAAAAATACATTAAATCAATAAATAAAACATTACACATACTACTATATATCTTTGTTTATTGTCAAACTTTTGTTATTGTTTGAAGTCTGTGGTTAAATTGAGAATAGAACTTTGATTATAGAAGTAGATATAATAGTTTTTGAAAATAGAACCGTAATAATTTAATGTTCTAGCTTATAATTTCAATTAATTATGGTCGAATCTCGACTACTGAAGGACCACTAGTCATCATAAATGGTCAACGTCATTTTGCGATTATCAGTTTATAGGGATAATGTCGGCGTCCGCTCGACAGGGGGTCTGAATGTCGTTGATCTTGTTCAAGTGTGTGTTTTTGTTAGTGTCATTAGAACGATCCAGGTTTTCGTTGGATTTCATCTGCTACGTCGGGTCCAACTTTAAAGTAAAGTAATATTTTACGAGTTATTTTTGTCGCTGACAAAATTTTCGATTTAGACAACAGTTAAATTTACCATTTCATATTTATCTCTTTATTTTCATTGTATTCGTATGTCGAAAAAGTTTTAGATCCAGTAAAACAAGAGCAGACCGATCATACTTTTGCTTTACAAAGCACAAGTCCGGCCTCGCGTGGAGTATTGCTCCCATCTCTGGGCCGGGGCTCCCAAATACCAAGTCGTCGTGGCCTAAAGGATAAGACGTCCGGTGCATTCGTGTTGAAGCAATGCACCGGTGTTCGAATCCCGCAGGCGGGTACCAATTTTTCTAATGAAATATGTACTCAACAAATGTTCACGATTGACTTCCACGGTGAAGGAATAACATCGTGTAATAAAAATCAAACCCGCAAAATTATAATTTGCGTAATTACTGGTGGTAGGACCTCTTGTGAGTCCGCGCGGATAGGTACCACTGCCCTGCTTATTTCTGCCGTGAAGCAGTAATGCGTTTCGGTTTGAAGGGTGGGGTAGCCGTTGTAACTATACTGAGACTTTAGAACTTGTATCTCAAGGTGGGTGGCGCGTCTACGTTGTAGATGTCTATGGGCTCCAGTAACCACTTAACATCAGGTGGGCTGTGAGCTCGTCCACCCATCTAAGCAATATAAAAAAAAAAAAAAAAAAACCAGCTTCTTCCATTTGACTCCATACAGAAGAGGGCCGTTCGGATTGTCGATAATTCCATTCTCACGGATCGTTTGGAACCTCTGGTCTGCGGTGGGACTTCGGTTCCCTCTGTATTTTGTACCGTATGTTCCATGGGGAGTGCTCTGAGGAATTGTTTGAGATGATCCCTTCATCTCCTTTTTATCATCGCACCTCCCGCCATCAGAGCAGAGTTCATCCATATTATCTGGAACCGCTGCGTTCATCCACAGTGCGTTTCCAGAGGTCTTTTTTGGCACGCACCATCCGGCTATGGAATGAGCTCCCCTCCAGAGTATTTCCCGAGCGCTATGACATGTCCCTCTTCAAAAGAGGCTTGTGGAGAGTATTAAGCGGTGGGCAGCGGCTTGGCTCTGCCCCTGGCATTGCTGAAGTCCATGGGTGACGGTAACCACTCACCATTAGGTGGGCCGTATGCTTGTCTGCCTACAAGGACAATAAAAAATAAAAAAAACTCCTTAATGTAGTTTTTAAGGCCAATTTATAACTATCTTCTAACCTACGTCATAGCTTCGAATCAATCAAATAATTACAGGTTTTTCTTTACAACAAAAAATATGATATCGCGCACGTATTGAAACTGGAATTGAAATGTAATTATTATTTTTTACATTTAAACGGTATGTTAATTAGTTTGGTCTATAATTTTTATTATGTTATTCTTATTTATAGGTAATATTTTTTACGTAATATTAGTTTTGGGAGGTCCATTTGTGACGTATTACTTAATTCCACGATAAATCTTTCCTTATTATAAAAAAAAAACCGGTGGTAACCGGTAGCCTGGTAAAATCTTAGCTAAATATGTTCAGTATTCGCGTTCCGGTCTAGTATCGATATATCAATATATTAATACGTGAAGCAAAGACGACGTACCCCTTTTTACGAAAATCGCGCGAACGGTGGGATATGAATTTTCCCACACTTATAAAGAATATAGAGAAGGAGTGAAGAAAGCTAATATTTTTTTACAAATAAGCATAAAAATACTTTAAATTAATAATAAAAAAAAACATTACAAATACGAGAAGACTACGCCACAAGAAGAAGTCCACAATTTTTTTTTATTGCTTAGATGGGTGGATGAGCTCACAGCCCACCTTAAGTCGTTACTGGAGCCCATAGACATCTACAACGTAAACGCGCCACCCACCTTGAGATGCAAGCTCTAAGGCCTCAGTAAAGTTACAATGGCTGCCCCGCCCTTCAAACCGAAACGCATTACTGCTTCACGGCTGAAATAGGCAGGGTGGTGGTACCTACCCGCGCGGACTCACAAGAGGTCCTACCACCAGTAAGTAACTAAGTGACTCAATTATCGCGTTAAGGTGTTAAATATTTAAGCGGGCTTATTGTTGACATTTATTATACAGAATTGGCAACCGACGAAAATTCCGTGCGTTCAGATGTTTTTTTTTCGCGTTTTAAGTGTATCGATTACCGTGTATCCGATTTTGAAGGAACGAGTGGCAGAAATAATAATAATAATAAATAGATAGGCTTTAACAAAAACCGACTACAAATAGAAAAAATAAGATATTCCAAAACAAATTAATACCTACACACTAAAAACAATAATCATCGAAATCGGTTGGCGTGATATTGACTTATTGAGTTATTCATCTATTTGTCGCGCACGTACTTAATGCAAATTTAAAACTTATATGGTTTTCTCATGGACACCATTATCAGAACTGGACTAAATTGAAATGGGACCACACGGGAAGCGTCAGCTTTCTAATAAAAAAAAAAATCATCAAATTCGATTCACCCAGTCAAAAGTTATGAGGTAACAAACATAAAAAAATATATACAGTCGAATTGACAACCTCCTCCTTTTTGAACTCGGTAAAAAAATAAGGAGGACTGCCTTAACAAAATAAAAATAAAAACTTTAAGCACGCATTGACGTATTTCGAGATTTTATTGCCATAAAAAATACACAGGTAATATTAGAGACCAATAAAATTATAAAAAAAAAAAATAAGCTCATAAACTCGTTCGTTTTTTAATCGCCTAAAAAAGATTTAGGATAACGTTACGTATGTAGCTTTTTTTTTGGTTAGTGTTTTTTTTTTTTTACGATGCTCATGGCAGTGGCGCAGATTATACAATTTTAGACATACCGTTTTTAGTGACACACGAAAAAGTTTAAAAACAATTAAGTTTTTTTTTTTTTTGCTTCGATGGGTGGACGAGCTCACGGCCCCCCTGGTGTCAAGTGGCTACTGGAGCCCATAGACATCTACAACGTAAACGCGTCACCCACCTTGAGGTGCAAGCTCTAAGGCCTCAGTAAAGTAACAATGGCTGCCCCGCCCTTCAAACCGAAACGCATTACTGCTTCACGGCAGAAATAGGCAGGGCGGTGGTACCTAACTGCGCGGACTCACAAGTGGTCCTACCAATATAAAAACTTTGTTTTAGACGAAAGTTCCAGATTTTTCTATATCCAGTTCTAAATACAGTTTTTGTTAAATCAAATTTAAATTAAACAATTCTAACCTAAATTGTGACTAGCGGTTTATCCGTGATCAAAATCTGCTCCAGCCACCGTTTCATGAAGAAAAAATATGCAGAGAAAGAGATGAATTACACTGGACATATATTTCAAAATGTAATTTTTAATCAATCATTTTTTTAAATCATTGTGTTTTCGTATAAACCATGCTTACGGTTTCGTCTCGTTTTTTTATTGTAATTATCTATAGGTATATATTAATACGTGAAGCAAAAACTTTGTATCCCTTTTTACGAAAATTGCGCGGACGGAGGAGTATGAAATTTCCCACACTTATAGAGAATATAGAGAAGAAGTGCACAATGCTAATATTTTTTGAAAATAATGTATAAAAGATACATTAAATCAATAAAGAAAACATTACACACTACATACCGTGTATTTGACGCACACACGCATGCATACTATTTACTGTCAAACTTTTGTTCTTGACGTCTGTTGTCAAATTGAGAATAGATTAAATATTGTTTGTCTTTGTTAATATTTTTTATAGTGTAGTCTTGGCGAAATTTGTAATTATGGAAGTATAAAATACAATCATAATAGTGTACAAACTTACAATTCTAATTAATTATAGTCGAATTTTGACTACTGCGGGACCTCTAGTAACCTAAATTGTGACTAGCGATTTATTCGCGATCAAAATCTGTTCCAGCCACCGTTTCATGAAGAAAAAATATGCAGAGAAAGAGATGAGTTACACTGGACATATATTTTAAAATGTAATTTTTAATCAATATTTTTTTTAATCATAATATTTTCGTATAAACCATGCTTACGGTTTCATCTCACTTTTTTATTGTCATTATATTATTTGAAACGCTTCGAATTCTTTACAGTTCTTTCACTGTCAGAATGATCTGTCGTTCGAAGCGTCGAGAACAATAGGATCACTATATAAAATTAAACAAAAAACGCGTCATTAAACGGTAATAATAGTAAATTACACGTAGAATTATAAGCTTGCTTTCATGTTTCGTTACGAACGAAATATCATTTTAATTTTGTTTTTTTATTGTTAAACTACACATTAAGTAAGGTTCAAGAACGAGTTCACGGCAGTACGTGAGAAATAAACGGATCTAAATTACAAGATTCAGGGAGGCCGTGAAATCAATATAAAAAAAAATATGTTCGACACAATGTTAATGATTATAATTCGGTTGTGTTGTCCAGCGACGGTAGGCGCTGTAGCAATTTTTTTTTTTGCTTAGGTGTGTGAACGAGCTCATAGCCCACCTGGTGTTAAGTGGTTACTGGAGCCCATAGACATCTACAACGTAAATGCGCCACCCACCTTGAGATATAATTTATGTTCTAAGATCTCAAGTAAAGTTACAACGGCTGCCCCGCCCTTCAAAGCGAAACGCATTACTGCTTCACGGCAGAAATAAGCGGGGCGGTGGTACCTTCCCGAGCGGACTCACAAGAGGTCCTACCACCAGTAAAAAGTATTTGAACAGTATTTGAATAGTTTCGAGTTTCGCGGTAAAATAACGAACAATCTAGAATCTTTATCATTACGTTTCGTGCTTTAGATGAGAAGTGAATTACCAGACGTTACATAGTCAATGCCCCCTCGACACATTAGGGCCGAAGCAGCTGCTCTCGAGATGTTAGGTCTTCTTTGGAGGCGCTCGGGTAGCTGTTAGCAAATCCCACCCCTCCTGACTGAGCCTTTACTCGCCCACCTGTGCTGGCGAAACTAGAAAGGCCTGAGGGCCACCAATAATCCTTCAATCATAAAAAAAAACGCTTAATAACAGAAATCTGTTTATTATCTTGTTTACTGGTGGTAGGACCTCTTGTGAGTCCGCGCGGGTATGTACCACCGCCCTGCCTATTTCTGCAGTGAAGCTGTAATGCGTTTCGGTTTGAAGGGTGGGGCAACCGTTGTAACTATACTGAGATCTTAGAACATATACCTCAAGGTGGGTGGCGCATTTACGTTGTAGATGTCCATGGGCTCCAGTAATCACTTAACACCAGGTGGGCTGTGAGCTCGTCCACCCATCTAAGCAATAAAAAAAAATCGACATAATGACTTCAGTGCGCCGCGTAGGTCACCGGTGACCTACACGACAATCAACGTGTTAAGATTGAAATACGAACTCAATTCTAATCTACTGTCGGCTTTGATTAACAAACAAAACTAGTTTAATTCTCAAAAGACCACATATCATAAATCACACAATTTATTTTTCATATCAATTTGAGTAGTCATAAATTTAATCCGTCGTTAATTAATGTTGAATGTCGCACATTGGTTGGACGGCTTTGAGCGATATGGGAACCCAGACAGACAATTTCCAATTCAGACTGACTTTGAATATTTCTAGTATTTTTTTTTTTCCTACCTATGCTGATAGCCTTGAGAGGCTATTTCAGCTTCACCCTAACGTGTGTAGGTGAGCTCACGGGGCTCAAACCGGAGTGTTGCTAACACTGACTCTAGCAAGAGTAGTGCTTCGCAGAATCTACCACCGGATCGGAAACGCGACCCACTGAGAAGATCCGGCGAGAAACTCAGTGGGCTGTGTCTATGGGTTAGTTCGCTCGCCGAGCCCTTTGTCGCAAGCGATGGGTTCGACGAGGACGGTGACCGGCTTTTTAGTAATGACCTAGACTAGCACCATCCCGTCCCTTCGACTGGATGTCGTAAGTAGCTAAGAGATGTAAGGATTTGTTGGCAAATTTACAGTCGAGCCATTTAAAGCTTAAAATTCGGAAAAAATATTATGATAAAACAAAACTTCTTCAGCTATTTGAATGGGATAAACATAATCGAAGTTCAGTTGAAAACATCGAGTTGTTGTACTTGGTTGAACGAGCTCACAGCCCGCCTGGTGTTAAGTGGTTACTGGAGCCCATAGACATCTACAACATAAATACCGCCACCCACCTTGAGATATAAGTTCTAAAGTCTCAGTATAGTTACAATGGCTGCTCCACCCGTCAAACCGAAACGCATTACTGCTTCACGGCAGAAATAGGCAGGGTGGCGGTACCTACCCGTGCGGACTCACATGAGGTCCTACCATCATTAATTACGCAAATTATAATTTTGCAGGTTTGATTTTTATTACACGCTGTTATTCCTTCACCGTGGAAGTCAATCGTGAACATTTGTTGAGTAAATAGTTGAGTAATAACGATAGCCTTTCTACCCTCGTTATATTGTTTTTTGCTCATACTCAAACATACAAGTAATTAATTATTATTCGTTCGATTAATACTATTTTTGCGGTGCTTTCTATAAACAATCCACAGCTATATTGTTTACGTGTGCTAATTATGTTAGGCTTGCGTTTCGATTCTGAGCTTTCCTTCTGAGCTTTGCGTTTGCAATAAGCTGCGAATAAGTTTACCTCGGAAAAACAAAACGTATACACGACCTAAAAAAAGTTCCAAGCGAGAGACATCATCGTGGTCACTCACGATCAGTGTCATTTGTAGAAATTTTAGGATTTTTTTTTTTTTATTGCTTAGATGGATGGGCGAGCTCATAGCCCACCTGGTGTTAAGTGGTTACTGGAGCCCATAGACATCTACGACGTAAATGCGCCACCCACCTCGAGATATAAGTTCTAAGGTCTCAAGTAAAGTTACGACGGCTGCCCCGCCCTTCAAACCGAAACGCATTACTGCTTCACGGCAGAAATAGGCAGGGCGGTGGTACCTACCTGTGCGTACTCACAAGAGGTCCTACCACCAGTGATTACGCAAATTATAATTTCCACATCCATGGTAACACTAAAGAGCTTTAAGGATTACATTGACACTACCCAAACCTGTTACCTGCTCATGTGTTTTTTATTGACCGCTGTGAATGCTTCTAATAAATCAAAATACAAAAAGTTTAGTGTATTTGGTTACAGATTGTTTGTAGATAAAACATGTTATCAGATTATTTTTATTTTTTTATTTAGTTGGGCGGACGTGCTTACGGTCTACGAGTTTCTTAACATTCTCGATATCGTAAAAGTTAACTCAAATTTGTATGGAGTTGGAACGTTTGCCTACGTTTGCCGCTAGGGGCGTTGTTCCAACTGCATACAAATATGAGTTAACTTTGACGCTATCGAGAACGTTAAAAAGCTCGCACTAAGTACACTGGCGTTAAGTGGTTATCGGAGCACGTAGAGATTAACAGCGTAAATGCCACTCACTATCCAATTTTTCTAATGAAATACGTACTCAACAAATGTTCACGATTGACTTCCACGGTGAAGGAATGACATCGTGTAATAAAAATGAAACCTGCAAAATTATAATTTGCGTAATCACTGGTGGTAGGACCTCTTGGGAGTCCGCACGGGTCCCACCACCGCCCTGTCTATTTCTGCCGTGAAGCAGTAATGCGTTTCGGTTTGAAGGGTGGGGCAGCCGTTGTAACTATACTGAGACCTTAGAACTTATATCTCAAGGTGTGGGGCGCATTTACGTTGTAAATGTCTATGGGCTCCAGTAACCACTTAACACCAGGTGGGCTGTGAGCTCGTCCACACATCTCAGCAATAAAAAAAAAATCAACTCGGTACGCGATTTCTAGGTCTCAGTTTTTTCCAGTACCACGGTTCTAACGACAATGATAAGTTTAAAGCAACACAGTTTTGTTTAATTCACATTCGAATTTTTTTTTGTGTTGTCAAATTGATGTCCGGGGAACCGTGATTAATTAGTTCTCGGACATTTTGGTTTGCTTAGATGCTAACTAATTTGTTATTTTATTAGTTTGATGCACAAACGATTTTATCGTAAAAAAAGAAGTGTAATTAAACAATTTATGAAGATACCAAAAACAAATTCTGATTTAAAAAAAAGAACTGGTTTTCCCGGTCGGTACATTTTGTATGTATATAAAAAAAAAAACTTGTGATATTCTGTTAATTAACACTTGCGAAAATATCGTAAATCATTTTTTAACTTTGAAACGTAGCTCGTAATGTTCTTTTTTAATTTATTTGCGTGACGTAAATCGAATTACTCAAAGTGGGCCCGCCGGAAATAACATAGCGGCCATTAAAAGCACGAGGTTAAATCGTAAAAAAACTTTTAATTCGTTCTTCTATAATCGATTCCGTGTGGATCGGGCCTCGGGGAAACCCCTCTGCCCAGGCTTGGAACTCCCTATCGAGGCCGGGGGGCATGGGCCTATCGAGGCAGGGGTGATGCTGATCTTCTTCTTTTTCTCCACCTTATCCCACTAGGTGAGGTCAGCACAGCTAATTTTTCTCTTCCATTCTCTTCTATCAGCCGTCATCTCAACACTCACTCCTCTTTCTCTCATATCGTCATTCACACACTCCATTCATGTCTTCTTCGGTCGACCTCTTCCCCCTCTACCTTGCACTACCATTTCCATGCATCTCCTAGTCATACAGTCCTAGTCCTAGTCATACATCCCTAGCAGGGGTGATGCTGATAACGCAGAAAAAAATACTAGTTTGGGCAATGGGCATCAAATTAAAATCCATTGTTTTCTTATGGCTTCATATTTCCACAGTTGTTGGTGATGAAAGAAGGTTCGTTTCTTTACACGATGTGGGAGGCGCCACCGTACCAGGTCTACTCCGAGATCCACCTCTTCAACTACACAAACGTCGAGGAGTACATTAGCGGAGCTGCTGATAAGTTGAAGGTGCAAGAAGTCGGACCTTTCAGATTTCTGTGAGTTTCGTAACTTGAAATTTTACGAGGTAGCGGGAGATTATCGAATAATCAGTAGTAGCTGAGCTTAAATAGGCCCTTAGGTGTGAATCGCGAATCAGCAGTAGACATAGCTCGTGGTACTCAAACAGTGGTGGGGCGTCGCGTCCCTTTACGGGGGCGCGGGACAGGCCTCGTGGAAACCCCTCTGCCTGGGCTTGTGACTCCCTGCCTTTTTTTTTTTTTTTTTTTTTTTTTTTTTTTTTTTTTTTTTTTTTCTTTTAAATTCGCGATTGTCCCTTTGAAATAGAGTTATATTATACCTATATTCATATTATTCTTCTGCTATTACTAACAAACTATTCTGTACATGTAAGGCCCTGTGTAATAATATACTAGACATAATTATCACGATTTATAAAATATTATTGTTCTGTAACAGCGTATCAATGCAAAGACGTCTTTTGTTTTAAAATTTCGTGTTTCGCGCAAGCTTCGATTGCAGTTTAAAAAAAAAAAAGGAGATAATTTCACGACTGTCAGTATTCACACGTCTATCATACACGTGATTCTGTTCAATCTATAATATGTTAGTTTAATCAGAGGTCAAAGCAATTAATTATCGAAACCATTTAATCAAATGAACATTAATGAATGCAGTAATACGTAAATTTAATAGCGCATTAACTTATACGAGGAGTATGCATGAATTTTAAAAAAATATTTGTTTATTGCGTGCAAAAAATCTGCAAAGAAGTTAGGTTTTGAATTAGACTTTTCATTTTTTTTTGGTTTAAATACGTGGGCGAGCTCATGGCTCAGTTGGTGTGAAGTAGTTACTGGTGTCTATTGGCATCAACAAAGTAAATGCCGCTACTCACCTAAAGACATGAGTTCTAAATCTCAGTTTTTGAAGTTATACTTCTTTAGGCGCGTTATGAAAAATTGATGAGAGTGAAATTTTACAATGCGCGCGCACCGTGACACAAAATTAACAGAATGAAGTTGCCCACTAAATCGCTCATTACAATACGACCGACGTAACTTGGCGAGTCTGAATATAGCCGCAGCTGAACTTTCCGAACCGTACCGAGAATTACCGAATTTATACGATGTCAAGAAAAGGGATGTCCAATATGCGTGTTTGAGGATGTTGTTTAATAGATTTTTTTTTCAAATTGATTTAAATTTAAATAAAAAAAAGAATTAATTTAATAAAAATAAAGTATAACTTCTTACGCGCGTACATAAGTACACGCACCCTTTTTTTAGTACAACGGCTGCCCCACGCTTCAAACCGAAACGCATTACTGCTCCACACCAGAAATAGGCAGGGCGGTGGCACCTAATTCTGTGAGCTCACGAGATCACCTACCACTAGATTCGAACGTGAGACGTTATACAATCAACGCTCCCAACTTAGTAGCGTAACATGTTGCGAAAGAAAGACACTAGCCAATATATAAAAACAATACTACAGATTGAACAACAAAAACTTTGCCCACTGAGTTTCTCGCCGGATCTTCTCAGTGGGTCGCGTTGCCGATCCGGTGGTAGATTCCGCGAAGCACTGCTCTTACTAGGGCCAGTGTTAGCAACACTCCGGTTAGAGCCCCGTGAGCTCACCTACACGTCAAGGAGAAGATGAAATAGCCTCTCAAGGCTATCAGCATAAGTACGCAAAAAAATAACTTTGGGCGGAGTTAAGCCAAAAATATACTTTTAAAAACTAGATTTTAATAAACACAAAACCGGGCGCATTGAGACCCAGCGCATTAGGTGACGTCACTAACTTCGAACCGGTTTCTCGAGCTCAATGACATCGATCGTGATGTCTGCGTTCCTTTAACTTAATAGCAGGCGGCCCGTGAACTTGTTTGCTCATTTAAAGCAATACATGAAATATAATATAGCCTTCGTTGACATGTTTTTTTTTTTTTTTTATAACAACTAAGAGGCAAACGAGCAAGACGGGTCACCTGATGGTAAGTGATTCACCGCCGCCCACGGTCACCAGCGTTTACGTCAGTGTGTTGCCTACCCTTCATGTAAGAATATGCTCTTTTCTTGAATAACCCAATGTCGCAGTTGTTGGGGAAGTCTGACGATGGAACTGACCACAGTCACGGGTATTCGTATTATGAAACTCATTTTATT
Organism: Bombyx mandarina; assembly: GCF_030267445.1. NCBI lineage: Eukaryota > Metazoa > Arthropoda > Insecta > Lepidoptera > Bombycidae > Bombyx > Bombyx mandarina. Next base: position 1,218,269 of record NC_143213.1, read on the forward strand.
TGACTTATAATCCGGCCGCTTAGAGGTTTAACACCAAAGCGTAAAGGCTACCAGATATATCCCAACTTTGACATAATGATTTGGTTCGCGATTTTTTTGTCCTACCTATGCTGATAGCCTTGAGAGGCTATTTCAGCTGCGCCCTAATATGTCGGTGAGCTCACGGGGCTCAAGCCAGAGTGTTGCTAGCACTGTTGCTAGTCCTAGCAAGAGCAGTGCTTCGCAGAATCTACCACCGGATCGGAAACGCGACCCACTGAGAAGATCTGGCGAAAAGCTCGTTGAGCAAAGTTTTTGTTGTTCAATCTTGTTGCTTGTATATATTTGCTAGTGTCTTTCTTTCGCAACATGTTACGCTACTAAGTTGGGAGCGTTGATTGTATAACGTCTCACGTTCGAATCTGGAGGTAGGTGGTCTCGTGAGCTCACAGAATTAGGTACCACCGCCCTGCCTATTTCTGTCGTTGAGCAAGTAATACGTTTCGGTTTGAAGCGTGGGGCAGCCGTTGTACTAAAATAAGGGTGCGTGTTCTTATGTACGCGCGTAAGAATGTGTCTATGGATTAATTCACTTGTCGAGCCCTTCGTCGCAAGCGACGGGTTCGACGAGAACGGTAACCGGTGCTTGTGGTACCTAAAAGCACTGTTAATGGATCGGGAAGTTCGCGATGATAATTAGCATTCATTCGTGGGTAAATGAACTACATATTTTTTTTAATCGCAAATTCTACGTCACCTCAAAGCCTCGTGTAGGTCACGACCCAAAAGGACGGCATGCTTTCAGCGACTGTAAAATAATTAGTAGTAACTTACACGGATTACTGGTGTGAGTGAGGCTCACTACTCTTGTGAGTCCGCACGGGTCTTGTGGGTCGCAACGGTCGGTTAGTTCTTTTGTTGTCTATTTTATGAACATATTTATATATTAATACGTGAAGCAAAAACTTTGTACCCCTTTTTACGAAAATTGCGCGGACGGAGGAGTATGAAATTTCCCACACTTATAGAGAATATAGAGAAGGAGTGCAGAATGCTAATTTTTTTTTTAAATTATGCATCAATGTTAGATTAAATCAACAAATAAAACATTACACATACTACTATATATTTGATATAATAAATTATACATAGAATACATAAATTACTCTTTGTTTATTGTCAATTTAATTGACAAACTTTTGCAGTGAACTTTTGTTATTGTTTAAAGTCTTTGTCAAATTGAGAATAGATTAATTAATATTGTTTGTCTTTAATATTATTTATCTATAGTGTAGTTTTGGCGAAATCTGTGATTATATTATAGAAGTATAATGACAATAGAACCATAATAATTTTTAAACTTATTAATTCATTTAATTATAGTCGAATTTCGACTACTGCGGGATCACTAATTATATGAGAACGGTTCCGTTCCTTGTCTGCTGGTTCGTGTCCGTCTTAAAAAGTACTGCCTGCCGCTAGTCACGTCCGCCCTCGTTCCATTTCTCTCTTTATTTTTGAATTCTTGTCAAGTGTCTGTCTTAGTCTGTGTCTAGTCGTTGTAGGTCTTATGTTCTGCCAAAGAGGTTGCACGTCACGACAGGTAGGTACCACCACCCTACCTATTTGTGCCGTATAGCAGTAATGCGTTTCGATTTGAAGGATGGGGCAGCCGTTGCAACTATACTGAGAGCGTAGAACTTTCATCTCAATCCACCCACCTAAGCGATAACAAAAAAATAAAAAAGCACGAATTGTATGGTATTTTTACTACTAAAATTACTTTACAATTTATTGTTGTTTTTTTTTTCCCAGAGAAATCAGAACAAACGAAAACATAACAGTCGATGAGGGTAGAGGAGTGATGACCATGAAGCCGAAATTGGCTTTGAAGTTCCTCAGAGACCAGTCCGTGGGTGACCTGGAGAACATCACTATTGTTGCACCGAATATCGCACTACTGGTGAGTCTATTGGCTTTTGTTGCCCTAACGGTCAGTGACCTTGGGATACATACCGGCGACCTTTCTTTTAACATGCGACATTTATTTTTGTAATTAAAGGTGCGTTTTATTTGGTATCAGCATCAACAGTTCGGTGTTTTTAATTGAACTTCAATTATGTTTAGTCCATTCAAGTAGCTGAAGAAGTTGGTTTTGTTATGATATTTTTTCCGAAAATTTAAACTTTAAATGGCTCTCCTGTAATATTGCAACAATGTCCCATAAAGCTTTCACCCCCCGATATTGTTAAGTCGTTCCCAGAGCCATTCTTTACTAACTAAAAGCTATCAACTGCCTTGAAGCAAATGGTGCTAGTCACTTTAAGGTTGTCACCGGGCTGTTTATCATACTACACGAAAAGCTCTTGGTAGAAATAGCGGAGACGTGCGATCTTGCAGTGGTCACACAGTGTTGGCAACCGCTGTAGCAGAAGCGAAAGGTGGCCGATGCTATTTAAGCATGCCGATACTGAGATAACCTTGATCTTACAATTAATAATCCAGACAAATCTGGTAGGTACCGATAATAAGAAGAAACTGGATCCAAGTTTTGAAAAAGCTTTTCTTTTCCAGGCCTTAAGTACGTTGGCGGCCGACAAATTGGCGTACTGGAGCAACGTTGGAGCTTACTACTCTATAAAAGCCCTGGGAGTTAATTTGTTCAGGAATTTGACGGCCAATGAAGTCCTCTGGGGGTATTACGACCCGCTAGTCTCCATAGCCAACACATTACTGCCTGGCTGGATTGATTTTTCTAAGCTTGGGATATTAGATCGGGTATGAATTTCCTTTTGGTATCTTCCTTGTTTCTAAGGTCGAATATTATCGAAGTTAGGACATCAAAATTTAAATATCGACCTATCTAGGATATCCTACAGTCCTTAACTGTTAAAGGCCTATCCTGATTGCTTCACAACAGAGAAAATGGAATGATGGTGCCTATCTCTAAAGATTCGCTAGGTGCTCTATGCTGGTTAGCAGGATAGTAATTTGTGAGTAGAGTGAGAAAATAAGGGAAGTTTTATTTATTTATTTTTGTTATATATATATGTGTGGAAGAGCTCACAGCCCACCTGATATTAAGTGGTTACCGGAGCCCATAGACATCTACAGCGTGAATGTCGCCACCCACCTTGAGATATGAGTTCTAAGGTCTCAGTATAGTTACAACGGCTTTCCCATCCTTCAAACCGCAACACATTACTGCTTCACCGCAGAAACAGACAGGGTGGTGGTACCTACCCGTGCAGACTCACAAGAGGTCATACCACCAGTTATTTCGAACATATACTTATGGATTTTCCATCTCAAATGTCTTTTAGTCATATGTGAGATAAAGGCGAAAGTCCCAGTTGCTTTAGAATAATTGAAGCATTTATTTATTTCTTACTTTTGTAATATAGCGGTCTGGTATTGTAAGCTCTGTATTTGCATTGAAAGTTGGATACCTTGAGTTGTACTATTCCACGGACATACGAGTCCATGTTAATAAAAAAATATCTTGATGGCGCTTGTCATTTTGTTCACGACACGCGTAATCAATAATGATCCGGCTTAAATATAATTGTATTTTTCTTTTTAAATAATATTTATGAACAAATCACGCACGGTCATCCGCCCCAATTTAGGACTCCCTATGTTATTTATACCAGACACGGACATACTTATATACGTTTAAATACAGTCAAACCTGGGATAAGCGAGAGTTCAAGGGAGCACTATCTCATTCTCGCTTATAGAGGTTTCTCACTAACCCGAGTTTCTCGCTAATGCACCCTCTGAATTTCATTTCGCGATTTTCCGGATTCAAACGCATTCACTATTTTAAGTTTATCACTTAATGACAGTACTTTAATTTTCCGTTTTGACATGATACAGAACAGAACTTTTCTTCGCAATTGATTAACGATAAACTGAGTAAGTCCGACAAACAGGACGGTACACAGGCACACGTGTCCATTCGAAAAGAATGTGATAAAATAACAAAGTTATTTAGTTCCATTAAATAGAATAGTTTCAATATTGACGAGAAAACAATACAAAAACAATGGTAGGAAGTTCCACGAAAGTTAGAATGAGTCATAAAAAAGCAGATGTTACATTTGTAATTTGTTTTGTCATTTGTTCCTCCTAAATAATATAAATAAATAAAGTTCGACTGTCGCTTATAGAGGTATAGATAAGTAGCAGTCTCTAGACTTACGGAGGTCCATGAGGGAAAAACGACTCTCTCTTACTAAGGTTTCTGTTTCTCGCTAATAGAGGTTTTGGGAGCTTAAAATGACGGGTCCTGGCTATTACTCTCACTTATAGAGTTTTCTCACTTATCCAGTTCTCACTTACCCAGGTTTGACTGTATATAGGTGTATTATTTTAAAGAGTGACATTACATTCTACAGCTGTAATAACATTTCATCTAAATACGTAAGCCGGTTGACGGTAAAATAAAACTATCATTGTTATGTGACACACTGTTGCATATGGCATTCTTTATATCTTTATAAGTGTTTTTTTTATTGCTTAGATGGGTGGACGAGCTCACAGCCCACCTGGTGTTAAGTGGTTACTGGAGCCCATAAACATCTACAACGTAAATGCGCCACCCACCTTGAGATATAAGTTCTAAGGTCTCAGTATAGTTACAAGGGCTGCCCCACCCTTCAAGCCGAAACGCATTACTGCTTCACGGCAGAAATAGGCGGGGTGGTGGTACCGCTGGTAAGGAATGGACAAATAAAAGAATAATCACAATTGCTTCGCTTAAAAAAAAGTTCTAAAATGAAACACATAAAAATCGTACTTTTTTTGAGTACTCAATCACCGCCCCGCCTATTTCTGCCCTGAAGCAGTAATGCGTTTCGGTTTGAAGGGTGGGGCAGCCGTTGTAACTATACTGAGATCTTAGATCTTATATCTCAAGGTGTGTGGCGCATTTACGTTGTAGATGTCTATGGGTTCCAGTAACCACTTAACACCAGGTGGGCTGTGAGCTCGTCCACAAATCTAGCCAATAAAAAAAAATCCTTCTATTTGTCCAAGAGCGGGTAGTCCTAATGATGGTCTTTTTATATTTATAAAGTAGTTTTTGATTTTTCTCTATTAATTTCATGCACCTTGCTGCTGTTTATAATGTCTTTTCAATATTTCCATTCAGTTTTACGCGGAGCGGAACGACCAGGTTGAAGTTGAATTAGGTGACGCAAGTCGGAAATACTCCATCAACAGCTGGAACGGATCTCCTGGATTATTAGAACAGGGCTTCACGGCCTTGAATACCAGGTAACTCTAAAATATCAGAAAATTTTCTACCGACTCTATAGTATAGAGTCTATAGTATAGTATAGCATCTGTATTTTGTACCGTATGTTCCATGGGCAATGCTCTGAGGAATTGTTTGAGATGATCCCCTCATCTCCTCTTTATCATCGCGCCTCCCGCCATCGGAGCAGAGTTCATCCATATCATCTGGAACCGCTGCGTTCATCGATAGTGCGTTTCCAGAGGTCTTTTTTGCCACGTACCATCCGGCTATGGAATGAGCTCCCCTCCACGGTGTTTCCCGAGCGCTATGACATGTCCTTCTTTAAAAGAGGCTTGTGGAGAGTATTAAGCGGTAGGCAGCGGCTTGGCTCTGCCCCTGGCATTGCTGAAGTCTATGGATGAAGGTAACCACTCATCATCAGTTGGGCCGTAAGCTCATCTGCCTACAAGGGCAATAAAAAAAAAGCATTATAGGAATCCTCAAAAAGCAGTGTGATCGCCTGTTTAATAGTGATTGTGAATAGGCAGATGAGACATCTTGAGTTGAATTGGGCAGGAGGCAGGAACAAGAAAGATATAGGAACAGGGGCATACTCCTAATTGAAGACATGAGTGGATGAAGGGGTTAAGTACCATTTTTAAGATTTTAAAGTTTTTTAAAGTTTTTTGAATGAAGGTGTTATGTGCCTATAAACCATATTAGACCTTAAAACTATAAGTTTAAGTCTATTTTTAGAAATCGCATGTGATGAAGGAGTTATGTTCGCGGTAAAAGTACAATTAACAAAAGTTTGTTGCCCGTTTTCTCAAATTAACAAACTGTACCATATCCCCTTCATCCACTCGTGTCTTCAATTATTCAGTCATCAAACCGAACCACGTCGTTGCTTGATGAAAGCAATGTACTTTAGACGTACTTTAGACTAAACACACTATACTAATTTCCAGCTCACCATGCAACACGATCCAAGGTACTTATGAAGGTTTGATGATAACTCCGAATCGTCCCACGGATAAGGATATCCCGGTTTTCAGGAAGCAAGGGTGCAGGATCTTCCCTTTTTCATTCCACAGCGAGTCTTCTGCTGAATACGGATTTAATGTTAGAAGGTAATCATTTGTCTAGTTTGATTTTCATATAGCATCAATTGCCTTTAGGCAACACGGTCATGAGCGTCACACGTCATTACGGATTCTTCCGATGTATTAACGGTGCTTTTAGGTACCACAAGCACCGGTCACCGTCGTCGTCGAACCAGTCGCCTGCGACGAAGGGCTCAACGAGCGAATTAACCCCTATGTGTCTATACACACCCCTTTTAGTTTCTCGCCGGATTTACTCAGTGGATCGTGGTCGCTTGGCTCTACCCCTGGCATTGCTGAAGTCCATGGGCGACGGTAACCACTCACCATCAGGTGGGCCGTATGCTCGTCTGCCTATAAAGGCAATAAAAAAATAAAAAAACGGAAATTATAATATTGTCGGATTCATTTTTATTACACGATGTTATTCCATCACCGTGGAAGTCAATCGGGAGCATTCATTAAGTACGTTTTTATTAGAAAAATTGGTACCCGCCTGTGGGATTCGAACACCGTTGCATCGCTCAAGACGAATGCACCGTACCTCTTATCCTTTAGGCCACGACGACTTTAATTAAATTATTATGAAAAAAAAAAATTGCGGCTGATTCTACTAACCCTGAAACCGAAGCTCATGATCGGTCTCTTAAAATGCTGTACGACTGGAAATAAATACTTTATAAACAATAATGTATCAGCTAATGAAATTATCAATTTTTCAGATACGAATTAAAGGATACAGCCTTCAACAGGTCGTCACCCTACGTCTGCAAGTGCAAGTACAATTGTCTACCCGATGGCTTCGTGGATGTTAGCCGATGTTATTATGGTACGTAGTTTTAATCAATAAAATTTTAAAGATAGGGCAACTGGAGTACTTTTTTTTATTGCCCTGTAGGCAGACGAGCTTACGGCCCAACTGATGGTGAGTGGTTACCGTCACCCATAGACTTCAGCAATGCCAGGGGTAGAGCCAAGCCGCTGCCTACCGTTAAGTACCCTCCACAGGCCGCGTTTGAAGAAGGACATGTCATAGTGCTCGGGAAACACCGTGGAGCTCCCATTCTTAAGCCGGATGGTGCGTGGCAAAAAAGATCTCTGGAAACGCACTGTGGTTGAATGCAGTGGCTCCAGGTAGTATGGATGAACTCTACTCCATTGGCGGGCGGTGCGATGGTAAAAACGAGATGATGGTATCATCTCAAACAATTCTTCAGAGCTTAGCATTGTTCAGCCTTCAAACTGGTGTCTTAAGTATGATACTTTCATGAGAGCCATGGGCTCTTGTGCCTAGTCACAAACCCCTATTGTAATTTTTTTTTGTTGCCTACATTGGTGGACGAGCTCACAGCCCACCTAGTATTAAGTGGTTACGGGAGTCCATTCACATCTACAACGCAAATGCCACCACCCACCTTGAGATATGAGTTCAAAGGTCTCAGTATAGTTACAACAGCTGCCCCACCCTTCAAACCGAGACGCATTACTGCTTCACGCCAGAAATAGGCAGGGTGGTGGTACCTACCCGTGCGGACTCACAAGAGGTCTTACCACCGGTAATTACGCAAATTATAATTTTGTGGGTTTGATTTTTATTACACGATGTTGTTCCTTCACCGTGGAAGTCAATCGTGAACATTTCTTGAGTACGTGTTTCATTAGAAAAATTGGTACCCGCCTGGGATTCGAACACCGTTACATCGCTCACCACGAATTCACCGGACGTCTTATCTTTTAAGCCATGACGACTTCAGAACCTAATCACGAACTCCAATTGTAAATTGTTTTTCTGTCACAGGCTTTCCAATAGCGTTATCGAAGGCGCATCTATTAGACGTTGATCCTGTGCAACGGTCCCATTTTGAAGGCATGAAGCCGGATCCAGCGAAACATACATCTTTCATACACATAGAGCCTGTAAGTTATATTTCGTTGTGATTAGATTCAGAGTCAATTGAAAACTGCGCAAGCTTTGTTCGTGCCCATATAGACTGATTTCCCAAATCTGAAAACACACGCTATCACGTAGTTTTTTTATTTTTTTTTATTGCCTAGATGGGTGGACGAGCTTACAGCCCACCTGGTGTTAAGTGGTTACTGGAACCCATAGATATCTACGACGTAAATGCGCCATCTACCTTGAGATATCAGTTTTAAGGTCTCAAGTTTAGTTACAACGGCTGCTCCGCCCTTCAAACCGAGTCCGGAACTTGCGATACAAGGCGTGATAGCAACGCGCCAAACAATTGAGCTATGAGTGCGTTGGTAAAGCTTAAAGTTTTTTACTGTCCACAGACTATAGGAGTTCCTTTGGCGGTAAGAACGACGCTCCAAGTGAACATAGCTGTGAGGATGTCAGAAGGGAATCTAATCACGAAACCTCTCCAGGATAAAGTGATGCCGCTGATGTTGCTCTCGTTGGTACGTTATGACCCTCAACAATTTGTATCACCCATTTTGCACGCGTAAACATTTTTCGGTTAAATTAATGTTCTTCGCAGATTACTAACTTAGATAAGGTCGAAATCTCAATGGGACTATATGACGACTGCTCTTGAAACCTGTAGATACGAATGGTTCGCATCACTGGTGGTAGGACCTCTTGTGAGTCCGGGCGGGTAGGTACCACCACCCCGCCTATTTCTGCCGTGAAGCAGTAATGCGTTTCGGTTTGAAGGGTGGGGTAGCCGTTGTAACTATACTGAGTCCTTAGAATTTATATCTCAAGGTTGGTGGCGCATTTACATTGTAGATGTCTATGGGCTCCAGTAACCACTTAACATCAGGTGGGCTGTAAGATCGTCTACCCATCTAAGCATTAAAAAAAGAAAAAGAAAAAAAAAAACTATTTATATATCTTGTTCAATTTATGTTACAATTATCCAAATATTACCATATTAATATACCTATAAGATATACATAAAATTTAAGTAAAGTAATAACCTAAGGTTTTTTCAAGTTACACAATTTCAATATTTAAAAGTTCAACTTAGATTACTTTAAGTTATCATCACTTCTGTAGTTTTTTTTAATGAGCTTGATAACATGAGCCCATCTCTTAAAGGCGATTTGGCTATGCTTCTAGTTTAGCTAGCTTCATCGATGCAAATAAGCAATCTTATTCCTCAAACAGACATTATTATGATAAGACTTTAAAGAGTTTAAAAAACAGATGCATGTCCATAATATATGGTACAAAATATATATTTTTAATTATTATACTTTTACTTCACAGTCCTGCGACACCCCTCCGCCGAGCATCATCAAATTGTTGCGACTCAAGTTCGTCATAGGACCAGCCCTGCTCATCACGTTTATCGTCTTCCTCTTTGCAGCCGGAGTAGCTACCGGTATTTGGGGATTTTACCGCATCTTCAAACCCAAATACAAGCTGCTCACTCAGGAATTCAACAGAAAAACTATAGAGAAGAAAATCAGTGTTGAAAGGAGAAAGAGCATTGAGAGAAGGCGCAAAAGTTTTGAAAGGAGAAAGAGTTCAATGTTAAATGTCGTGGAGAATTTAGGACTGGTTAAGATTAAGGAGGATCTGGCTAAAGAGGCCGTCTCTTTGTTAGGTATGAGCGATAATGATGAATTGGTGTAGGTCGTTGAGTGATGGAAAATGAAGGGTTCGAAATTCATGATGATCTAACTAAAGAAGGAGTTTCGTTGTTGGATGAAAGTAAGCCTATAATCTGACTTAGTTTTAAGTGATTTAAAATGTGGTAGAATACTGTGTACAAGATCTATAGAGTAATGAAGAGAGATAATTATAATATCTGGTGCTAGGCTATTCGACATTTAAGTAAATTGTTAACCAGGGGGTAGTAGATAGCTTGTATTCGAGAAAGTTTTAGTACGTATGTTTACGAACCAAAGTGTTAAATAGTATCATGTAGTTTTATTTGATCATCAGCTAGAAGTCAGATTCAGAGAAATGTTTATAATTGCAAGTAGGTATAATTGCAAAAATATTTAAATACATGATACAATATGTGTCTCGCATATGAAAGAGGTGGTTATTATGAAACACTAGATATTTTTGGAACGAAGTTCTTTATCGCGCGTTGTGAAAGGGGGCTAGACGGAAAAAAATCTTACGAAAAGTTGTCACGACACTTTTTAGATCCTTCATTCTGACCAATCAACGTGTAGGCGCTTATCGCGTGACATTGCTCGTATCTGATTGGTCCGCGTAATGAGTACAGTTTCTCGAGATAGCGTTTCAACAATAGTAATTTAGTTCATAGTATTGTTTTTTTCTTCTTCGTAATGCCGTAATTTATTATTGTAACTTAAAAAAAAAATTACAATTCCTTCACTAATTAATCGAAAGGAACTTCGTTCCATCCGGGTGTCCCTTGACACCTCTGAAGTTTTTTATCTATATTAGATTAGAATTTCATAATGTAACTGTTTAATGTATGCAAAATTCTTAATTAGTATTATATTTACGATCATCTTGTGTGTGGTGGGTGATGGGGTTAGGGAACGTACCCATACTACGTGACCCGTTTAGGTGGGGGAGCGGAGTCTTTAAAATACTACGGTCAGTCACAGGAGCGGGGGGGTGGCTCAGGTTTTTGCCACGTAGTCGATTTTAGTGAGAGAAACCTCGTATTTTTCACAAATGTTGTTCTTTTTTATAATACATAATTCACTAGTAATTTAAGTGTGCATGCAGTCTTAGGCAACAAAGACGAGTATGAACCAAATTATTATTTTTTTCAATTTTTGCCTGTGAAATGTTTAAAAATCATAATTATGAATTACTACGTGAAAACTAAAGGGGGAGAGGGGGGGTCTTGGCATATACTACGAGTGATCACCGAGGGGAGGGAGAGGTCGAAAAAACTAAAAAAATAGGTCACGTAGTATGGGTACGTTCCCTTAGTGGACTGCTTGACCATCGGCTAAATGCCGAACATCTGTATTCTAGTTACCTATGCTATGGCAATCCAAGGCTATTAAACAAGTACAGTTATCAACTATATCTGTTGGGTTTTTTTTAAAGAGGATTTTGAAAGAAGAAGCTTTTCCAAAACGTTTACGTAGAAGATGTCTTTGACTTTTAACATTTGAAACAAATACAAAATAATGTACTAAGGATGGACAGATGAGGATAAAACTAAGAGGACCACTGCTGGACATAGGTATCCACCAAGGTTTACTATATCCTGCGCATGTAGCTCATTCCCTCGACACTCAGAAGGTCGTCAGTCCACCTTACACTGGCTAGATACTTACGCTACATCTTTCGGAGCGCGCCTTCGTTATTCAGCAACTTTTAGGACTAACCTGCCGTGTGGTCTATTAGCAATGGGGACTAATTGTCACGTCGACTTCGCAACTTCGAGCTATCTCGGTTACTATAGTTCTCCTGCGAATCTTCTTATTCCTGATCTTAAATCGACACGTGTGAACCGAATGTGCATAGGTGGTCGAACAGTATTTCAATCCTTTACTTTTTACGCGACAATCTTTTACAGTCTCTTAGTGTTTTATAGGTAATATGATTAATGAGGACACGGTTGTATTATATTGTTACGCGCTGGGGTTCGGAATAAGTAAAAGTTCCATCAAAGTACAACTTAAAACTGTATTTAACACTTAGGACACTCACATAACACTTTACAACTCGCAATTCACTTCTTCCGCTTCGCTTCAGGTGATCCGTTCGCTGTTTCGCTTCGAGCAGATTCGATTACTAGCTGACTTCGTGCCATCTCTGCAACGCTTTTATAGTCGATACGACATCCCTAGATTTATCGAGAACATTCTGGGCAAGTCGAGTAGCTTCGATGTGTGTTTCCGCTATCTGACAATAGATGGAGTTGTACTTTTCGAGCGTTCTCGATGCTAAGAGTTCCTTTGATATTCGTTTCTACTATTCGGCGATAGATCGCCGTTACTCTTACCGGCGCAACAATATATTCGATCACTAATTTTAGATAATTCATGTCCATTATATACGTGTAGTAGCAGCTCGTGAAGTTAAAAATAATAGGTATCCGACTTTATGTCTTCCGATGTCAGATAAATATTACCATTATAGTATTTCTTGTACGTATAAGGTGTATATTGTAAATAATAAGATAAGGTTTGTAAATAGTTTATAATATTAAATACATGAACTTATGTGGTTGTGAGGATTATAAAGATTTTCGATGTGACTTGAATCGTTTTTATTTTTATACCAACTAAATTTCCTTGTTTGCTTACGATTAATGCAAGGTAATATTTTGCTGTAATGAACCCCGAGCATCTAATATGTCACGTAAGGCGTATTGCCAGTCTGCGGGGCTTCTCATCGCCTGCTAATTTCTAAGGTGAAACAGTAAATTGCTTCAATTTTGAAGGTGTTATCAACACAATTAAATTATCACCACAATTATGACCACAATTAAAATTTACAGCTTTATGTTGTATCTCAGTTGTATTGCTTCTAGGTTTCGACAATTAGCCTTAACTTCAGTTAGGGCAAGAGTGTTTTGAGTTTAAATGTATTTGGGAATGAAAAAAGGATAAGCTTATTGACTCATTGCTTAGTTCGTTGATACACTTTTGAATTTTCTCACTGGCGAGAGTTTTATGCACTGATGGATCAACAATAATTACAAATTATCGTTTTTACACCGGCACCGTGTTTAATTTTTTACGGACACTTCGCTTGGGCGCTTGTAAACGCGTAGTTTTCTTGGAGCGTCAACAGATGGCGCGGATAGTGGATTCAACTTCGATCAACAATAGTAACTAGATAAAGGGACACGTACAAAGTTAAAGCAAAAGCTGTCCGCGTGAATATACACATAAATAGCTATATTCGCTTACTAACAAACGAGAAAAACGTTTTGAAACAGTTTTACGTTCAATATTAATGTTATTTATTAGTTTAAAGCTTAAAATATAGTTTATACTTCATGTACTTACCGAAAGTAAGATACTCCGGCCGTTAAATTGCTTTTTCGGGCATTATTTTTGCAACTTTTGAATACACACTGCGGCATTGTGAGACGGGATGACATTGGCTGTGTTTGAAGTGAACTAAACAAAATAAGAGCTAACATTTCAAGTGAGCTGCTATTTGACGAGACGGATTTTATGCACCGACCCGAAATCTAGTTACTATTGTTGATCGAAGGGATTCAAGAGGAATAAGGAAAAGGAAGTCTCAACAAAGAGAACGACTCATGAAAAAGACACAGTGATTGGTTAAAGTAATCCGCTTGCCCTTGTTGTTGCATCTATTTCTTAGAGGTATCTTGAGGTGGGCAGGAAAATGAATAAATGCGTTTACTCCTTCAAATACTAACTTATATTGTTTTTAATTATTTTACAAATATAGGTAAATAAAAAAGAACTTCATATAATTAAATTATTCTTCACAATAATGTTTTATTAAGAAACTTTAATAAATAATATTCACACTTAAGCTATCGGTTTATAAAAAAAAACATTAAGACAAATAAAAATCACAGTTGTTTTGAGTGCTCTTTGTTCTGTAATATAATAATAACAATGTTTTCTAACAAATAATCACTAATATAAACAGCATCTATTCTCGTATAGCTATGGTGTTTTTATATACAAATAAATTAAATATTTACAATTTAACCTTAGTAGGTACAAGTAATTCTCCTATAACGCGGTAGAAAAATTTCTGCAAAGTCCCGTGTTGTGAGAAATCGTGTTATATGAGATAGAAGCCAGTATAAAAAAGCAGAGTATTTTTTATTTTATTTATTTATTTATGTACAAACAAAAAAAGAAGACATAGTACAGAGTAATAGGAAAATGATGTACAAAGGCACTGCTTATTTCTTTAAGAAATCTCTTCCTGCAGACCTGCGAGAGGATTATGAGAATAATAATTAAAAGTGTGTTTTTTAGCGTATGAAACATTTTAACTATGCCTGTATATATTTATTTATCTATTATAAATTTAAAGATAAACCTTTTTTCAGTTCAGTTTATACTTAATTCAATAATACTGTGGAAAATAAAGGCTTTAAATGTTGTTTTCATAGTATTGTACAGAAAACGCAATTAAGTATTTCATTATTGTTCAACCATTCCATATTATAAAAATAAGAATAAGAAAATAAAAATAAAATAAAATAAGAAGTAAAATTTCTGTTATTCCCATAAATTGCGTGTTTAGTGCTTAATGTACCTAATTTTCTACAAAATTTTTAAACAAAATCGCATTATCGTCTTGTAGAAGTATCGCGTTGTAAGAGGGTTTTGGGAAATTTTTCTTTTCGTGTTACAATGGAAACGAGTAAAATACCGCATTATAGGCGAGTTACCTGTGCTCTTAATTATAAAATAAATCAATGAGCACACATCTCAATACAATAAGTCTTAAAATGTTCGGGTGAGCAGCGTCATTTCTGAATATTGCTAGTGTGACGCACCTTTTTCCCATATAAAGTTTAGCAACGTCTAAAAACGTCCCGCCGTAATACGTACATCTTATGGTGATCTTTTTTAGGGAACGCGGCGGTGTAGGCTATGAAAATCGAATGTGTTGCGGCGCTAAGTAGATGCGCCAAAGGAATTTGTCCATAAAATAGATGTCCAAAGAAGTTCCGACAAAATAAATATGATAATCTAGAGGCCGTCATATCACGTTGCGTCGTTTCATAATTTTCAAAAACACGACGTTGTTAGACGTTGCTCACGCGAACGTGTTATTATCTTAAAAAAAAAAAAAAAAACCTGTGGCACTCGGGAACTGCCGCGGTAAAGCTATTGCATAGCATTTTTTATCAACTTATGCAATTATAATTAGACAATGATAATTTAATATTAAAACAATAATAAAACTAGACCACGATATATTAAACATTAATAAAACCAAAACCTTAACTGTCCCCTTCACACTCATAAGCTAGAACGCGCGAGAAAGAGATGGGCAGACTTTTCATGATGCGCACGCAGTGTGACGTCACGTCACGCGCTTATTCACAAACACTACACAAGCGCAACGTGTGAATGTGTTCAACGCGAGCTACATGGTAGGCGGAGTGAGGGGTGGAAGGTTTTTTTCGTTACGGAATTTCATGATTCCGCTCTCAAGCCGCGCTCAAGGCCCGCGATAAAATCTATGCAATAGCTTAAAAACTATTCATCTGTTTGTTTTCGTAATATCGTTATTGTTAAACTTATTTTACATGTTTTTTTTACAGTCCATACGATAATAAACTCGACTAATTATTACAATGCTACCTAATTAAGTCTTTTTTAGTTTGATTTTGTCAATTACTTATTTTGCTTGACATAATTTGATTGTTCTGTTTGGCTTTTTAATTATATATGTGCATGACATTTTGGCGATTTAGACTTCATTTGTCTCTAAGCCACAACGATTAAATTTCTTAAATATAAAATAGATTATGTGGCACGTCATTTGGGGCCGAAATGATAATAAGCAAGATCTTTTTTTCATTTTTAGATGGGTATACGAGCTCACAGCCCTCCTGGTGTTAAGTGGTTACTGGAGCTCATAGACATCTACAATGTAAATGCGCCGCCCACCTTGAGATATAAGTTATGAGGTCTCAAGTATACTTACAACGGCTGCCCTACCCTTTAAACCGAAACGCATTACTGCTTCAAGGCAGAAATAAGCAGGATGGTGGTACCTACCCGCGCGGACTCACAAGAATTCCTACCACCAGTAAAGTATAATTTTGCGGGTTTGATTTTTATTAAACGATGTTATTCCCTCACCGTGAAAGTAAATTATGCACGTTTGTTGAGTACGTATTTCATTAGAAAAATTGGTACCCGGCTGGGATTCGAACACCGATGCATCACTCAACACGTATGCACCGGACCGTCCTTATCCTTTAGGCCACGATGACTTCAAAATACTAATAATAATTTTTTTACTAAATAATACTAATAATACTAATACACAGTTAATACTAATACACAAAAATGGTCCACTAACCACATGGTACGTCGTCATTGGTATTACATGAATTTTTTTTTTGAATTATGCTGTGGCGGTAGCCGTCATACAACGCAAGATAATTGACAGATGCCTGAATCTCGCTTACGACATTTTCAAGATAAAGCGTATATATACAAGTTCCAAACAACAACATTTGGACCGTCGATCTACCGAGCAATATCACCCGCTCGGTGGAAGATCTTTCCTTTCGTGGTTTAAGCTCTCCCAAAATACGATTTACTGTTTTAAATTTATGACTAAACGATGGAGGTCTAGAATAGCCTCAAGTTACCCTTCCCCTGGGTGTCAGGGAGACTAAAGGATGCACAGGAGAATGGGCAGCAGCATTCTCCGAGTATTTACTTTGCGACCGGTATTTACTGCTGTTAGCAGTAATGGTATATCTAGGCAGAAACCACCATCCTTTCTATTTCTGTTGAAGGGCGGGACCGGCGTTATATATTACAAAGTTCCGATTACAATTATCAATTATGAATTCGTTATTATCCGAGCTCTAATAACTGGTGGTAGGACATGTGAGCTCACAGGTGACCACAATCTGTCCTAATGTTCCATCGAACTTGAATTGGTTGAATTGATATGTGAGTCTGAGAAATAGTCGTATAATTATCATGGATCTGTTGGTAGGACATCTTGTGAGTCCGCACGGGTAGGTACCACCACCCCGTCTATTCCTGCCGTGAAGCAGTAATACGTTTCGGTTCGAAGAGTGGGGCAGCCGTTGTACTGTAAAAACTGGGACTTTGGAACTCAAATCTCAAGGTGGGTGGCGGTATTTACGTTTTAGATGTCGATGGGCCACGGTGCCAACTCAAGACCAGGTGGGCTGTGAGCTCGTCCACCCATCTAAGCAATAAAAAAAGGTACACGCTAAATAATTGTTAACTACCCACAAGTACGTATCAGAGAAGTTTTTGTAAGAGAATCGCGGATTACGTTGTGTATACATGAGCGTATATCCAGGAGACGTAGTGCGCGACGTTAGTGTAGACGTCTGGTACGCCCCGACGAGCGCATCCAGAACCGAAGGAGGTGAGCCCGCGGAGCTCCCAGCGGCCCCCCGCCCTTCCTCCACCCCCAGCACCACCCGAACGGCACTGGAGAGGACCACCACTGTCTCCCTGGAAACAAATGAAAGCAATCTGAATATTTATATATTAATACGTGAAGCAAAAACTTTGTATCCCTTTTTACGAAAATTGCGAGGACGGAGAAATATGAAATATCTCACACTTATAAATAATCTATAGAAGAAGTGCAGAATACTAATTTTTTTTTTAAATTATGCATTAAAGATACATTAAATCAATAAAGAAAACATTACACACACTACCATGCATTTGACACACACATAATATATTCTTTGTTTATTGCACTGAAGTATTGTCAAACTTTTGTTATTGCTTAAAGTCTGTAGTCAAATTGAAAATTAGTATGAGTATTTGTCTATAGTGTAGTCTTGGTGAAATCTGTAACAATAGGACCATAATAATGTTGAAACTTATAATTTCAATTAATTATAGTCGAATTTCGACTATTGCGAGTGTTATCACTTCTTAAGTGTTACACTGCTGGCCGTGTTTATGATAGTAAATGTTTTCGAAAATTGAATTTAAAATTATAGTCAGATACAGTTTGCTACAATATGCATTTACGATGTGAAATTTTATTGTGGAGTATACTAAATATATAATACATTTCGTGTGTGAGACCAGTTTGCGGACTCACAAAATACGATTGTTTTTTAGTTTTTGGGCTTATATTAAAAACACTAATGAACTCAGACAAAAAAAAATACATTTAAAAATAATTTTTAAAATTAAACTTTGATGGTAATATTTAAATCTGTTTTGATAATTTATGACCAAATTTAGTATATGTCCTGTTGAGCCTATAAAGAGTTTTCACTTAGTTGTTGATTCAGGTCATGGATCTCATTGATAATGTTGTCAAATTCAAATCTAGAGAATAATGGCGGCTCTGACTTAGCTCGCAAGATTTCATCTAATTAAAGCCATTAAAAACAATACGAGTACAAACAAGCTCTTAGTCGAATTAAACACTTAAAGTATTGTTTATATTTACTCGATAGTGCACTAGTTAGCGCCCCTAGCTACTGAGGCGAGAGTCTTCGATTCTAAATCCGAGTGAATATTCTTGTGACGAAAAAATTTACCTACTCTTTGCCTTGTGTTGAATAAGGTTTATTCAAGAAAGAATGGATAATCCTGAAACACCTCATAGTAAAGCTACTGGGGACGCAAAATATAAAAAAAACATTTCTTAGGTAGTACCCAAATTAAAAATAAAGAAAAAATACCAAATTTAATGATTAAAATATATGTTCAGATTTTTTTTTTTTTAATTTACCTTGGTTACTCATACGATTTTTTTTTTATTGCTTAGATGGATGGACGAGCTCACAGCCCACCTGATGTTAAGTGGTTACTGGAACCCATAGACATCTACAACGTAAATGCGCCACCGACCTCGAGATATAAGTTCTAAGGTCTCAGTATAGTTATAACGGCTACCCCACCCTTCGAACCGAAACGCATTACTGCGTCACGGCGACAATAGGCGGGATGGTGGTACCTACCCGTGTGGACTCCCAAGAGGTCCTACCACCAGATTTCCTGCATATTTCTCAGTATAGTCCATTTAGAATATTATAACACCAAAAAGCCTATGCATTTCATTTATTTGTAGCTGTATAGTTGTATAGTCTATTCCAGAAAGGCACAGCAGTATCGAAAATATCAACTTTTAAAAAAAATGCGTAATTTGGGTACTACCTGAGAATATTTATTTTTATTTTTTTATTTTGTGTCCCCAATAGCTCTACTATGAGTTGTTTCAGGATAATCCATTCTTTCTGGGACACCCTGTATACGTAGTTAAATAGATAGTCTCTGGTTCCCAAACTACAGATAATCTTAGTTTATAGAGCTATGTACAATTTGTTTTCGATTATTTATTATATATAAGTAAGGATATATATAAGTATATCCACCATAAATTGAATATTTAACACTTTAAAATATTAACAATGGGCGCTTTATGTATGTAATTTAACTTGGTATTTCTATATTAAGTTCATTAGCAATAACAATCATTGGACCGATAAAAAAACTAGCATGAACTAAGTTATCATCTGAATTCAATCTAAGTTTATCTGATTCACGGAACAGCACAAATCCGATACCAGGGGAACGTTGACTTGTGAAATTTTAATTGAATACCAATCAGTTAATTGGTTCGATATAAAAATTGTTAATTGTGATGGATTTAAAAAGAAGCACGTACAGTGTGTAAGGGAATATTAGTTCTCGAAGCAAAAACAACTAGAAATGCAAAACGGAAACCTAAATAATAGCTAATAATACCTAATAGCTAAAGTAAATAAGGAATAACAAAACCGGTAATAAATAATTATAAACTTTGTGGTGGCGGTTCAGGTTGTAAGACCTGTTCAGGTACTAGCAGTTTGCTTAATTCTTTGCTGCGAGAAGACTACCATTTCCAATTTGGAGAGCTGTATAAGTTACGATGATGTGCTTGAGACCTCAGAGGAAGTTTGTCAGACTTTTTGAAGTCGTCGTGGCCTAACGGATATGACGTCCGATGCATTTGTGTTGAGCGATGCACCGGTGTTCGAATCTCAGGCGGGTACCAATTTTTTTAATGAAGTACGTACTCAACAAATGTTCACGATTGACTTCCACGGTGAAGGAATAACATCGTGTAATAAAAATGAAACCCGCAAAATTGTAATTTGCGTAATTAATGGTGGTAGGACCTCTTGTGAGTCTTGTGATACTTGAGACCTTAGAACTTATTCTCAAGGTGGGTGGCGCATATAAGTTGTAAATCATCGATTGTAGATCGATCAATGTTGTAAATGTCTATGGGCTCCAGTAACTACTTAATACCAGGTGGGCTGTGAGCTCGTCCACCCATCTAAGCAATAAATAAAAAATAAAAAAACACAAACTTGAGTCACTTACCACACAAGCTCCCGTGCTTCCGTCAGTGCTTCCAGCGCAAAGATGACCATCGTTCAATGGCAGAGTCAGGGCATACCTGTCTCTGCACACTCTTAAAGGTAATATAGGAACTTCTGCTTCCAATAAAACATCAGTCAAACTTCCGTTAGTTTGTTCTCTGCCCCATCCAGTTGTGTAACATTCATCTTTAAAATCGATTCCATTGTTATCGTCTATAAAGGGATCTATTTCCTCTCCAAAAGCTAGCTTTTTCTCATCCCTATCATTATTGTATAGTTGTTTGTCTTTTAGGAGTTTAGCTTTGATGATTTTGACAACACTATCTAGAGATGCACCGTCATATACTGAATCACTCCTTGCATCTCCGTCGGTTCTTCTGACTTCCTCTTTTCTCTCAGTATGCTTTTGAGAGTCGTTAGAAACTCTCACATTATACCTCATGTTCTTATGTTTTTTATTGACGAAGCCCGAAAATATGTTTTTCGTCAAATTGTTGAGTTTTTCAAGGTATTTCAATGCTGTATCTGGGTTAGGTTTTGGTGGCCTTGGAGCCTTCTTTCTGGTCGGCTCTGGATTGGATTCGGATTTGATGTAGAAGCTGTTGGGTTTCTCTGTATCGTAAGTGGCTACTGGCGGCTCGAATGCTGGTAAGCAAATGGTTCTTATTCGACTCCTGGCGCTCACGTCAGCTGCTCTAGCGAGTTTCATTAGTGCTGCAATTGTTAATCATAGGATAAAATTAACGATCCATATTTCATAGCCAGAATTTTTCCAATGCCAAGATTGTTTAATAGGAAATTTTGAAAAAATTGCATCAGTTCGTGTAATAAACTAAAGGGGGTTATTAGAGCAAAGATACCAACATCATTATCACAATTGCTATTAGATGTAGAAATCTAATTGAATAGGGACCAGTGAGAAATCATTATCATAAATTTGTACAAAATAATTGAAATAAATGGTACAAATGTAATTTGATTTGCCATTTTCGTCTTTGGGAATCCTATGAACTCTATCCGTGATTTACGAAGAAATATTGGCTAGCAGCGTGGAAAGTAAAATATTCAGAAACTGGGCTTCCTTGTAATAAATAACTTGACAAGTCACACAACGGTAAGGGCTAGAGATTAACAGCTAAAATTGTTGTAGTCTTTTGGATAAAAAGAGGAAAATCCTCACCAATATCATGCTGGTAATTGTGGAAACGATGATGCAGAACTATCCTCTCTATGGGTACGAATGAGCCTTTCTGCTCAGCCCGGTCCCACTCTCCCAGCACGGCCGTCCACAGAGCCGGCACTGGTAAGTTGAAGAGTTCACTGAAATAACGGAGATTGCTCGTTAATACCCCAAATTCACTAGGGTTTTCATTTTAGGTGTTTTAGTTAACTGTGTGGATATGAAAGAAACGTAGAGATTGGTTAGCTCTATCACGGCTTTGCAGTCGAATTCAGAATGTTTTTTTAAAATATATTTAGTATATATACATGGTCATAGTGTAAATGCTTATGTCGTATGTTTTTAGTAATAATAACACAGGGGAATTATATCTGTAGTCTTTGAATTTATTAAATTATAAAAAACCCAGGCAACATAATACGAGGAATTGTACGTCGTTACATAAAATTCAAAGGTCGGTAATTCTATTTACGATTGGTATGGAAATTATATTCAACGTAATCCAAATATTTGAGTGTCCACTGAGTTTCACGGCGGATCTTCTTAGTGGATTCCGATTCCGATCCGGTGGTGGATTCTGCGAAGCACTGCTATTCCTTGTTGAGCCCGTGAGCTCACCTACCCGTCCGCGCGTAACTTTAATAGCCTCTTAGGCTACCAGAGCATAGGTAGGGAAAAAGAAAAGCATTGTTGCATTCGCCTTTCCCACCTATACAAATGTTGCGTTAATATCACTTATTAAACTAAACTTACTTGTGTACACAATGAGCAGTTGTGAGCAGCCATGTTGGATGCACTAGAACTCCTCCACACCAATGTCCGATCAACCCGTAACTTGGATGCAGGAGCTGCAATGACACCTGAAAACGATACCAGGACTTTACAATAAAATGACAGAGAGATGCATAGAAGAAGACAGATGATGAAATCATGACAGATGATGATAGAAGAAATCATAATCAACTTGACGTTAAGCGTCTACCGAAGCGTAGAGATACTACAACGTGAATGCCGGCGCCCACATTGAGACATGAGGTCTAGGTCTCAAAAGGTGACAGAACGGAAAAGAAACAAACAAATTCGATGTCGAGATAAGTAAATACCATATTTTTATTTATGCTTTAAATTAAGAAAACCAATATTGATAATGATGCTTATAAAACGTAATACCGAAAGCCAATGACCTTAACATTTGATCATATTATCAGATATACTGGTACTGGCTTTTTACTGGTGGTAGGACCTCTTGTGAGTCCGCACGGATAGGTACCACCACCCTGCATATTTCTACCGTGAAGCAGTAAGTCGTTTCGGTTTGAACTTAGAATTTATGTCTCAAGATGGGTGGCGTATTTACGTTGTAAATGTCTATGGGCTCCAGTAACCACTTAACACCAGGTGGGCTGTGAGCTCGTCCACCCACTTAAGCAATAAAAATATGTACTTGTCTGCCCATGTTGATCGCATTGAGTGAAATAAAATGATCTATGGATGAGCAGTCATGCACTTGAGCACTGAGGAAACGAAATTTTAGATGAATAATATTGGATGTACCTGCCAAGGCCAAGCTCCGCGCTTGGATTCCCTGCCCTTGATGATGCGAAGCTGGCCTGCACTCCTTTCCCGAGGCTGTCGGGTGTGTCTTCTTATAGGAACGCCGCAGTCTGTGGAAGTGAATCAATGTCATCATATCGAAATAAATGCCGTTGACAGAAATGAAATTTGACGTGAAAGTCCACTAGACGTTTCCGGCACAATATGCGATAATGAGGTTGTACTATTTTGCTTACTACTGAAAACATGTAGACGTCACAACGTGACTGCCGCCACCTACATTGAGACTTGAGGTCAAAGCCTTAATGATTAATTTGCCTACGAAGGTAGACAAGCTTAAGGTCTACCTGACGATCAGTGGTACTCAATAACATCACAGGGGCACAGCCAAATCAGTGACTTTAGCAATTGCAATAGCGGTTGTTTGTCTTGGAAACCGGTAAGCCTGGAAGCTTTGCGGCAGAAATAGACTCATTCATCAGACTGTATAATAAGGTTCTGTTACATCACGCCCACAACCAAATATTACAAACGCAAATTTACAAATACTAGTGGTCCCGGAGTAGTTGAAATTCGACTATAATTAATTGAAATTATAAGTTTAAATATTATTATGGTTCTATTGTCAAACACTATAATATAATCACAAATTCCGCCAAAACTACACTATAGATAAATAATATTAAAGACAAATAATATTAATCTATTCTCAATTTGACCACAGACTTTAAACAATACCTAACAAAAGTTTGACAAAATAATTGACAATCAAAGAGTAATACATTTATGTGTTGTGACAAATATATGGTAGTGTGTGTAGTTTTTTTTTTAATGTTTTGTTTTATTTTTTATGCATAATTAAAAAAAAATATTTAGCATTCTGCACTCCTTCTCTATAGGTATATTCTCTATAAGTGTGGGAAATTTCATACTAGAGGAGTATCCGGGAGAGTCCGAGAGTCCGCGCAATATTCGCAAAAAGGGGTACAAAGTTTTTGATTCACGTATTAATATATAAGTTTTTTTTTTATTGCTTAGATGTGTGGACGAGCTCACAGCCCACCTGGTGTTAAGGGGTTATTGGAGCCCATAGACATCTCAACGTAAGTGCGCCACACACCTTGAGATATAAGTTCTAAGGTCGCAGTATAGTTACAACGGATGCTCCACCTTTCAAACTGAGACGCATTACTGCTTCACGGCAGAAATAGGTGGTACCTACCCGTGCGGACTCACAAGAGGTCCTACCACCAGTAAAAAAATAAAAATAAAGATTGTAGGCTTGCAGCGAAAAGAAACTATATAGCATGTAGCAGTATATATTCATACATTTTAATATTAAGCACTTTCACCTGAATCTAAAAAGAATTAAAAAAAAACAAAAAAAGAAAATATTACAAAAAACCAAACTAATCAGAATCGTGATAAATTTTCTAGATACATATTTTATTATTTTTACGAAAGTCTAGATTAACCTAATCGCGAGGTAGCTTGGCGCTTTATCTATAGTTCATATTTTACCGAATATGCTAAACTGACAGTCGGGGCTATTGAGACGGTGGGACAGGGTTGACGCAGAGCATATTATATTCATACACGACCACCGGTTCCCTCGGTTGGCGGTCCGAGAGCTCGCCTTGATGGCGCCGCGCTGCGCCTTCCCCCAAAGCGGTCGGGGGAACGCGGTCTACCATCACCCGGCTTCCTATTACGACAGACAACAGTATAGTGAAGTTTCGTGTAAACTTTGCCGAGCTTAAGCATTTACAAACACAACTAGCGACGCAAGCATCAATTTCAAAGCTTGTTGTCCCGCTCTACGCTCATACTGTTGATAAAATACAATGAAACACGCTCTATAGATAAGTCACTTCAATTTTCAGCGCTAAAACCGCAGAGGCACGGTCATAATATAAGTAGCCAATTTGGAATTTGGATTACAGTTACATAATTTACTTTTACACGATAAAGTATCAACTTTATTAGAAGTTAAATGTTTTAAAATTTCGCGGTCGTAATCGACATTTTTAGACATTTAAGGTGTTCTTACCACGATTTTTAGTTTTTAAGAGTATGTAGAACGCATAATGATGAGCGTTACACTTCCAATTTTTGCCAAAACAAAACACTAATGGTAACAAAGTAAACATTCATCTTTTTTCTAGCAAACATTACACGCCTGTTAAGCAATGTAACAACTAAATGAGTAATCACGAAGCGAGCAAATTAAACAAATTGAATAAATTAACAAGGCGTTACGCTACATGGAAGCAATTACCGTGATATTACGACGGACGATATTTCACGCATTACTTAATTACTAGAGGTCCCGCAGTAGTCGAAATTCGACTATAATTGGAATTGTAAATTTGTACACTATTATGATTGTATTTTATACTTCTATAATCACAAATTTCGCCTAGACTACACTCTAAAAAATATTAACAATGCAAACAATATTTAATCTATTCTCAATTTGACCACAGACGTCAAGAACAAAAGTTTGACAATAAATAGTATGTATCCGCGTGTGCGTCAAATACATGGTATGTAGTGTGTGTAATGTTTTCTTTATTGATTTAAAGTATATTTTATGCATTATTTTAAACAAATATGAGCATTGTGCACTTCTTCTCTATATTCTCTATAAGTGTGGAAAATTTCATACACCTCCGTCCGCGCAATTTTCGTAAAAAGGTATAAAAAGTTTTTGCTTCACGTATTAATATATAGATAAAACTTGGTTAATGGCCGTTTCTTTGTTTGTCGTTGATGCGTTCCCCAGCATTCAATATTATTGTGTTGTATAAAAACTATGTGGAGTTTTTGTTTTCACGGAAGTTTTATTTTATGACTAGCTTTGGCCCGCGACTTCGTCCGCGTCGAATAGCTACTTTGGCATAACGCAAAATTTTACCCTCCACTTCATTTACGTAGAAAGTGAAAATATTTTTGAATAATAGAACGTTAAGGAGCTATTTAAGGTACCAAAATCACGTTTTTTAACCGACTTCAAAAGAGGAGGCTATCAATTCGACCACAATTTTTAAGCTATTGCATAGCTTTTATCGCGGGCCTTGAGCGCGGCTTGAGAGCGGAATCGTGAAATTCCGTAACGAAAAAAACCTTCCACCCCTCACTCCACCTACCATGTAGCTCGCGTTCAACACATTCACACGTTACGCTTGTGTAGTTTTTGTGAATAAGCGCGTGGCGTAACGTCACACTGCATGCGCATCATGAAAAGTCTGCCCATCTCTCTATCGCGCGGTCTAGCTTATGAGTGTGAAGGGGACAGTTAAGGTTTTGCTTTTATTAATGTTTAATATAGCGTGGTCTTGTTTTATTATTGTTTTAATATTAAATTATCATTGTCTAATTATAATTGCATAAGTTGATAAAAAATGCTATGCAATATCTTTACCGCGGCAGTTCCGAGTGCCACACGTTTTTTATCTATGTATGTTCACCGATTTCTCGAGAATGCTTGAACCGATTCTGATAATTCTCTTTTGTGTTTTTTGTTCGAAAGGGTAGACTTCCCAAATTGTCCTCTAATCATCAAGACCTGATGATGATATAATAAATAATAATATATCATATAATATAAGTAACTAGCGACCCGCCCTCGCTTCGCTTCGGAAACTGTAATTTATTATTTATTTCTCCACTATTTAATGGATGTTATTATACATATAAAATCTATCTATTAAAAAAAAACCGCATCAAAATACGTTGCGTTGCGTAGTTTTAAAGATTTAAGCATACATAGGGACAGACAGATATAGGGACAGAGAAAGCGACTTTGTTTTATACTGTGTAGTGATAAGTATATATAATACCATTACCGTTCGAAGTTATCGTGGCCTAATGTATAAATGCCCGGTGAACTCATTTTGAGCGGTGCGACTGTTCCGGTGTTCGAATCCCGCTGGCGGGTACCAATTTTTCTAATTAAATACGTACTTAAGAAATGTTCACGATTTCCGCGGCATACGAATAGCATCGTGCAATAAAAACCCAAAAAATGCAAAAAGTCTAATTTTCATAATTACTGGTGGTAGGACGTCTTGTGAGCAAGGTAGAGGGGGAGGAGGTCGACCGAAGAACACGTGGATGGAGTGTGTAAATGACGATATGAGAGAGAGAGAAAGAGGAGTGAGTGTTGAGATGACGGCTGATAGAAGAGAATGTAAGAGAAAAATTAGCTTGCCGACCCCACCTAGTGGGTGGAGAAAAATAAAAAGAAGAAGAACGTCTTGTGAGCCCGCACGGATAGACACCGGCGCCTTGCCTATTTCCGCTACGATTTTTTTTTTTTTTATGGCTTAGATGAGTGGACGAGCTCACAGCCCCCCTGGTGTTAAGTGGTAACTGGAGCCAAAAGACTTCTACAGCGTAAATGAGCCACCCACCTTGAGATATAAGTTCTAAGGTCTCAAGTATAGTTACAAAGGCTGCCCCACCCTTCAAACCGAAACGCATTACTGCTTCACGGCAGAAATAGGCAGGGCGGTGGTCTCTACCCGCGCGGACTCACTAGAGAGTCCTACCACCAGTAAACTAGAGGGTCCTACCACCAGTAAAGACTAAAACTTAACTAAAAACAGTACTAAAACTTTATTTATTATTGAACCATTCAAAAAAACAAATCTAATTTACATAAACGTAAATCATTCATATACTTTAAAACGGTATGTAACGTGTGTATGAATAATTCATTAACAATTAATAGACAACTGAAATATACTCCAAATTGTTCTTCCAGACATTATTTATTTATTTATTTAATCAGTCAACCAAAGGTAACGCATAGTAAATAGTGGTAGGTGCAATGAAATTTACAATAATTTAAAATATGTACACAAATGTATACATACATACATATAATAGTTTATAGAGTACTAGCTTTTGCCCACGACTTCGTCCGCGTGGAATAGTTCACAAATAAATATGCAAAATTAAATGTATATTTTTCAATATTTCTGAGAGATTTTCTTAATATTTGTTTCCGTAAGATCCTTGTACAGAGTATTAGAAAACTACAAAAAAAAAAATAAGCCAAATCGGTCAAGCCGTTTTCATGTTATGTCGTGACAACGGAAAACGGGTTTCATTTTTATATATGTATATAGATTAAAAGAAATATATTAACAAATTCATTACAACATTACGGTCTGTATATGTCTAAAATTATTTAATTACGTATTCGAGCCATCAACAAAACAAGCATATTATTATTCTTTTTCGAAATGTTCAGTATAGCAGCTAATGAATGTAATTGACTAATTTTCTAAGAATATTCGAGCGCCATCTATGGTACTTGGATCGTACCGTTTGCAACAAAGGAGCAGAATACTTGAGATCTCCGTTGAGTTAAGTTGAACCACACCAAAAAAGGGCGGTAAGGAATTTCAATTTTACAAAGAAACGCTTATCTGAAGTCGTCGTGGCCTAAGAGATTTGAAGTCGTCGCGGCCTAAGAGATAAGACGTCCGGTGCATTCGTGTTGAGCGATGCACCTGTGTTCGAATCCCAGGCGGGTACCAATTTTACTAATGAATTACGTACTCAACAAATGTTCACGATTGACTTCCACGGTGAAGGAATAATATCGTGTAATAAAAGTGAAACCCGCAAAATTATAATTTGCGTAATTACTCGTGTTAGGACCTCTTGTGAGTCCGCGCGGGTAGGTACCACCGCCCTGCCTATTTCTGCCGTGAAGCAGTAATGCGTTTCGGTTTGAAGGGTGGGGCAGCCGTTGTAACTATACTGAGATCTTGGAACTTATATCTCAAGGTGGGTGGCGCATTTACGTTGTAGATGTCCATGGGCTCCAGTAACCACTTAACACCAGGTGGGCTGTGAGCTCGTCTACCCATCTAAGCAATAAAAAAAAAAATATCTTTCTAAAGACAGAGCAGTGAGCCGCTAGCGTCAGATTACCGGATAAAGTAAACTTATTTTACAGCTTTTATTATGATTTCATAACAAGAACTGTTCTCTAAACACACACACGTGCACACACAATATTGCCGCGATAAGACCTAAATTTACGAGCAGCGTTAGCTTTAAGGAGCTTTATCGGGTGTCTTAAGTTCTTTAGCTTACGGAAATTGTCCCGGAGCTTGTTACAGTAAGCTCATTACGATATTATCAGTGTTAACAAGAAAACTTTCACTTATCGTAACGGAATTAATATTCGTAATTGCGTAAGTGAATTACGCTGTGTTTTAATAATGAACTGATTAAAAGTGAACTTTCTTAAACTATTTAGTGTGGTTTTCCTTTTTTAATAGACCGCGCTGAAACTACGTTCTAGTTAATCTGTGAAAATACGTGGCCTCACACATGCTGATTAATGACTTCCGTGATCATGAAATACGTTGTTATTTTTATTTTATTTTATTGCATAGATGGATCACAGATCATCTGATGTTAAGTGGTTACTGGAGCCCATAACCTGCAACGTAAATGCCGCCACGCACCTTGAGATATTGAGATATGAGTTCTAAAATCTCAGTTTAATTACAACGGCTGCCCCGCCCTTCAAACCGAAATGCATTAGTGCTTCACGGCAAAAATAGGCAGGGTGGTAGTACCTAACCGTGCGGACTCACAAGACGTCCTCCCATCAGTAATTACGCAAATTATAAATTTGCATGTTTGATTTTTATTACACGATGTTATTCCTTCACCGTGTACGTCAATCGTGAACATTTGTTAAGTACGTATTTCATCAGAAAAATTGGTACCCTCTGCGGGATTTGAACACCGTTGCATCGCTCGATGCGAATGCAACGGACGTCTTATCCTTTAGGCCACGACAACTAAAATATAAAAATTAAAGAGTACAGAATATCTTATGCGGACTTATTGGCGCTGGATTGATTTTGAAGTTGTATGAATCAGTACGACCGCGCTGTCTGTTGATAGAACGATGCGTTTAAGCCTCTAATTGCCGTGACGTGGTTCAAAAGTAGCTGATAAAATCTTTAGAGAAGTAATAACTCCGGCTGGGAATCGATTACAAATCAAGTGGTCGCGTAGTTAAACTTTTTTATTTTTTATTGCTTAGATGGGTGGATGATCTCACAGCCCACCTGGTGTTAAGTGGTTACTGGAGCCCATGGACATCCACAACGTAAATGCGCCACCCACCTTTGAGATATAAGTTATAAGGTCTCAAGTATAGTTACAACGGCTGCCCTACCCTTCAAACCGAAACGCATCACTGCTTCACGGCAGAAATAGGCAGGGTGGTGGTGCCCAAATTTGTTTGGCGATGAATGGGCGTAGAAGCTCAAGGGCTATCTAGTTTTAAGTGATAGCTGGAGACCAAAGATAATGCAATGTGAATATCACCTTTCACGGAGAGTCTAGGTGAAAATATTAATTGTATTCTATGATAGTTCTTCAGCCCTTCAAACTGACACGCGCGATAACTTTGCAGAATTAGGCTGGATAGTAGTAACTAGATTCGGACCTACACTAATGTAGAAATTATGCAAAAAAAATCGCCATTTAGTTTTTATTAAAAAAATATTATATTCTTTTGTCGTGAAAGTTTTTCGAAAAAATATTTTTTAGTAAAACCTTCCTACGGAATTTGTATGCTGGCATTGTCCCACCGCTTGATACTTGTACGCCTGGAACCTAATCCATTAGGCCACGAATATTGAACACTTCTAAATCAAAAAATCTAACAAAGTGATTTTTTACTGGTGGTAGGACCTCTTGTGAGTCCGCACGGGTAGGTACCACCGCCATAGGCGGGCCTATTTATGCCATGAAGCAGCAATGCGTTTCGGTTTGAAGGGTGGGGGTAGTCGTTGTAACTATACTGAGACCTTAAAACTTAAGGTGGGTGGCGCATTTACGTTGTAGATGTCTATGGGCTCTAGTGACTACTTAACACCAGGTGGGCTGTGAGCTCGTCCACCCATCTAAGCAACAACTCAAAAACTAGCGTGCTATCCCTCGTTCTTGTCTCCGTGGCCTCCATCCAGCACTTCTGAGCAACGTCAGCCAATAAATATTTTATCAGTTATCTAAATACCGATTAGACGGTTGAGAAGCGTCGCAGCTTCCGTGGATCTGTATCGTAAAGTCCAACCTGAATACTAGAGATAAACGATACAATAAAATCGCTTAATATTGACGAGTCATCTTCCTTCGGGCGTTTCTAAAATCGATTTCTATCCATACTTCCATATTAATATTATAAATGTGATGATGTTTGTTTGTGTTTTCTTGTCCTTCCTTCAAATACAGTCAAACCTGGGTAAGTGAGAACTGGATAAGTGAGAAAACTCTATAAGTGAGAGTAATAGCCAGGAACCGTCATTTTAAGCTCCCAAAACCTCTATATTAGCGAGAAAGAGAAACCTCTGTAAGAGAGAGTCGTTTTTCTCTCATGGACCTCCGTAAGTCTAGAGACTGCTACTTATCTATACCTCTATAAGCGACAGTCGAGCTTTATTTATTTATATTATTTAGGAGGAACATGACAAAACAAATAAAAAATTTAACATCTGCTATTTTATGACTCTTTCTTAACTTTTGTGGAACTTCCTTCCATTGTTTTTGTATTGTTTTCTCGTCAATATTGAAACTATTCTATTTAATGGAACTAAATAACTTTGTTATTTTATCACATTCTTTTCGAATGGACACGTGTGCCTGTGTACCGTCCTGTTTGTCGGACTTACTCAGTTTATCGTTAATCAATTGCGAAGGAAAGTTCTGTTCTGTATCATGTCAAAACGGAAAATTAAAGTAATGTCATTAAGTGATAAACTTAAAATAATGAATGCGTTTGAATCCGGAAAATCGCATAATGAAATTCAGACGGAGCATTAGCGAGAAACTCGGGTTAGTGAGAAACCTCTATAAGCGAGAATGAGATTGTGCTCCCTTGAACTCTCGCTTATCCAGGTTTGACTGTATATTGAATTTTTTTAAAGTTATATTATATAGTACTAGCTGACCCAGCAGACTTCGTAGTGCCTCAATCGATAAATAAAAGACCTAAACTTTTGTATAAAATAAACTTAAAACAAACCAAAGGAATCCGTCCGACGGGGGACACATCAAAGCAAAAACAATTTTTATTTAGTTCGGAGCATTTTCATATTTATTTACCTTTTAAACTTTCTCTGGACTTTCATAAATAATTCAAGACCAAAATTAGCCAAATCGGTCCAGCCGTTCTCGAGTTTTAGCGAGACTAACGAACAGCAATTCATTTTTATATTTAAAGACTAGCTGACCCGGCAGACTTCGTAGTGCCTCAATCGATAAATAAAATACATAAACTTTTGTATAAAATAAACTTAAAACAAACAAAAGGAATCCGTCCAACGGGGGACACATCAAAGGGAAAACAAAATTGTTATTTTTATTTAATTCCGAGAATTTTCATATTTATCTACCTTTTAAACTTTCTCTGGACTTCCATAGATTATTCAAGACCAAAATTAGCCAAATCGGTCCAGCCGTTATTGAGTTTTAGCGAGACTAACGAACAGAAATTAATTTTTATATATATAGATAGATAGATAGATTAGGCCCGACTGACATAGGCTATATTTTATAATTCCTATGGAGAACTATACTGAAATGAATATATATATGCCGGCGAAGCCGCGGGTAACGGCTAGTTATTCATTAATGTGTTTAAAGTAAGGGTTGCGGAAATTTTGAGGCTAGTATTGCCGTTTCTGTTGTCATATGTCGTATTTCAGCCTTTACGGCTTGATCCAACTCTCCTGTATAATTTGTCTACTGGAAAGCAGCCAAGCGTTTGTTGGTATCTAATGTGAACTTTACTGGTGGTAGGACCTCTTGTGAGTCCGCACGGGTAGGTACCACCACCCCACCTATTTCTGCCGTGAAGCAGTAATGCGTTTCGGTTTGAAGGGGATCTTAACAATAAATAATAATAAAACCAGCTAATATAGCGGAACTGCATATACAGGTACTGTTTTTGTGTATATTTTTTAATACCTAAACTGGTGATTAAGATCATGGCTAATCTGGTGGTAAGTGGTTACCGGAGCCCGTAAACATCCACAACACAAATGCCGCCACCCACCTTGAGACATTTGTTCTAATCACAACAGCTGCCTTATCCATTAAATCGCAACGCATTACTGCTTCGTGGCAAAAGTAGATGTTGGTCCCAATCCGTGCGTACTTACAAGATACCCTACCATTACGCAAAGTAAATTAAGCAATATGACAAATTTCAGCTTTTTTTTTCCTAATAAACCATTCGAGGTGCATTAGAGAGTCGCATTTTAGTCCATTCCCAAGTTAGAACTATACTTTGGAATCTAAATATTTACTATAATGGTATAGTTAAAATAAAGTTTTCCAAACCGCGAAACTTTCTCAAAATAAATAGTTTCGTTTAAAAGGCGGATTTCTTCGCAACGATTTGTAAAAAAAAAACAAGCCAAAACTGTCGTTTATGTCATCAATAATGTCAATTTGACAGCTCCATTCATAGACAATAAGCAATAAGCGACAAAAGAGTACAAAAACTACGTCTTTGTATAAAAGGCACTTTGGTTTCGAGTCAGTGAAATCTATTTACTAGGAAATATCCGTGGTTATTTTTTACTGACAAAAGTTTTTACTATTTTAAGGTTAATCTGTTTGAAAAGTTTGTTTGTTGATTTTAATTCTAGATAGTTGCATTGAGCTTCAATGTCACAAATGTTATTACGATTGCTTGATAATAATATGAGATTAATTGCTCGACTTTTAATGTTAAGCAAATAGCCTCTATTGATTTCTAGAATAAAGCGCCACATCCTTATATGGATTTACTATTCACTTGCCTACATTCGGACGTTAATAATATAATAAATATGGGAATAAAATTGATCACACTATGTTCTCTTACATCGTGTCAAACTTAAGACTTTTAGTATTTTAAAACAGGTGGAAACAAAAGATACAGCATTCTTTTTGATTACACGCATAAGGAAAAAGAGTGGCTCTAAAACTTCTAACAACCGTGAGAAAAAAGCCCCATTTATTTGATTAAAATTGCTGTGTCTCAGGTTCAATCCACCTTAAAGATCCCCGAACTACGTTAGGAGATGACACTAAAAAAGACTGTGCCCATGTACTCAGGAAATATCGACGAATTTTGATTATTTGATAGTTCACGGCTTAGTGATGGGATTGGTTCTATCTAACATAATTATTGCTCTAGAGCATCTTCTTTCATTTTTGCTGATCTAGCAATTGAGCCACAGTTAGTCTGCCAACTCTTAGGGTTTGAATGAATCCAAGAAAATGCGAATGTTAAATCAAGCATAACCGCGACCTGAAGCTAGTTTCGCGAGGCAATTATGTGGATTAGTGAGGTTTGGCGGTTTCGTAACTGCTTTCATTGTCAGCAAAAACTGAGTTACGTGAAGTAAAGCTCGGAACTGTTGAACCGGATATTTTAGGTGACCACGATGAGTTCGAACTTGAGTTTTTTAAGAAACTTATTAAATTTTATTAATATGTCAGTGTAATTATATTTTTATATTCTATGCTGGGCGAATAAAGAAAAATAGTCACACTTGAGTTTTTTTTGGAACTTATATATAAGTAAGCTTATCTTAAAAATAACGTAAGCGAGATTTAGGTATTTGACAAATATTATGCTAGCTATCGCCACAATATGGTCGTTGTTCCGAGAGCTTAAATATTTTAAGTTATACTTCTTTAGGCGCGTTATGAAAAATTGATGAGAGTGAAATTTTACGATGCACGCGCACTGTGACACAAAATTAACAGAATCAAGTTGCCCACTAAATCGCTCATTACAATACGACCGACGTAACTTGGCGAGTCTCAATATAGACGCAGGTGAACTTTCGCGCATGTACACTCGTAAAAAAAAAGTGTTATTAGCATTCATTTTTTAGTAATATAATTGACAAAATTATTATTTAATATAATTCATACTAAATACTATTAAATTATTAACGTTAAATATTTATTATTAATTATTTAATACTTAAAAAAAAAAAAAAGAATTTTAATAAAAATAAAGTATAACTTCTTACGCGCCTACACGCACCCTTTTTTTAATAAATTTACCAAGTTCACACTTAATGTATTCAATGGAAGTGTCAAACCAAACCAGTGAGTATGAGACTCGTACAATATTTGTCGTTCTCGATTGCGTTATGTTACGCAACGTCGCGTTACCGTGTGATACGGAGTAATTACGTTTTGGTCACGTGACTTCACGCAGGCACACGACGAGTGAATACGTAATTCGGTTGTAATTTAGAATACTGTTAGTTTATTTCATCACGTATCAAACTGGCGTAGCTCGAATCGCCGTCAAATGCCTTTAAGCTCTCAAAAACTTTAATCTTAATAAGATATAAACAAAATAATTAAGGAATAGAATAGAACTTGACCTCCGCGATTGGAGACCTAGAGGAAGACACAAGATAAGGTGGAAAGGTCCTGAAGGACAAGAGGGAATGAAATGTTACTGACGAGGATGTCGAAGACAGAGCGAAGTGGAGGAGTAGAATAATGCTGACCCCACCACCATATGGGGTGAATAGTCAGGAAGAGAAAGAGAGAGAGAGAGAGAGAGAACGGGATTCGTGTTTAAAATGGGTCGAATAGCAAACACAGTTTGTACCAGGCAATACCTTATGAAATCTCGACAGAATCTATGCATCCATTCGTGAGATCAACCCGGCCATACAAACAGACGATTCATCATCACCTAGAAACGTTCACCGTTCACTTTTTTTAAGAGGCAGCGATTATTGGTGGTTCGGAAACCTTTTTAATTTCACCAAGACCCGTGAGCGAGCACGGGCTCAGCATGGAGGGGTGGTATTTGCTAACGGCTGCCTGAGTGATGTGGTGCTGGAGGAAAAAGCTGCGAATTCCCTGGACGGCGTATCGGACAAACCTGGAAGAACTAGGCGTCTCCTCAAGACTCTCCACCATTTGTCTACGTAGGATTTTAGAGTTTATCGGTCACGTTGCGAGGAAAAAGGGTGACAATTTCAAAAGACTTCTCATCACCGGCAAAGTGAAAGGAAAAAGGCCTAGGGGGCGTAGTCCCATGCACTGGTCCGATCAGATTAAGACGACTTTGGAATCCAGCATCAATGTCGCTATCCACTGCGCGGAGGACAGGAGTGAATGGAGGAACATAGTCCTAACAAAAGTGCTCCTTAGGTCACGACCCTCAGCACTGAAGAATATGACGCAGAGGCCTGAGTGCCTCCGAAGGTTACCTAACAGCCCAAGGGCAGCTGCTTCGTGAATATTGGATCTGAGTCACTGACTACTGCGAAGATCCGTCAGAAAACTCAGCTGGCTGATGATTGGGTTAGGTTTCATGTCGAGTGCGAGTTCGAGGAGTACGCTGACCATGGTGCCTGTACCTGTTCTTAGTGCCAGACCTACAAGCCTCTAATAATTGTGTTAGTGGACCGGATGGATCCATGAGTAAAAATCCATATCGAGTTAGGCGTCGCGGCCTAAAGGATAAGACGTCCGGTGCATTCGTATTTATCGATGCACCGGTGTTCGAATCCCGCAGGCAGGTACCAATTTTTCTAATGAAATACGAACTTAACATGTTCACAATTACCTTTCACGGTGAAAGAATAACATCGTTTAATAAAAATCAAACCTGCAAAATTATAACTTGTGTAATGACTGGTGGTAGGACCTTTTGTGAGTCCGCACGGGTAGGTACTACTACCCTGTTTATTTCTGCCGTGAAGCAGTAATGCGTTTCGGTTTGAAGGGTGGGGCCGCCGTTGTAACTATACTGAGACCTTAGAACTTATATCTCAAGGTGGGTGGCGCATTTCGTCACAGATGTCTATGGGCTCCAGTATCCGCTTAACACCAGGTGGGCTGTGAGCTTGTCCAACCATATATGCAATAAAAAAAATACTCATAAAGGGATCATCAACAGACACTTTCATTGCAAATATTTCCTGGGCACAATCTTATCGCTTCCTAGTGGTGCCGTAATGAAAGTAAAAGGTATCAGGTTCGATACCCGTGCGGAAATATCTGTAGAAAGTGAGCTCGGAAGTTTTCCAAGCACGCGCCGTTTCAATGACGAATAGGTTTTGTATTCATATTGTTTCTGTATTTGATATAAATATTCGTTCTGTCTATCTATATCTATCTGTATATATAAAAATGAATTGCTGTTCGTTAGTCTCGCTAAAACTCGAGAGCGGCTGGACCGATTTGGCTAATTTTGGTCTTGAATTACTTGTGGAAGTCCAGAGAAGGTTTAATAGGTAGATAAATATGAAAATGCTCGGAATTAAATAAAAATAACAATTTCGTTTTTCCTTTGATGTGTCCCCCGTCGGACGGATTCCTTTTGTTTGTTTTAAGTTTATTTATACAAAACTTTAGGTATTTTATTTATCGATTGAGGCACTACGAAGTCTGACGGGTCAGCTAGTCTTATATATAAAATTCTCGTGTCACAACGTTAGTTACCATACTCCTCTGAAACGGTTTGACCGATTTTTATGAAGTTCTATATACATGTTCAGTAGGTCTGAGAATCGGCTACTATCTATTTTGCATACCCCTAAGTAATAAGGGTTGTCCACTCCTACATTTTTTTTAAAATTTTAATGACAGTATTTTTTTTATACCTCATTATAACAAAAATGTGATATGTGGTTGAATGAGGTTTTGTTATTTTTATATTCCCTTATTGTTCACAGCGCTACATGCCTATTGCACTCATTTACCACATTCGTACACACTTACAATAAGTTTGGGTTTTTTTCTACACTAGAAATTCCCTAGAAATCTTATATATGGTAAAACAACGTTTGCTGGGTCAGCTAGTACTAATATATAAATCTACAATGGTTTTTTACGGATGCTCCGTTATAACTACTAAACCATGCATCCGATTGACTTGAAACTTGTTATCCATGTAGAAAATATATGTACTTAATGGATAGGCTAATATTTATATGAGTGTTGGACTCCCTACACCAGTTGCGGGGGCGTTAGTGATGAGAATATTTGTGGGGGTGAGAAATAATAATGTTAATTTTAAATGCCCAGCGAAGCGGATGGGTACAGCTAGTCATATTATACGTCCCAATTATTATAACCATCTGCCGCATTCTTAGCCTGCCGAGATTTTGAAGTTAAATATTGAAGTTCGTTAGATTTTTTTTTAAATCAAATTCTATTATGAACTCTAAAAATTTACTTAACATAGTTATCGTTATTGATTGGTAAATTTTAAACCAACGCGGATCGGTACCACTGTCTTTATTGACTGCCGTGAGCATTTTTTTCCCTACCTATGCTGATAGCCTTGAGAGGCTATTTTAGCTTCTCCTTGACTTGTAGGTGAGCTAATGGGGCTCAAACCCAGAGTGTTGCTAACACTGGCCCTAGTAATAGCAGTGCTTCGCAGAATCTACCACCGGATCGGAAACGTGACCCACTGGGAAGATCCGACGAGAAACTCAGTGGGCTGTGTCTATGGGTTAATTACTTCCCGAGCCCTTTGTCGCAAGCGACGAGTTCGACGAGAACGGTGACCGGTGCTTGTGGTACCTAAAAGCACCGTTAATGGATCGGGAGGATCCGTAATTACATGTTTTGGGCGGCGTCGACTGTTTACCATTCGGTCTACAGGGTATGGCCTGAGTATTAATGTATTTGAGTTTGAAAGCCGTCTCATTTGTCATTTTTGTGCAGCTTAAACTACGATATCACGCCCCAAGAAGCATGATGAAAGATATCTCAACAGGCTCTGTTAGCTTCTCGGCCAGGCTGAACTATTCGTGTATCCGAAAATTTCGAGAACAGAAAACAAAATCCGACAAAAATTAACCGTCTTGCTAATTTTCTTCTAACAAGAAGTCTCTGAAGCCTTGAATTTTTATTCTTGAAATTACTTTTGTCTCGAGAAAATTCGGTATCGGGAAGGCTAGGCTAGTCTAGGCTAGTCTAGTAAAATGTAGGCAAATTAGATCTATTCTCAAATGTAGTCAAATCTAATTTAAAGATTAAAAGGAGAAAATAAATTTTGTTATTTACTATTTTAAAGCTACAACAAAAAACATCACGATTCATAAGCAAGATAAAGAATTCGTTTGTAAGTCTGTCTGGATGTTAAATTGAATTTGATATATATTGAGCAATGAGCTTACGCAATCTAAGTACAACTTAATTGTCAATAAGGCATGCCCGTGAGAGGTACATTACTGTATTTGTAATGCGGTGATTCGATTGTGACGTAACTATCTGTGGTGTAAATGTGAGATGAAAGAGTTTAAATGTTTATCCGACTTTGGAAAAAATAAGTTACGATTTTAGGAATGTAATCAGTTTTTATCTGACTTTGGAAGGTTTAAAAATTTTAGGAATGAAAGCATGTCGTACTTCTATTTATTGCTCTAGAACGGGTTATTATAAAGAAAACCATAAATTACGAAATAAAAAAATAGAATCCCAAACCATTTATGAGCAGATTTCACTTTTTTTTATAGCCCGTGTAGCCAGACGAGCACACGGCCCACCTAATGGTGAGTGGTTACCATCGCTCATGGACGTCAGCAATGCCAGGAGCAGAGCCAAGCCGATTCTTACCTTGGAAATTCAACTTAATGCTTTAAGCTAGGTAGCAGTATTTGTATTTTTTTTCTTTGTTCTCCAGTAAACAAAGCACCAAGATGTCTAGTGACTAAAAAGGCTAATTTAGTATCTCTGTTTTTGTTTTATGAAGGAAGGTTTACTGGTGGCCTGAAGGTCTTTCCGGGTAACAGAACAGGTGGGCGAGGAAAAGCTCAGCCAGGAGGGAAAAGGATTTTCTTACAGCTGTCCAAGCTCTTCTGGAGGAAAGCTTACAACTCAAGGCTTGCAGGTACTTCGTGAATAAAGTGTCTCTGTTTTGTGCCAAAGCTAATATCAAAGATCACAACACAACACAACATCAAATTTACGTACCTACGTACCACCAGTAAATTTATTAGTACGTGGTAATACGTACTCAACAAATGTTCACGATTGACTTCCACGGTGAAGGAATAACATCGTGTCATAAAAATGAAACCTGCAAAATTATAATTTGCGTAATTACTGGTGGTAGGACCTCTTGTGAGTCCGCGCGGGTGGGTACCACCACCCTGCCCATTTCTGCCGTGAAGCAGTAATGCGTTCCGGTTTGAAGGGTGGGGCAGCCGTTGTAACTATACTTGAGACCTTAGAACTTATATCTCAGGATGGGTGGCGCATTTGCGCTTTAGATGTCTATGAGCTGCAGTAACCACTTACCGCCATTCAAAAAATCATTTTATTTTACTATTCTTTAACGTTGATTGTGTCAAAGTAACTGAATTTCCGCTACCTCTTCTGAGTTATGCCGATCTCAATCAAAACACAAGTCACATTTTGTAGGCGGTGAAATGCATTCACCAGTCGCAGGTGTTGCGCCTAACGTTTCCAAGGTTTATATAACTCTCGGCGCCATTACCTATGGGGATTGTTATGGGGTATTGTTTCTGTAATGATAAAATTTATTTTATATCGACCGATGTATACGTGTCTCTATATATCCTGGTATTATAATATTATGTGCGCGAAAGTTTGTGAGGATAATGGGACATTTGTTACATTTTTACGCAAAAAAATACTAGACAGATTTTGATGAATACCTATACTGTAAATAGCTTATCTATC
This sequence comes from Bombyx mandarina, assembly GCF_030267445.1. Lineage (NCBI taxonomy): Eukaryota > Metazoa > Arthropoda > Insecta > Lepidoptera > Bombycidae > Bombyx > Bombyx mandarina. The sequence continues at coordinate 1,259,051 of NC_143213.1, forward strand.
AAAATAGCAGGCAGACTATCATTTATAGTGTGATCAAAATACTGATTGAGTATTTAATTTCAAGTTTATTTTTTTATAGTAATTACGGGTTAAAAAACAATATGGCGTCTTATTTTAGTTTTATTTATTTATTGAAGGCGTACTATTATTGATCGAAGTTGAAGGCCGTAATTTGAAATAACGAAATTATGGAAATTACTCTGCACCTGTATTATGATGAAACTTTGAATGATGAACTATGATGAAAAACTGATGTACTTTTTGTAATCACTGATTCATATAATCATTGCAGATGATTTGGCATCGTCCAAATGTGTAAATTAACATGTCCACTTGTAAAATATTATCATTCTGATTCTTTCTGTGACAAAGCGGTAATGTATTTCAATTTGGAAGGGTGAAACTCACATCTCATGTGATTGGCGTTAACGTTGTTGTAGTCTATGGGCTCAGATAACCATTTAACACCAGGAGAATCGTCAGCTCGTCCGTCCATACGACTGAGCAATAAAATTTAATAGCAAACGGAATTTGAAAAAAAAAACCTACAGGTAAGCAATACAATAGCACGATGTATTTAAATAAACTATGAAATTTCTGGTTGTATTATAAATAGGCATGAGTGGCTAAATCCAAAAATTCCAAAATGAGGGTGGAAAAAACAAACAATCCCAGAGATGCGATACTAAGCGGCGGTTCAAATATCCCAAATTTACTGGTGGTAAGACTTCTTGTGAGACCGCGCGGGTAGGTACCACAAACCTACCTATTTCTACTATTTCTGCCGCGAATGCGTTTCGGTTTGAAGGATGGGGCAGCCGTTGTAACTATACTGAGACCTTAGAGCTTATATCTTAAGATGGGTGGCGCATTTACGTTGTAGATGTCTATGGGCTCCAGTAACCACTTAACACCAGTTAGGGATTGAGCTCGTCCACCCAACTAAGCAATTAAAAAATTACGAGGTAGCTATGACTTGATAAATTAAGGAATACTTGGAAATAATTGGAGACAAATTAGAAAATAGAAGAATCCAAGATTCCTTGTACCACGGGAATCAGAAATATCCAACAGCGAGACAAAGCAAACAAACGCGCTTATCACTTCATCTCTACCTGTTCAGATTACGAATCAACGACCCTCGGCACAGCAGTCAGGACGCTAATTACTACACTACCAAATAATTCTTCAGGACTAACTTTTGTAGAAGACTAAATCACTGCCTTAATTGATTTTAGGCAGTTTCTGGAATCATGGCTGGTTTTGGGATGGAACTTTTTTGTTTTGATAACCATACAGATTTAATTTTCGAGCTTTAATCTAATCTATATATTAATATGTGAAGCAAAAGCTTTGTAACCTATTTTACGAAAGTCGGGCGAATGGAGGAGTATGATAATTCCCACATTTATAGAAATTATAGAGAAGGAGTGCAGAATGCTAATGTTTCTTATAATTAAGCCTAACAATACATTAAATCAATAAATAAAAAACATTACACATAATGTATTTGACACACACACGCATACATACTTTTTTGTTTATTGTTAAAGTCTATGGTCAAATTGAGAATAGATTAATATTGTTTATCTTTAATAGGTATTATTTGGCTATAATGTAGTCTTGGCGAATGCTTTGATTATAGAAGTATAGTCTTGGACAATAGAACTATAATAATTTTCAAAGTTAGAATTTCAATTATAGTCGAATTTTGACTGCTAGGGGACCACTAGTTGTTATAAAACACCGATTGTCTGATGCTAATTTTCTATTAAAACGAAATAAATCGTCGCAAGTAATTCTAGATGACGTACGGCTTTCACTATCAGAGGTCAGGGGCTGACGCGCAGTGCCGAGCTTGCCGATCACACAATCGAATCATCGATCATTATCTATCGATTATAATCGATTACTAATTGAACTGTGGGGTCGCTGTGATTGTGATTTATTAATATCTGTATCAGTATTGGCAGCCACTTCGAGTGTGTGATTGGTTTTTTTGTTTTTTGTTTTATTATTCTCAGCGTTTCTTGTCTAATTATTTATTGTAAGTATCGACTTGACCTGTGCTCCTGGTATTGCTAAGATCCACGAGCGACAACTTACTATCAGGTGCGTCGTATGCTTTTCTGCCTACAAAGGCAATAAAAAAAGGGTGCATGTACTTATGTACGCGCGTAAGAAGTTATACTTTATTTTTATTAAATTTATTTGTTTTTTTTTTTTTTTTAATCAATTTGAAAAAAAAAACAATGTTGTTTACAACATCCTCAAACACGCATATTGGACATCCCTTTTCTTGACATCGTATAAATTCGGTGATTCTCGGTACGGTTCGGAAAGTTCACCTGCGGCTATATTCAGACTCGCCAAGTTACGTCGGTCGTATTGTAATGAGCGATTTAGTGGGCAACTTCATTTCTGTTAATTTTGTGTCACGGTGCGCGCGCATCGTAAAATATCACTCTCATCAATTTTTCATAACGCACCTAAAGAAGTATAACTTCAAAAACGATGATGAAAATTAATGAAAACGTCACTCAGAAGTATAAACACACGCGAAGATATTCCATGTAGCGTAGTTTCGGGTTGCATAATTGGAATTCAGGATGGACACGTTGAAGCTATGGTTCAATTTACTAGGGTAAGATGCAAATTACAGCTGCCACGAGGGTTTTGGGCATAATAGTCGAACTAAGAGTTAAATAGGTTGAAGCTGAATTAAAATAAATAATAGTTTAAAAAAACTAACAAAATGCACTTTTATAGAAAATCCAAATAAAAAATAGAAAATAAATTTTAATAGATTTGAATTAAAAATAGTGTAAGAAAAAAATATTTTATTGTAAAAAAAGAGTGGGGTGCTTTTCAGGATATTATCAAAATAACCCTTCTACTCATATCTGTTCATAAAATATTTATAACTACTGATACCATGCACGTGATATAAAAGCGTATTTTGTTAGTTTTTTTAAACTATTGTTTATTTTTCATTTTTGAACTGAGTTTCAATTTTTTCATTATTATTTCTTAAAAATTTTTTAACATTGAATTGTCATCGATCCTTAATAAGTATACCTTAATTTCGAGTTAATCCGACGTTTTGAAGGGGGTCAAAATCATGTTCAAAGATTCCGTTACAAACTAACATACCAACATACATACGTCTGAAACTAATAAAGCGTATTAAAAACAGATATTTCGCGTGACGGCTTAGTTTTACGAACTGGCAAGATAGTAAAACCAATCCACATGCGTTCCTAAAAGCATCGTATAGGCCTCGCCATGGAGTGGACCGAAGGCCAGCTTAAGGTCGCGAGAATCCACTGGAAGAGGGGTGTGCAGATCCAATCTTTGTGGCGGACCTTGGGAGGGAGTTCTATGTCCAGCAACGGACGTCTGTGATCTGATGCTATGAGCTCCCAACCAAGCCTAGTTTATAACAGTGACAACTAAAAAACGTCGACTAAGCAGCAGTTCTTCATAGCTTGTTTTTCTCGACAAACTTTTCATTGATCGAAGAGATTTTACAGCACATTGTTATAATTCACACACAATCGTAACAGCTATTGCCATAATAATTCATACGTTTCATTTGAACAATAAAATTTCACATAATTGAATGCGTTCATGTTTTTTATTGAAAAAATTACTTTGATTTTAGAAAAGAATTCTTGTTGTTGATTATACGTATTTTGGGCGAAGATCGGATGATTAGGTCAGTTGCAGGGTTGTTTCCGTGTGTTTTATTTTTATTGCATAGATGGATAGCTGAGCCCACAGCACACCTGATGTTAAGTGGTTACCGGAGCCCATAGACATTTATAACGTAAATGGCGCCACCCACCTTGAGATATGCATTCAAAGGTCTTAGTATAGATACAACGGCTGTCCCACCCTTCGATCCGAAACGCATTACTGCTTTACGGCTGATATAGGCAGGGTGGTAATACCTATCCGTGCGGACTCACAAGACGCCCTACCTCCTGTAAATTATCTGTCTAACTTTCAAAAATATGGAGCTGGATGGTTGCTTCTACCAGTAATGAAGAGAGGCATACCTATCTCATTCCTGGGTTACTAGTATCACAGTAACAACTGTGATGATATTCTCGTCGAAATTTCGTGATGAAAATATTCCCTAAAATCCTTGGCCGGTGTCTGCCGATAAACGAGCAAACAACTTCACCTAAAGATCCACTGATCACGATACAAACAATCTAAGCCATTCAAGCGTTACCATCCTGTGCTACGATAAAATCACTAATTCAGCAAACATGAGAAAGTTTAGCATTCGCAACTTGGTAACCTGTAGTATTTCAAAATCTATACAATTGTATTTATGAGGTAGGCTCGCTTTTGTTCTACTCTTTAGGTGTAAGATTTAATTAATATTGTATTACGTACGGAAGTTCTTTACCATTATATTTTTTTTGATTTGTGGTTATTTTTTCTTAGGTAAGTCGTTGTAACTATACTGAGACCTTTGAACTTATATCTCAAGGCGGGTGACGCATTTACATCGTAGATGTCTATGGGCTCCAGTAAACATTTAATACCAGGTGGATTGTGAGCTCGTCCGCCCATCTAAGCGATAAAAAAAAAGCTAAGGCCCATCTGTGGCTGTAATATTCGAATAATTATGATGGTGATGTCCAAAAAACAAACTCGTTCAGTGTCTTCATCTCTTCTATTTGTGAATCGAATTTATTTTTGTTTAGCATCTTTTAACGGACTTTAGAATATACAAAAAAAAGTTAAAATATTTTTTTCGATTTTACCATAAAATAAATAAAACACAAAAAAAGAGAAAACATATTTCGACGATTGAGCCGACGATCGTATAATTTTAATAAAGAAACTTATTATACTTAAGTTAATTACGTTGGTATTGTACCTTAATAACATTACTTATGTTTTCACTGTCGGTCGTTATCCCAAAAAACTGTCAAGCACTCGTAATATTACACAAAATCTTCGATAAAACAAGCAAGCGTTTGCAATTTCACATTTCAAATTTATTAAATTATGTAGATCTCACGTCGAACTTTTGGCGACTTTGAGATATTTTTTATTAAGTCCGGTATAGAAAAATGACCAGTTTTGAACTTTTTATTCCCATTTCTAGGATAGTTCATATAATTAAGAGCCTTGTAGTACAAGAGAGAGAAAGAAATGCATGGAAATGGTTGGAAACTGAACCTTTAGATCATAAATGATGTGGAAAGATGTTACATCGGCAATTAGCCAACCACGATATCGTATCAAAAAATGAGCGATTTTTATAAGAAAGTAGTTTCGTGAGTCCACACGGGTAGGTATCACCACCCTGCCTATTTCTGCCGTGAAGCAGTAATGCGTTTCGGTTTGAAGGGTGAGGCAGCCGTTGTAACTATACTTGAGACCTTAGAACTTATATTTCAAGGTGGGTGGCGCATTTACGTTGTAGATGTCTATGGGCTCCAGTAACCACTTAACATCAGGTGGGCTGTGAGCTCGTCCACTCACTTAAGCAATAAAAAAAAAACTAGCTTCTTAAAAACCGCGGATTTTTTGGAACTGGTCTTAGAAATAGCATGCTTTGACATAATACATGTTTTCATGACGTATAAGTTGAAATAAATGATTTAAAACGGATCTCAATTCGACAGTCGAAGATTATTTTTTATTGCCTTTATAGGCAAACGAACATACGACCCGACTGATGGTGAGTGGTTACAGTCGCCCAAGGATTTCAGCAATGTCAGGGGCTACCGAAATTATAGTATAAACACTCGAAGATTACCATCGCTCATGGACTCCGGCAATGCCAGGGGCACAGCCAAGTCGTTGTCTACCTTATTACGCAGATGTTAAGTTTTTTTTTCTACCTTGCCTTGACAGACTGTCAGCGTAACCTAACAAGTAGGTGAGCTCACGGGGCTCAAACCTAACGACGTTGGTAACACTAGCCCTATCAAGAGCCGTGCTTCGCAGAATTTACCACCGGATCGGAAACGCGACTTACTGAGAAGAACCGGCTCTATCTGTGGGTTAATTTACTCGCCGAGCCCTTCGTCGCAAGCGACGGGTTCGACGAGAACGGTTACCGGTGCTTGAGGTACCTAAAAGCTCCGTTAGTGGATCGGGAGGATCCGAAATGACGTAGATGTTAAGTGCCTGCGAGGTGCGTTGTATATTGGCTTCTATCAATACGTTCTGAGTGTTTGTTGTCATCATTGTAAGGACAGAGAATATACGGACTTTTTTTAATTTTTTTATTGCCCTTGTAGGCAGACGAGCACACGGCCCAACTGATGGTGAGTGGTTACCGTTGCCCATGGACTTCAGCAATGCCAGGGGCAGAGCTAAGCCGCTGCCTACTGCTTAATACTCTCCGCAAGCCTCGTTTGAAGAAGGACATGTCATAGCGCTCGGAAAACACCGTGGAGGGGAGCTCATTCCATAGCCGGATGGTACGTGACAAAAAAGACCTCTGGAAACGCACTGTGGATGACCGCAGTGGCTCCAGGTAGTATGGATGAACTCTACTCAGATGGCGGGCGGTGCGATGGTATAAATGAGATGACGGTATCATCTCGAACAATTCCTCAGAGCACTCATAGAACTAGAAAGAAAATATACGTATAACAAGAAAGTATA